>NC_140643.1:7201713-7801713 GCF_978046115.1 Saccoglossus kowalevskii | reverse complement strand
ATCTAAACCCACTTATCTCAAGAACTATATGTCAGATTACAATGAAACTTAATGAATAGATTCTCCTGGACGATACAAACATCTAGTAATTAATTTACAGGGGGTAGGTTAAAATAATTAGCCAATCTTCAGTTTTTCAAAAACAAAGTATTGCATTTCAATAAAACTTACCGATAGTACATAGATGGCTCGGGACAATCTAAAGACCTCATTAGTTTTGGATTGAAATTCTGCAAACTAATAATAAAACAAGCAGCCTATCGGCTGAGATAGCTCCGCTGTTAGCAATGCACATTTCAATTAAAGAACTGAAGACATCATTAGAAAATGAACAATATGAATAGTATCAAAGCAATCGGACTTACAGTTTTTAACAAGAAGTCGAAAATATCACTTTTTACCAAAAATTACAAAAATATTCACCAAAATAAATTAATTAGAGAATTGAAGATATCATCACAAAACGAACAAATCTGAGAGAGGTCCACATGTAGTACCTATATATGTAATATCAAAGCAATCGGACTTACAGTTTTCAACAAGAAGTCGAAAATATCACTTTTTACCAAAAATGACAAAAATATTCACCAAAATTAGAGAATTGAAGATATCATCACAAAATGAACAAATCTGAGAGAGGTCCACATGTAGTACCTATATATGTAATATCAAAGCAATCGGACTTGCGGTTTTTAACAAGAAGTCAAAAATATCACTTTTTACCAAAAATGACAAAAATATTCACCAAAATTAGAGAATTGAAGATATCATCACGAAATAAACAAATCTGAGAGAGGTCCACATGTAGTACCTATATATGTAATATCAAAGCATTTGCACTTGCGGTTTTTAACAAGAAGTCGAAAATATCAGTTTTTACCAAAAATGACAAAAATATTCACCAAAATTAGAGAATTAAAGATATCATTACAAAATGAACAAATCTGAGAGAGGTCCACATGTAGTACCTATATATGTAATATCAAAGCAATTGCACTTGCGGTTTTTAACAAGAAGTCGAAAATATCAGTTTTTACCAAAAATGACAAAAATATTCACCAAAATTAGAGAATTAAAGATATCATTACAAAATGAACAAATCTGAGAGAGGTCCACATGTAGTACCTATATATGTACTATCAAAGCAATTGCACTTGCGGTTTTTAACAAGAAGTCGAAAATATCAGTTTTTACCAAAAATGACAAAAATATTCACCAAAATTAGAGAATTGAAGATATCATCACGAAATGAACAAATCTGAGAGAGGTCCACATGTAGTACCTATATATGTAGTATCAAAGCAATTGGACTTGCGGTTTTTAACAAGAAGTCGAAAATATCAGTTTTTACCAAAAATGACAAAAATATTCACCAAAATTAAAGAATTAAAGATATCATTACAAAATTAACAAATCTGAGAGAGGTCCACATGTAGTACCTATAGATGTAATATCAAAGCAATTGCACTTGCGGTTTTTAACAAGAAGTCGAAAATATCAGTTTTTACCAAAAATGACAAAAATATTCACCAAAATTAGAGAATTAAAGATATCAACATGAAATGAACAAACCTAAGAGAGGTCTACCCAAGGTACATATACACCAAGTATCAAAGCATTTAGGCTTGTAGTTTTCAAGAAGAAGTCGAAAAAGTAAAACATTGACACGGACGACGACGACGGACGACAACGACGAACGACGACGGACAATCACTCATATGATAAGCTCCGCTCGACAAAGTCGACAGCGGAGCTAAAAAATACGTAATTTGCACTGGTATATACAAAATGCGACCAGGAAAATATCATAAATGTGAAATAATAAAGCTGAAAGCCTATCACAATCTGTCGTCCACCGCCATCCACAGCAGTGATCACATAAAAATTGAGAACAGCGAGTATGGACAGATTGCATTGAAATGAACACTAAATACGGCTATCACGGCCAGTATTTGAAAATGTTCATGAGTGATATAAATGGTATTACCATCTATTTGCTTATATTCACACTATCCTAAAACGCTCAAGTGTCTTTATGTGCAGTGACGTGAACATTGCTACAATGTAAGATGTGCTAAATGTATACAGGATACTTTCCAGTAAGAATTACTAAATTGCTTGATTGACCTTAGACCTTAAAAATACATGTCTATGGATTGTCACATCAAAATAGAATAGAACATGTTGAATAGAACTTGTTCTACATTAACCAAAACAGCGGGTTATTGTTCCAGGCTAACAACAAACTCAAAACAAAAGAAACCGCCCAATTGAAATGACCTGTGTCTAGTCTTATCGCCCTAGCGTTTCCAAGTGAAAAAAGTTTGAAGTCAAAAATGACTGATTTTTCGCCCAATCTGCTATGAATTTTTGATTATGTCATTAATTTAGTCCAGCAGTTAGATTAATTGTTAGATTTATTAGAGGCGCTCAGGAAACAAAGATTTGGAAAGTGAATCGTGAAATAAACATGGCAACAAAGGTCAAAACATAGGCGTTCACCATTTGCAATAGTTGCAATTTGTTTCAGTGATATCTACGTAAATTGGGACCAAAAGGTTATTGGCATGATGGCAGGGATGGCAGTGACCACCACCAAAACTAAACCATTGAACTAAACCATTGTTGACTTTTAAGATGGCAATGCACCATGATTTATAGGAAATTTAAACAATAAATTACACTGCTAACAAATATGTTAATTTTGTCATGTTATATACCATTTGAAAGCTTATTTTGCCAGCTTTTCAACAGTATGATGCATTTTTTTGTGGTTGCTAACAGTATCGAAAATGGGTTGAAAATGCCTGTTTTTGGTTAAATTGTGTTTAAAACTATTTAACTTCCGAACGCATAGGTTTATCGAATGGCAGTTTGACTTGTTTAAAACATATGTTCACTAGGATTATAGAACAAAAGTTTGTAGTATTTCCATTGAATATTTTTTTCACAATGCCTTCTAAATGTTCCACACTTTTGAATAGATGGGTAATTAACGCTGATGCCGATTTTTTTTTTTCTTCTCGAACAATGAATTCACACGATGCACTTTGAATGTGCCAGACCGGAACAATTGTTCCTGAAAATACCAAAGGAAATGACAAAATAGTCTGGGAGCTAAATAGTTTTGAAGTTCCTGGTTGAAGTCAAAAATGAAGTTGAGATAATCACCATTTTGTTTAAATCTACGCGAAACCATGAATGTTGCTTTGCATACCTTTTGGACACTGTCGAAACACCACGAAAAGAACGAGTAGCACAACTAGAACAACACTGTTTTTAAAAAAAAAAAATCTATTTGTGTGAGCGTTTTTGTTCTACAAAATGCGGAGTTGGCGAAACTGTCTTCGTGAGCCAAGCTTCTGATGTCTCGCTATGTTTATAAAGTCAACAGTGGGTGGAGCTTGTACGCACATGTATGCAAATTACCGATCAGCTGGTTGTATATAAATCTGACTCACCAGGGGTCTGGGATAAAATCTGACTCGCAGATGTCATAATAAAATAACGTTAATAATAGACTATGTCAAAGTATACACAATAAAGTATATACAAAGTATATACAAGTGCATCACAATAGTATTATCTCCGTAAATTCTCGGGAAAAATGTTTTTATTGTTACTCTGCTGAGAGCTGACAGAAATTCTTGTTCGGTCGTCTTCTCGCTATTTGAAGCCAAAATGGCAGTGTGGTTTTTGTATGGGGGAGCGGAAATTGGTGGCGCCTGTCTTCTGTTGCCGATTGCACTCATTCTCAGAATTTTCTTTCTCTTAATCTTGAAATGTTTTCCATTTTGTTTTGATGAAGTCATCTCCACAGCTCTACGTTCAAACATCAGAACTTGAGAACATTGAAAATGCCTTTGCTTCATTATTTGCTGAGGGATGGTCGCTTAGGTATGTGCTTGGTAACTTACAGCACATGAACCTAAAAACATTAGGTAATCAAACAAAAATGATGTTGTACTTAAGTCCAAAAAGTACGTTCAAGGTCTTCATTTTTTTTGTAGCATAAAAACGATTTACTCCCTCGCTTATTGTGACACCCTCAAATCAACTGATTTCCATTCCCCTCAAGAGTCAAAATGGTATGTGCCTCCATTTTATGCTACGACTGGAAAAAGTCTCTTTTGCTTGACGTGTTCATTTGCCTTTAATTACGTTTCAGTGGCTGTCACTGTCGCATTCTGAGTTTTGCCGATAACATTTTGGTTCAAATCCACGTAACTATTCGCCAAAAATTCAAGAAATCTTTCATTTCTTTGTCAACTAACATGCCGGAAATCAAATTAGCATAACAATGCGTTCGAAGGTTGTTGCCATTTTATTCGACAGCTTTCCACACTAGTGCCACACCACATACAACTAAAACATTTAAATTCACGTGTAAATTGCGTTTTTAAGTCGTGTACCATAAATTCCGTGTTACTGTTCCTCAAGTTTGTTCCAAAGACTGCAGTCGATCACACCAGAGATAACCAGAACATTGATTCGTTTCAAAAACATTCGTCGTTAAATTCATGTTTGAAAATGTTTTTGACCTTTGTGAATTGATGATAAGCAAACAATCATGGTAGATTGGCCCCGACTTTCTGTCGATCAGAAACGCAAAGGAGATAAAACTCAATTTTCATAGACTCAGGTCGTTTAGATCGAACGGTTACTTTTGTTTCAGGTTCGATAGCATTTAGTGTTTATTTCTATGCAATATAAAATCATATCAATGCTGTGGGTGGCGAAGGCTGACAGATTGTTTTGGTTGTGTGGCCGGCTTTCATGGCACGGGCAACTGACATTAGCTGACTTTTTTTTACTATTCTGACATGTTCTGGGCTGTATCATAGAGCTAAAAATTAGCTCCATGGCTGTATATAACAGTTAGACACTGACAAGTAAGTAGGTTGGTACCAGTAAACAGCCCGGGACATAGTCAATAGAGTCTGAATCAGTTAGGCCCTGAAAATAGTGTCATCGCACAGTACATTGTATTCTATTAATGAACGAAGTTCACATAACAATCTTATGCCTACAAATCATCCCATAATTATTGACAAGTTGTTACTAGATTATACTAAAACAAGCCGGTAGGCTGGTTGGCGATGACTCCTCTAAAAAAAACAAGCATGTTTTCGGCTGTTGCCACCGTAGGCACTGGGCACTGTATACAAAGTTCGCCAAAGAAAACACTCAGTCTTTAGAAGTCACTTTATTTTATTGCTAGGACGTATTCTGCTGTTAAATTTGTTATTTCCAACCTTTTTGCAATAGTATTTTCTAGATTGAAGGCAGCATTAACAGTTCATTCAAAGTTCAAAGTTGCAATGTCGGCGCCGGTGATCTCTTACCGGTGTGCAGGCAACTTAGCCAAAACAAAAAGCATGACCATTTACACACTGCTATTACAAGACTGGTAATAGGTAATAAATTTGGGGCGAAAGTATTTCAATTAGTGGCGGTACTACACACTCAAGCTGAGTAGAATGAGCTATGTCTGAAATGTTTTATCCTAAATTTGTAATAGGAGATACATTTGGGGCGAAGCTACGGTGGGTCAAATTTTTTTTTAAAGATTTTAAAGAACTAGGGTGAAAGTGTGACCTTCCTGCCAATTTTGAGCAAAATCAGCAAAGCCAAAAAAATCACAGAAGAAATAATACGTGAAAACTCTGGAAATCACACACACAGACACACACACGCATTTTAAGGGCAATCCTAGCAGAGCGGATCGCCAATATGTTATTTAGAGTACTAACAAATTCCCACTTCAGGTCTGATTAGAATTAAAATACACCACGAATATTCACTTTTGAGATTTTTGGTATGTGTTGGTTCTTGGATATTTCAGCTTCGTCGTCCTGTACTTCATTTAGTAATTCGAACTTCGCAGATTGTGTCAAATCGGAGAGTTTCTTGATTTCGATATCAAAACCGCCTTGGCTTAATTATTTGCTGGGCAGGCGGTCGCTTAGGTACGTGCTATGTAACTTGCAGCACATGAACCTAATCATGTTAGGTAATCAAATTCACGGGTAGTTGACAATCCTTAATACTGCTAAATCGCCAGTTGTGAACTTTATCAGGATTCCCGTATAAAGTTACACATCATTCTAGCAAGGAAAAATATTGATTACTGTTGTGCAGGTTATATAATAAAATATGAAATAATTAATATTTCATTTTTGTTAGTATATCTTAATAAATACGCCTTTGAGAAATATTACTGATGAATACTTTATATTGTAATTTCTTTCAATTTAAATTAGTTGTATTGCAATGCATTAGTAATAACAATAACAATATTTATTGCATCTTTAGAAATACTGTATTTCTATCAGTACAGTATAAATACCGGGGGTAGTGTAAATGTATACATTCCTTTATTTCATTGTTGAGACTGAGTAATACAGTTTGTTACGTACTACAATTTATCTATATTGGAAAACGGTTATGGGGATTATTAATTTCAATAAACAATATTCAACTATCCTTTGCAACACCAATAAGATCATAATGGTAATGTTTATTGGTCTTTGAAACTAGAGGCATTATCAGAGCATGGGTCTTATTTTGGAACTCCTGCTAGGATGGTATTCCCAGAATAGTGCCAGTTGTTAAAGAAACATAAAACTTTAGTTCTCAACAAGGATGAAAGGACCAGTTACTGAGACAAAGCCCTACTCCCCGCAAAACCCTACAGATACGAAACCCAATTACCGCGAAAGCCACTCACCGCGAAGCTAATAGTAGTACTGGTATATAATAAATAAATCTTGGGATTTCTGATGTGTTGCGTACGAATGGTGTTTGTGAAACCATGGAGGTAGCTCCATGCCCAGGGCTCCATGGTGAAAGAAGTAGATAGGAAACGAACTGGTCTTTCCGAAACATGGTTTCCATACTACTGTTAAGCTCCAACAACATTAATTAGGCAAGATTTATGCAAATTAAACAGTTAAACTAAGACCGAAGGGGAATGGAAATCAGTCGATTTGAGGGTGTGGGAGGGAGCAAATCGTTTTTTATGCTATGAACAAGTGAAGACCTTGAACATACTTTATGTATCTTAGTACAACGTCTTTTTTTGTTTGATTACCTAACGCTTGTAGGTTCATGTGCTGCAAGTTACAGTGCACATACAATGTACCTAAGTGGCCGTCCCCGGCAAATGATTTAGCTCAGGTGCCAAATCACAAAACTATCAGTTTTTACGCAATCTGAGAAGTCTGAATTACTAAACGAAGTACAGGACGACGAGACAGAATTTATCCAAGAACCAACACATACCAAAAATGATATCTCAAAAGTGAATATTCGTGGTGTATTTTACATATTTTAGTATAAGGTAGTAATAAACTTCAAAACTGGATCACAATGTTTTCAAAATATTAATCAGCAAGCTTCTTGTTTAAAAAGCTAATCTTAAAATTAACTTTATATACCATAAATCTTGTATATGCCTCCAATACTCTCAGCACATGGGAGTTCTTTCTTCTATATTTATTGAGTTAAATCAATATACATACTCTATAAAATATTTGAAGTGAGATTCTATTCTATTCTATTCTATTCTATTCTATTCTATTCTATTCTATTCTATTCTATTCTATTCCATTCTATTCTATTCCTCATTCTTCACTAAATTCTTAACTAAACATAAGTCTAAACTCTAAGTCATGTGATATGCTCCCACTTTTTAGTGTACATACGAAATCAGAGTAGAAGATCACTCTCTTCTACAGAAACCTGAGTATATGTGGATTTGGATTGTCCATCTGTTTGGGACATCTGTTTGCATCATTAAAACTGAAGTAAATTGAAGAGAACAACGAGTAACAAAATGTTTATATTATATGCTCATTTATTTGTTGCAGGGTACCATATATGTGTTCATGCCCTGCAGAAAAGCTGATCTTAGTTATCTTTTAAGCATTATTGGAAAGGGAACTTCATCAAGAAAACAAAAAATGTCAGTGAAAAGTGAATCTCTGCGCATTTTGCATCCAGATTTTGTGAGATACATCCATAAAATGTAAGTATCAGTCTAGTGTCTTTTCTGGTCACGTGTACCATACATGTGTGAGGTACAAAAATTAAATTAAATTCAATTCCGATCCCCAGCCCACCAGCCCAGGACTACATATCCGTGTGTAAATCAGGACCAGATGTCCCAAGCCTCACCAGCCTAGGAATACATATCTGTGTGTAAATCAGGACCAGATGTCCCAAGCCTCACCAGCCCAGGACTACATATCTGTGTGTAAATCAGAACCAGATATCCCAAGCCACACCAGCCCAGAAATACATATCTGTGTGTAAATCAGAACCAGATATTCCAAGCCACACCAGCCTAGGAATATATATCTGTGTATAAATCAGAACCAGATATTCCAAGCCACTAACAGCCTAGGAATATATATCTGTGTGTAAATCAGAACCAGATATCCCGAGCCACATCACCCCAGGAATACATATATGTGTGTAAATCAGAACCAGATATTCCAAGCCACACCAGCCTAGGAATATATATCTGTATGTAAATCAGAACCAGATATCCCAAGCCCTACCAGCCTAGGAATATATATCTGTATGTAAATCAGAACCAGATATCCCAAGCTTAACCAGCCTAGGAATATATATCTGTGTGTAAATCAGAACCAGATATCCCAAGCCCTACCAGCCTAGGAATATATATCTGTGTATAAATCAGAACCTGATATTCCAAACCACACCAGCCTAGGAATACATGTATATATCTGTGTGTAAATCAGAACCAGATATCCCAAGCCACTAACAGCCTAGGAATATATATCTGTGTGTAAATCAGAACCAGATATCCCAAGCCCTACCAGCCTAGGAATATATATCTGTATGTAAATCAGAACCAGATATCCCAAGCTTCACCAGCCTAGGAATATATATCTGTGTGTAAATCAGAACCAGATATCCCAAGCCACACCAGGCTAGGAATACATATCTGTGTGTAAATCAGAACCAGATATTCCAAGCCACACCAGCCTAATAATACATATCTGTGTGTAAATCAGAACCAGATATCCCAAGCCACACCAGCCTAGGAATATATATCTGTGTGTAAATCAGAACCAGATATCCCAAGCCTCACTAGCCTAGGAATATATATCTGTGTGTAAATCAGAACCAGATATCCCAAGCCACACCAGCCTAGGAATACATTTCTGTGTGTAAATCAGAACCAGATATCCCAAGCTTCACCAGCCTAGGAATATATATCTGTGTGTAAATCAGAACCATATATCCCAAGCCACACCAGCCTAGGAATACATATGTGTGTAAATCAGAACCTGATATTCCAAACCACACCAGCCCAGGAATATATATCTGTATGTAAATCAGAACCAGATATCCCAAGCCACACCAGCCTAGGCATTTATATCTGTGTGTAAATCAGAACCAGATATCCCAAGCCACACCAGCCTAGGAATATATATCTGTTTGTAAATCAGAACCAGATATCCCAAGCCACACCAGCCTAGGAATATATATCTGTGTGTAAATCAGAACCAGATATCCCAAGCCTAGGAATATATATCTGTGTGTAAATCAGAACCAGATATCCCAAGCCACACCAGCCTAGTAATATATATCTGTGTGTAAATCTGAACCAGATATCCCAAGCCCTACCAGCCTAGGAATATATATCTGTGTGTAAATCAGAACCAGATATTCCAAGCCACACCAGCCTAGGAATATATATCTGTGTGTAAATCAGAACCAGATATCCCAAGCCCTACCAGCCTAGGAATATATATCTGTGTGTAAATCAGAACCAGATATCCCAAGCCCTACCAGCCTAGGAATACATATCTGTGTGTAAATCGGAACCAGATATCCCAAGCCACACCAACCCAGGAATACATATATGTGTGTAAATCAGAACCAGATATTCCAAGCCACACCAGCCTAGGAATATATATCTGTGTGTAAATCAGAACCAGATATCCCAAGCCCTACCAGCCTAGGAATATATATCTGTGTGTAAATCAGAATCAGATATCCCAAGCCACACCAGCCCAGGAATGTATATCTGTGTGTAAATCAGAACCAGATATCCCAAGCCACACCAACCCAGGAATACATATCTGTGTGTAAATCAGAACCAGATATCCCAAGCCACACCAACCCAGGAATACATATCTGTGTGTAAATCAGAACCAGATATCCCAAGCCCTACCAGCCTAGGAATATATATCTGTGTGTAAATCAGAATCAGATATCCCAAGCCACACCAGCCCAGGAATGTATATCTGTGTGTAAATCAGAACCAGATATCCCAAGCCACACCAGCCCAGGAATGTATATCTGTGTGTAAATCAGAACCAGATATCCCAAGCCACACCAACCCAGGAATACATATCTGTGTGTAAATCAGAACCAGATATCCCAAGCCACACCAGCCTAGGAATACATATCTGTGTGTAAATCAGAACCAGATATCCCAAGCCTCACCAGCCTAGGAAAACATATCTGTGTGTAAATCAGAACCAGATATTCCAAGCCACGCCAGCCTAGGAATACATATCTGTGTGTAAATCAGAACCATATATTCCAAGCCTCACCAGCCTAGGAATATATATCTGTGTGTAAATCAGAACCAGATACCCCAAGCCACACCAGCCTAGGAATACATATCTGTGTGTAAATCAGAACCAGATATCCCAAGCCTCACCAGCCTAGGAATATATATCTGTGTGTAAATCAGAACCAGATATTCCAAGCCACGCCAGCCTAGGAATACATATCTGTGTGTAAATCAGAACCATATATTCCAAGCCTCACCAGCCTAGGAATATATATCTGTGTGTAAATCAGAACCAGATATCCCAAGCCTCACCAGCCTAGGAATACATATCTGTGTGTAAATCAGAACCATATATTCCAAGCCTCACCAGCCTAGGAATATATATCTGTGTGTAAATCAGAACCAGATATCCCAAGCCTCACCAGCCTAGGAATACATATCTGTGTGTAAATCAGAACCAGATATTCCAAGCCACACCAGCCTAGGAATACATATCTGTGTGTAAATCAGAACCAGATATTCCAAGCCACACCAGCCTAGGAATACATATCTGTGTGTAAATCAGAACCATATATTCCAAGCCTCACCAGCCTAGGAATACATATCTGTGTGTAAATCAGAACCAGATATCCCAAGCCTCACCAGCCTAGGAATACATATCTGTGTGTAAATCAGAACCAGATATCCCAAGCCTCACCAGCCTAGGAATATATATCTGTGTGTAAATCAGAACCATATATTCCAAGCCTCACCAGCCTAGGAATACATATCTGTGTGTAAATCAGAACCAGATATCCCAAGCCTCACCAGCCTAGGAATACATATCTGTGTGTAAATCAGAACCAGATATCCAAAGCCTCACCTGCATAGGAATACATATCTGTGTGTAAATCAGAACCAGATATCCCAAGCCTCACCAGCCGAGTAATACATATCTGTGTGTAAATCAGAACCAGATATTCCAAGCCACACCAGCCCAGGAATACATATCTGTGTGTAAATCAGAACCAGATATCCCAAGCCCTAACAGCCCAGGAATACATATCTGTGTGTAAATCAGACCCAGATATTCCAAGCCACACCAGCCCAGAAATACGTATCTGTGTGTAAATCAGAACCAGATATCCCAAGACCTACCAGCCTAGGAATATATATCTGTGTGTAAATCAGAACCAGATATCCCAAGCCCTACCAGCCTAGGAATATATATCTGTGTGTAAATCAGAACCATATATTTCTAGCCACACCAGCCCAGGAATATATATCTGTGTGTAAATCAGAACCAGATATCCCAAGCCTAGGAATACATATCTGTGTGTAAATCAGAACCAGATATTCCAAGCCCTAACAGCCCAGGAATACATATCTGTGTGTAAATCAGAACCAGATATCCCAAGCCCTACCAGCCCAGGAATACATATCTGTGTGTAAATCAGAACCAGATATTCCAAGCCACACCAGCCCAGAAATGCATATCTGTGTGTAAATCAGAACCAGATATCCCAAGCCCTACCAGCCTAGGAATATATATCTGTGTGTAAATCAGAACCAGATATCCCAAGCCACACCAACCCAGGAATACATATCTGTGTGTAAATCAGAACCAGATATCCCAAGCCACACCAACCCAGGAATACATATCTGTGTGTAAATCAGAACCAGATATCCCAAGCCTCACCAGCTCAGGAATACATATCTGTGTGTAAATCAGAACCAGATATCCCAAGCCTCACCAGCCTAGGAATATATATCTGTGTGTAAATCAGACCCAGATATCCCAAGCCCTACCAGCCCAAGAATACATATCTGTGTGTAAATCAGAACCAGATATTCCAAGCCACACCAGCCCAGAAATACATATCTGTGTGTAAATCAGAACCAGATATCCCAAGCCCTACCAGCCTAGGAATATATATCTGTGTGTAAATCAGAACCAGATATCCCAAGCCCTACCAGCCTAGGAATATATATCTGTGTGTAAATCAGAACCAGATATTCCTAGCCATACCAGCCCAGGAATATATATCTGTGTGTAAATCAGAACCAGATATCCCAAGCCCTACCAGCCCAGGAATACATATCTGTGTGTAAATCAGAACCAGATATTCCAAGCCACACCAGCCCAGAAATACATATCTGTGTGTAAATCAGAACCAGATATCCCAAGCCCTACCAGCCTAGGAATATATATCTGTGTGTAAATCAGAACCAGATATCCCAAGCCACACCAACCCAGGAATACATATCTGTGTGTAAATCAGAACCAGATATCCCAAGCCACACCAACCCAGGAATACATATCTGTGTGTAAATCAGAACCAGATATTCCAAGCCACACCAGCCCAGGAATACATATCTGTGTGTAAATCAGAACCAGATATCCCAAGCCACACCAGCCTAGGAATATATGTGTGTAAATCAGAACCAGATATCCCAAGCCACACCAGCCTAGGAATACATATCTGTGTGTAAATCAGAACCAGGTATCCCAAGCCCTACCAGCCTAGGAATACATATCTGTGTGTAAATCAAAACCAGATATTCCAAGCCACACCAGCCTAGGAATATATATCTGTGTGTAAATCAGAACCAGATATCCCAAGCCCTACCAACCTAGGAATACATATCTGTGTGTAAATCCGAACCAGATATCCCAAGCCACACCAACCCAGGAATACATATCTGTGTGTAAATCAGAACCAGATATTCCAAGCCACACCAGCCTAGGAATATATATCTGTGTGTAAATCAGAACCAGATATCCCAAGCCCTAACAGCCTAGGAATACATATCTGTGTGTAAATCAGAACCAAATATCCCAAGCCCTACCAGCCTAGGAATACATATCTGTTTGTAAATCAGAACCAGATATCCCAAGCCTAGGAATACATATCTGTGTGTAAATCAGAACCAGATATCCCAAGCCACACCAGCCCAGGAATACATATCTGTTTGTAAATCAGAACCAGATATCTCAAGCCCTACCAGCCTAGGAATACATATCTGTGTGTAAATCAGAACCAGATATCCCAAGCCCTACCAGCCTAGGAATATATATCTGTGTGTAAATCAGAATCAGATATCCCAAGCCACACCAGCCCAGGAATATATATCTGTGTGTAAATCAGAACCAGATATCCCAAGCCACACCAACCCAGGAATACATATCTGTGTGTAAATCAGAACCAGATATCCCAAGCCACACCAACCCAGGAATACATATCTGTGTGTAAATCAGAACCAGATATTCCAAGCCACACCAGCCTAGGAATACATATCTGTGTGTAAATCAGAACCAGATATCCCAAGCCTCACCAGCCTAGGAAAACATATCTGTGTGTAAATCAGAACCAGATATCCCAAGCCTCACCAGCCTAGGAATACATATCTGTGTGTAAATCAGAACCAGATATCCCAAGCCTCACCAGCCTAGGAATACATATCTGTGTGTAAATCAGAACCAGATATCCCAAGCCTCACCAGCCTAGGAATATATATCTGTGTGTAAATCAGAACCAGATATCCCAAGCCACACCAGCCTAGGAATACATATCTGTGTGTAAATCAGAACCAGATATTCCAAGCCTCACCAGCCTAGGAATACATATCTGTGTGTAAATCAGAACCAGATATCCCAAGCCTCACCAGCCTAGGAATACATATCTGTGTGTAAATCAGAACCAGATATCCCAAGCCTCACCAGCCTAGGAATATATATCTGTGTGTAAATCAGAACCAGATATCCCAAGCCACACCAACCCAGGAATACATATCTGTGTGTAAATCAGAACCAGATATCCCAAGCCTCACCAGCTCAGGAATACATATCTGTGTGTAAATCAGAACCAGATATCCCAAGCCCTACCAGCCTAGGAATACATATCTATGTGTAAATCAGAACCAGATATCCCAAGCCTCACCAGCTCAGGAATACATATCTGTGTGTAAATCAGAACCAGATATCCCAAGCCTCACCAGCCTAGGAATACATATCTGTGTGTAAATCAGAACCAGATATCCCAAGCCTCACCAGCCTAGGAATATATATCTGTGTGTAAATCTGAACCAGATATCCCAAGCCACACCAACCCAGGAATACATATCTGTGTGTAAATCAGAACCATATATTCCAAGCCTCACCAGCCTAGGAATACATATCTGTGTGTAAATCAGAACCAGATATCCCAAGCCTCACCAGCCTAGGAATACATATCTGTGTGTAAATCAGAACCAGATGTCCCAAGCCTCACCAGCCGAGTAATACATATCTGTGTGTAAATCAGAACCAGATATTCCAAGCCACACCAGCCCAGGAATACATATCTGTGTGTAAATCAGAACCAGATATCCCAAGCCCTAACAGCCCAGGAATACATATCTGTGTGTAAATCAGATCCAGATATCCCAAGCCCTACCAGCCCAGGAATACATATCTGTGTGTAAATCAGAACCAGATATTCCAAGCCACACCAGCCCAGAAATACATATCTGTGTGTAAATCAGAACCAGATATCCCAAGCCCTACCAGCCTAGGAATATATATCTGTGTGTAAATCAGAACCAGATATCCCAAGCCCTACCAGCCTAGGAATATATATCTGTGTGTAAATCAGAACCATATATTCCTAGCCACACCAGCCCAGGAATATATATCTGTGTGTAAATTAGAACCAGATATCCCAAGCCTAGGAATACATATCTGTGTGTAAATCAGAACCAGATATCCCAAGCCCTAACAGCCCAGGAATACATATCTGTGTGTAAATCAGAACCAGATATCCCAAGCCCTACCAGCCCGGGAATACATATCTGTGTGTAAATCAGAACCAGATATTCCAAGCCACACCAGCCCAGAAATACATATCTGTGTGTAAATCAGAAGCAGATATCCCAAGCCCTACCAGCCTAGGAATATATATCTGTGTGTAAATCAGAACCAGATATCCCAAGCCACACCAACCCAGGAATACATATGTGTGTAAATCAGAACCAGATATCCCAAGCCACACCAACCCAGGAATACATATCTGTGTGTAAATCAGAACCAGATATTCCAAGCCACACCAGCCCAGGAATACATATCTGTGTGTAAATCAGAACCAGATATCCCAAGCCTCACCAGCCTAGGAATACATATCTGTGTGTAAATCAGAACCAGATATCCCGAGCCACACCAGCCCAGGAATACATATCTATGTGTAAATCAGAACCAGATATCCCAAGCCTCACCAGCTCAGGAATACATATCTGTGTGTAAATCAGAACCAGATATCCCAAGCCCTACCAGCCTAGGAATACATATCTATGTGTAAATCAGAACCAGATATCCCAAGCCTCACCAGCTCAGGAATACATATCTGTGTGTAAATCAGAACCAGATATCCCAAGCCCTACCAGCCTAGGAATACATATCTGTGTGTAAATCAGAACCAGATATCCCAAGCCCTACCAGCCTAGGAATACATATCTGTGTGTAAATCAGAACCAGATATCCCAAGCCTCACCAGCCTAGGAATATATATGTGTGTGTAAATCAGAACCAGATATCCCAAGCCACACCAGCCTAGGAATATATATCTGTGTGTAAATCAGAACCAGATACCCCAAGCCACGCCAACCCAGGAATACATATCTGTGTGTAAATCAGAACCAGATATCCCAACCATCACCAGCCTAGGAATATATATCTGTGTGTAAATCAGAACCAGATATCCCAAGCCTCACCACCCCAGGAATACATATCTGTGTGTAAATCAGAACCAGATATCCCAAGCCCTAACAGCCCAGGAATACATATCTGTGTGTAAATCAGAACCAGATATCCCAAGCCTCACCAGCCTAGGAATATATATCTGTGTGTAAATCAGAACCAGATATCCCAAGCCACACCAGCCTAGGAATACATATCTGTGTGTAAATCAGAACCAGATATCCCAAGCCCTACCAGCCTAGGAATATATATCTGTGTGTAAATCAGAACCAGATATCCCAAGCCACACCAGCCTAGGAATACATATCTGTGTGTAAATCAGAACCAGATATCCCAAGCCCTAACAGCCCAGGAATACATATCTGTGTGTAAATCAGAACCAGATATCCCAAGCCACACCACCCCAGGAATACATATCTGTGTGTAAATCAGAACCAGATATCCCAAGCCCTAACAGCCCAGGAATACATATCTGTGTGTAAATCAGAACCAGATATCCCAAGCCTCACCAGCCTAGGAATATATATCTGTGTGTAAATCAGAACCAGATATCCCAAGCCACACCAGCCTAGGAATACATATCTGTGTGTAAATCAGAACCAGATATCCCAAGCCCTAACAGCTCAGGAATACATATCTGTGTGTAAATCAGAACCAGATATCCCAAGCCCTACCAGCCTAGGAATACATATCTGTGTGTAAATCCGAACCAGATATCCCAAGCCTCACCAGCCTAGGAATACATATCTGTGTGTAAATCCGAACCAGATATCCCAAGCCACACCAACCCAGGAATACATATCTGTGTGTAAATCAGAACCAGATACCCCAAGCCACACCAGCCTAGGAATATATATCTGTGTGTAAATCAGAACCAGATATCCCAAGCCACACCAGCCTAGGAATACATATCTGTGTGTAAATCAGAACCAGATATCCCAAGCCACACCAGCCTAGGAATACATATCTGTGTGTAAATCAGAACCATATATCCCAAGCCACACCAGCCTAGGAATACATATCTGTATGTAAATCAGAACCAGATATCCCAAGCCTCACCAGCCTAGGAATATATATCTGTGTGTAAATCAGAACCAGATATCCCAAGCCACACCAACCCAGGAATACATATCTATGTGTAAATCAAAACCAGATATCCCAAGCCTCACCAGCCTAGGAATATATATCTGTGTGTAAATCAGAACCAGATATCCCAAGCCACACCAGCCCAGGAATACATATCTGTGTGTAAATCAGAACCAGATATTCCAAGCCACACCAGCTCAGGAATACATATCTGTGTGTAAATCAGTCCCAGATATCCCAAGCCACACCAGCCTAGTAATATATATCTGTGTGTAAATCATATTTGGAATCCTAGCCCCATCAGCTTTGGAATGTGCACCTTATTTTATATCTATGTTATTTATTTATTGCAGCTGGGAAAATACCAAATCTTTTCGTCCTACTACAGGAGGTATGATGTTGATGACTGCCTTGCATGGAGGATGTGATCACGTCACCATATATGGCATGGGATATACCTATGATTATAGCATGCATTATTATGATAAAGACTATGTCAAATATGACAAAGTAACTGGTAGTCATGATTATCAGAGAGAAATCGCACTCATGCATCAGCTTCATAAAGATGGAGTGGTCACATGGTATAAAAGAGATATTGCTCAGTTTTCATAGAAAATTTGTGCTTGTAGCATACACTAATGTCAACCAACGTCAATTTAAAATTAATTCATACTCTATAGGCTGTCACACTATAATAGTCTATAACATAAAATTATATTTTATTATACCTTTAACATGGTTACATGACAAAGAGCACATTTGTTATATGACAAATATTTTCCAATCAATGTTTATATTTCATGAAAATTACAAGCCTGAAAATTTTGTTAAATGGTGAAGACAGCTAAAGGCCTCTCCAGCCAGCATCATCCCCTCTGCATTAATATATTATAAATTAGACCCATGGAATTGTAGTAGTTCTGTAGTACTTCACTCTTGATGACCATTGTGAATGTAGCATTCAGTAATAACTTATTGCTATGTTCATTGTAATTCCAAAAGATTTATGGCTATTTTGTGTAGTGATCTGAGACCATATAAGTTAGAACAGTGTACAGTTACACATCAATGTACCAGTACCTTCTATTTAACAAGGCGATGTATCTGGAGTGGCAAAACACAATAATGCAAATGGTTTTGGTGATTATTTTTTATAGTATCCCTCTACCAATTAATAATGTTTATTTTATGTTTGACATTTTACTATTAAGAAGGACGAGTAGGATCCCATGTAATACTATATTTGTTGTAATGACTAAAGTATGCTAGCATTGAAATCATCCTTTGATTTGTCACACAAACCATACACTATATTTCTCAGCTTATTGACAACATATGCCATTGTCTCAATGGAATGCTGACAATTTTGTACAAAATGGTTTGTATTATGGGGTCTGTTACATTACAAGTACATGTACATTGTGATTACAGTTTTGATGACTTTTTGAACACATGATGCACAGTCATTTTGTTTCTACTTAACCTGTTGAGTGTTAGATATATAAGTCATCATATAGCGTCACTTTTATACGGGTGTAATTTGACTACAAATATTTACTAAACATAAAATAGTATAGACAATGACAATATTTAAATGATGTTAAGTGCATTGATTTGTTATTTTGATTGACAGTTTATGTAGTTCATTTCCCCAAAATACTTAGCACTGTATTTTTTGCAACCTGAGTTTATTTTGTAAAGGTAACAAGAGTTAGCTTTGTCTTTAAAATACATTCACATTCAAAAGATATGCAAATGAATGTTATTTAATTGACGTCTTTAAAATGCATGTTTATTCTTTGATGTAGTGTATCCTTGTTGTATTTTCACTTGCATAAAAATACCAAGTAACTTTGATTCATCACAAACATCAGGGTGAGCATGGGGTTCTTCCATAGTACTCAAAAGTACATGGAATGCTTTCCATTTATTTGTAAAAAAATCAAGTTCTCCAACTCTCTGATAAAACATGTATTTTTCCCAGCAAAAATTTGTTCTCCATAAATCAATGCATATACCAGTACTTTCATGTCCCTGTGAAATAATAAATGCATATACAAGTACTTTCATATTCCAATGAAATAATAAATAACTTATTCCCAAACATCAATGGATTTTTCAAAATTACCATCATTAATATTACTATATCATGCACAAGATAATTTTCAAAAAAAATACTTGTATCATTCCACTGATTGGCATCTGTAGTTGTCATGGAAACAGTGTGCATTAAACCTATTAATTTTTGAGTTGTACAGTGTTGCCATGTCTGATAGTATAGTAAATTACATGTACTTGTGTGAACGGATTGCATCACTGATTATTTCAACTTGTTGTTTCTATCAGTATGCATCACAATGAATTCCAATATTTAGAGAAATGTTTTCATTTTCATATTTTTTAATTGTATTCCAATATTTGCTGATAAAGTGTAAAGGTTGATCATAACAGTTTCAGGTAAGGCTTTGAAATACTTTGTAAATAAATTGCTTATTGCTATACAACATTTTTGAAACAATCTTTGTATTAATACAGGAGAATATGTAGAAGGAAGTGAAACATAACTGTTCAATCAAAACATTTTTTTTCTTTTTTTATTGAAACTCAACATAGAGAGCGATAGATAGAGGCTAATCTACTTGTATATATGTCAGTCGATAGTTAGCCCTGTGCTAATACAATGTCATAAAATGTTTTCACATGTTCAGTTCAAACCAACCCAAGTATGTGAAACTATTGATTAATCTTAATATCCCAAATACTAAACATGCAAATTGTGTTATAAAAACAATATATTTTTAACTTTTTTATTCATGTATAGTCTTATATAAAAAATAAAATGTTTTTAACAATACTCGTTATATTGTATGAATAAGTGACAGTTGTGACACATTGGGGACTATTGTACATAGATATGTGGCTTCATACACAAGTCTATTTTTGTCTTGATACACAGTAAATTTGTGAAACAAAATGAGCAAGCTGTAGGTGCGTTTTGCATTGCAAGATACGCCATGTGCCAAATATTATATTCCTTTATGTGGACTATTGATGCTTAATAGGACCTACTGTTAATCATCAAAATTGCACCGCCCAGGATCAACAATGTAGAATTCAAAGCCATTACATTGATGTACTGTTTGCATTTTAAGGTAAAAAGATATTGCAATAGTGTAATATATTATCTCTTAAAGGGGCACCTTCCAGTTGAGCCTAATCTCACAACAAATTTACTTTCTGGATTAAAATAACAATGGATAACAAAAGATAGATTAACATTGTGAACAACATAAACAATAGAGTCCCATGATTCTTTGGTGCAATCCATGGGATTGAGCGGTTCCCCTTTAAGTTCACCACCAAGGGGAATGATTTTGGCATGTGCAGCAAGGTAGATCTTGGCTTTCTATCAGGCACATTTTTCCCCCACTACATGCATACTCAGTTCAGATCGCTCATACACGCATTCGGCAACTCTTGAGTGCATAGATCTAACTTGAACAGTCCTTATCCGGGCAAGTGAACAGTCATTTAATTCAGAAATGTGCAATTGGTCACAAGTTGCTTGGAAAGTGCCAAACAGCTTTAGTATTTCATGTTTGAATCAATGCACTCGCATGGCATGTCTGGTCAAAATCACATTTGACATGCAAAGATCCAGTGTTAATAAATTCAATTGTTAGTGTAAGTGTGCTTTTAATGGAGGAACTACCATGGATAAACATGTATTTTACTGAATTTTTAATTTATGCAAATTTTGTTAATCAAATTTATTATCAAAATTTCTCATGTCTGTGACTGAACTGAATACTAAAACAGTGATTATCTACATGTTTTATTTCCTTAAAGACGCACAGCATTTTGCTGCTGTAAAATCGTAGCATGAAAGGGTCACATTCTATTCCAAGATGACCATTTTGCTTTGACTACGAAAAAGTCTTATTCTATCCAATGCGTATATGATAATAAGTATGCAAGGTTGCTCCATTGGATGTACAGCAAATATGTTAAATGGTGAGGGATTGGGATATAATTTTGTTTAGCTCTGACTGGGCGAGGCTGTTCATACATGTATAGGTGATTGTTGATCCTAGTATGTTCAACTGTCAACAATTCAATTTTTGACTTTCTGAAAACGACCAAGCCAATTACTTCGATACTTGGTGAATAACCATGTATATCGTAAAGATGTCTTCAATTTTTTTTTGAAATATTTGGTAGAAAATGCTATTTTAGACTTTTTCTGGAAAAGTACCAGCTCAATTGCTTTGATACTAGGTATCTAAGGTAACTTGGTGGGCAGTTGTCAGATTGTTCACCTTGCAGTACCCTGTGATGGTGCAATTGTGTAGTAATAAAGATATATTATTCACAACATTTTTTTGTGTTCAGAATTAATACATAAAAAAAACTAATCAGATTGAATGAAGATAAGAAACTGAAAAGGCTTATGATAAATGTGATTGATTGAAATTGGCTAGATGGGGAATTTGAGATTGCCCATATTACATTTCTATGCACTATGTCCTAGGGGAGTTTGCACCCTTGAAATCAAAACAGTGAAACAAAAGTATATTCGATGCTATTTTACTGTATGAAATTAACCACATGATACAATAATCTGCATATTAATCAGCCACATATCCAACTTTTGTAAATAACAAATTCAATTAAGTTTTTAAAAAAATGATTAAAAACAATTTCAAAATGCACTCTTTACAACACTAATCAGTTTTGATTCCATGACAAGTCATAATTAACACAGCTATAACTGCATTGAATATTGCATTGTAAGGGATATCATAAACAGTTTTATGCATAGTTTTTGCCAATGCCTACTACAACCCAAATCCAACAGATTTTGTCACTTCCCCAGAAACAACTGAAGATAACAATTATGTCAAGTTCAAATCTGGAGTCAAGCTGATAATAAATTCAACAATCTTTCTAAAGCCTTCCTCCAAGTATACTGACATTGAATAATGCAATATCAGTTTACTGGCCATGATCGATTGGCACCAACACATTTCTTACAGCCCACAGTGCTGTACATTACTATAAAACCCACAGTAGTCATAAGGTAAAGCTTCTTTCAAGACTGACATGTTAGACAATATCTGCAATGCTCATTTAAATGCTTTGTGAGATACAATTATTGATTGTATGGTAATACAGAGTTAGACATTTTCAATAATTCATCAGTTTTACTGTAGTGGCAACAAAATTGCCCATATATAGACTTAACATTCAAAGATTAGCACCTGGAAATAGTATAAACAAATGTTTATAACTACTTATTAGTATTATTCAGCAATGTTGTCTTAGTGCCCTCCAACTCTAAATACATCTACTCAAAATGGTTCATCACACGGACATGGCTACATAAGATAATTCATTCAGCTAGGTTAAATCTGGTAGCACTGCTAATAGTTACGAGATACATACAATCATGAATTACCCTGATGTCGAACATGATCAGTGGTCTCCAATTTAATATGCAGGTCAAAACTTGTCTCAGAAAGAGAAAATTTACATGGTTCTGTCTTCAATGTTTTTTGGATTCTAACCATCAGCTTAGGATACAGCTCAGTGTGAATTTACCCTTAAATCTAATCTCATAATCAAATGATAAGATCACAATCAGCATATCAACATTTCAATCCTGTTTAGGCCAGACTTTTATTATCCCTTGTTTCGCGAACCTGCCGAATGAACAGGAGCTGAAAATGAAATAAAAATAAAATTTTATTTCAGCGTAATTTCTCGCGCCCGCCGACTTGTAAGCGCAAAAAATTGCTAAAAAAATATTTTTTTTTATCTTCATTTTTTTGCTGCCCGCCTCATACCAAATTCAAGTTGCATTTTCGTACCGAAGTCTCGCGCAAGGTTATACATGGAATAAAATTTTATTTCATTTCTTCTCTCCGATCAATGATCTCACTTACAATTCTTTGTGAATCACACAAATCTAATGGGGAAAAAAAGAATTTTTTTTTTTTTTTCGCCCTCCTCAAAAAAATTGCCTATATAAAAACTTGAGAAACAAGGAATAAAAAAAGTCCTGCCTTACAGTATTCACATTCTTTGTGATACACATTATATATATAGAAAAGATGAGACATAATTCCAGTAAATGTAGGCGTCATTTCTGTTGCTATGTTAACATAAGTGTCATGATTTTTTCTGTCTATATGGCAACTGATTTATTGTTTTCAGAATTTCAAAATTTATACTGAAATCATAATTTTTAAAATGCCACAGTAGTCATACAGAACACAATTGAATAACGAGTCACATTAGACCTGAGCTTCCACTAAGCCCCCCCCCCCCATGGATTAATATGATTTTTGCCATCGCATGCATCAGTTTCAAATCTGCAACACACAAATTTTGTTTGTACCAGTAAAGTGTACCACATATGATAAAATAGGGTAATGTTTGTTTTCAGTTTAAGAAAATGTTTTGTTGATTCAAATCAAGCTTTAATGCATGTATTCAATAAGTGATAAACATTGTACATGTATCTTGTTGTATTAAATAATATCAATTAAAAAAAATTAAAACCACATGATACTTCATTTTTCAATTTACCATGGATTGAGAAGCAACACTTTTTTTTGGTCTAACCCTTCACCAATGGTGAATCGCTATTAGACTTGGCTGCAACAAAGCATGTCACTTTCATAACAGAATAAACCATAATATCGACCATATTGATCCAGCTGTATAATCAGATACCATACAGTCAATCATGTTTTATCTTGTCTAGTCATGTATTTATTTGCACTGATAACTCTTTACTTGTAATGTTTGTCCATTGTTTAGAAAGCAACTTTGTTAATCGTTCTCTTTCTTCCACCGTCTGTAAGATGAAAGTCCACTGGATCTCTTGCTGACCTGCTTCATCCGTTATTGGAGAATCACGAGCACTGTAATAGTCCCTTGTGACATCAACCACCACTTCAGTCTTTTCAAAGACCAGGGCAATGTCTCGTGCTCCGAAGTCACTGATTACCACCCTCCTGAGATCAGTCAGTCTCTTTGCTTCTAACACCTTGTACTGTGCGTTTTCAGGGAGGATTTTAGCGAAATCTGGTAGTGGATAGCTAACATGGTCTTGTAGGCAGATCATGACGTGTGAGTTGGTCACTATTAGGGTTCTGGGTTCAAGCAGCCTGGATGTAATAGACGTTGACGGTAGCTTTGAAGACTCGTCACATTCTTCTTCACATGGAGAAACTTGAAATAGTAGTGAATACATCAAGATTGTGACATCATTGACTGGGTCATATTCTTTGATGCTGTCAATGATGGTGAATGTCAAGTCACTTACAACTTCCTCATTTGGGTAGACAAATCTCACTTTACTCGGGTGAACAAACTCTAAGTTTTCAGAACATGACCTTGCTTTCGCAGAAGCACTGTAGACTTCAAAATCAGATGCACTGCGTTCCATCTCTGGGGATGGCGTTGCAATGTTGACAAAACAGAGAGCTGCCATGAGGGCGTCAAGGAATCCATGTGTCAGATGGTAGTCTCTGGTAATACAGGCAAGTGTGTTTGCAGTATCTGGTCCAGTCAGACGCAAACTCTGATCAAACATCCCTATGAATACTTGCTTGAGGTTGTTAAGCTGTAACACATGAAAACATCTGACTTGCCCTTGGCTGCTGTCAGGACTCACATCCATGATGACACCGCTAGAATGACTTGTGCCTTCATGTCTACCACCAGATGATTTAGATCTTCCCTTTGCCGCTCTCTGCATATGTTCCAGTATAGAATCACTATGCATTCTTCGATGGCACTTCCAAGAGTCTGTTACACTTGTGGGTTGGTTTCTCCACAGCTCCACTTCTTCATCAGAAACAAAATAGAGCGCTCTGGAACTGAGCATCACACAGGTCACTACTTCATTGGTTGGCGTACTGTGAGGAATTACGCCACACCACATGATAAATTTCAACTCCTCTAGATCACTGCTGATCTGAGCAATGTTCTCATGGTAATATTTCACCAAAGCCAAACCTCTAAGAGAAGCCAAACTCTTCATTGCATCAGGGACCCTAAGATTAGCTTTTGCATTATAGTTGGAAAGCTCATTCAAAGCTTCTTCTGAGTAAATCCTAACTGGATCAATTACTGGTACAGGTAGTGGTGCTGGCAGACATATTGCTGCTTCTGATGTGACAGCAATCTCTTCAGTGGAACCAGCTTTGAAAGTAACTCTGAGAGAGGATTGGGGAGTTATCCTCTCTCTTGCTGAATTCATTACTTCAAACAATGCACCAGGCATCAGTGTCTGCAAACGTTTCTCCAGATGCTCCCGGAACTTCTCAACCACGCCCATTTTAACAGAGACATCTCCAAGAGCAGCTCTGGCTCCTACACACAACTCAACCAGATATTGCACAAAATCCTTCATTTGATTTACTGGCATGTTATCGACATAATGTTGCAAGCTTTGCGTCTGGTCTTGGTTCTTGATATGACTGTCTTCAGAAGGTGTTGCCTCAGCCTCGGATGTATCACTCTCCCCCTCTGGGGGTTGTCTGCTGTCCTCACCCTCCATTTCACCACTGTTGTCCAATGAGTTGCAATACTCTCCAGGTGGAATTGGAATCCTTGTGAGTAAAAGATCCTCAATAGGGAACTCATCAGCCTGGCTGTGTTTGGAGATAGATTCTAGTATACACAGAAACTGTTGTTGTGATGCAGGTAATGGGATTCCTTGACCACAACCGTCTTTGTCTGTCTGATCAAATGAGTTCATGGATCTGTGAATAAACAAACACCATTTTACTTTTCATTCAGCATGATTGTCCATAAATTTTGTTAACTGTTAATTAAAGTTTGAGTTACTAAATGTGGATGTTCAACAAAAACAAAAATGTATGTGGCCCATAACTTGAGGTTTAGTTAACTGTAAATTGAACATTGAGTTACAATGTGGTTTCTAAAATATGGGCATAGTTGATTTCGAAACTCAAAGGTTTCGTTACTCAATGTCCTAACATTTTGTATCACAGAGAAACACAGGCAAATGATGGCCCTGACAAACTTGATGATGTATAATGAAATATTGGACATTGATGCTCTTCACAAACATCTGTAATTTAAAGATATGTACTGTTTTCATGCTGCCGATACAAAGGTTGAATAAACATTATTATTATTATTATTATTATCATTATTTACCTAACAAAATATAACAAACACTATTCGTTGGTGAAAATCAACATAAACAAGCAGATAATCAAGCCCTCATGCTAAAACAAATACTGATCAGTTAGTTATATTCTCAAGGACATTTACCAATGAATATTTACAGTGTGCACCAAAATAAACTGATAATGCAAACCATTATCTACCTGTCAATCTCTGATACAAGATTTCTTGTATGATTAGTAGTATCAATTGACTTTGGTATTTTTATTTCCAACAAGCTGACACTTGACACAAATTTAAAGTTCCTGTGAAATGGCTGCTATTTTCACGCCTAAAATTATCCATTGATACATAAATATTATTATTTTTTATGTTTCTAAGCATAAATTAATTTTTTAAGTGAAAAAATGGGTTTTAAGGTAGAAGCCTAGTCACAATTTTTGACAAAATTGGTCATAAATCGCATGACAATGTTCATTAGTTTATTATGTACAATCATGAAGCTAATGTCTTATGGTATAATGAAATAGCATTATTTTGTGTGTTAGTTATGCTTTTTGAGAAATGTGTCCTAATATTTCTTGAAAATTGCTATTTTTAGAACATTTCCATAGAACACAATGTTAAAGAAAAACTGCATTTTTTGACACTTTTTAAAACCCAGATTTTTTAAATAATTCAGAACAACAAAAAGTACTCCATCATTAACAATACATGATTTTTTCAGCCTATGTCACCAGGCTAGATTTTGAGATATTGCATAATATCGCTGCCATAAAAACCTGTGGTAAAAGCATTATAATAGTGTCAAAATGGCGATTTTCCACTAAAATAAAACCCTCAATTTCTCGAAAAAAATGCTGGTGACACCCAACTTTTTTCAGGTCAATATCCTTATATTGCCTTGGGGTACAATTTATTGCAAAATGAATAAATTCTGGGTTTTTTAATTTATGAGTAGGCTTCTACCTTAAACTTATTTTTGTGTATTTCGAAACGAGGCTCCTCATCAGCTTCTCATTTGCATACAGAAATTCCCCTTGTGATGTCAGAAGGGGAACTCGTTGGGCAGCTTCCATTGCTGATACGAGTAAATAAGGCAAATATCTTGTGCACTTTTCTTATCTTTGACTAAATTGTCACTTATGTACTTGTTTGTCAAGGAAGAATGGACCATAATGTACACATAGTATCAAATATGTTGCATGGGGTTGAGTTAGATGCGAACTATGTCCGTTCTGGTGTAGCTAGTCACTGTGATCGTCACCGTCACGGGTGCACATTTGTACACTGCTGCTTGACAGTAAGAGGTTTAGCGTACTACTCTTTATAAAATATCTTATCGATAACTTTAAAGAAGTATGTGTGAACTCTTTATTATGCTCCATAAACTTAGATCATGAGTTTCCTCAGAATTATTGCCTGCTTCGTTTAAACTTCGTTTATTTAGCAGGTTACTGGGCACGTCACTACATTCTTTTATTTCATGGATCGTAAAAAACAAAAACAAACATTCAAAATTAAAATAAAAAGAATTAACATATTTTGACATTCTAAACATTAAACTATAGTGATAAAAAAATAGAGAAATAATTAAAAAAAAAAGACAAATCACGGTTACTAAATAAGTGACAGCCACGTGGAAATAAATTGACATTCAGTTGAAATAGGTGAACGCGTATGGTCACGACGAGGACAAGTGCGTGAATGGCAGCATTTAATTGAATAACACAAATAATTGAGAGCGACACATATACAAACAAAATCAGAGCGAATTTGAGTTAGCGTGATTGTCATAAACATGACATCATATTAAACATTTATTTGGTGGAAACGCATTGACAGACCAAGCCCAGATTCTTATTCCATGAATTATTATGCAGATCAAGCTGCAAGTAAAGGTGTGAATTAGACGTTCAACACCAATCACCGAGCAATTCAGAAACTTTTAGCCTGCGAAAATGCAGGGCTGCGTAATTTCATGTTTGTCTGACGTCTCTCTCTCTCTCTTCTGAAATCCGCCTCGGTGAACATGGGCTGGTCCGGAATCTATTTCTTTCAAAAGTGTTGGTATTGCACCAGGTTTAAGTTGTCGGCATTTCTCGTTAAAACCTTGTTGATTTTTCACGGACAGTTTTTCGAAAAAAGAATCTGAGGTGAAGTGGACACTACATATGACGCTATAAGGAGAAGGTCCACCCTAACCTTTTCTCGTTTCACGGCTTTCATCCACATCCAATTCGGTACTTACACTATGACTATACGTATTACTGCAACTGCCCACCACACAACGTTTCACCATCAATATTTGTGCTGAAGACAACTTTTAAAAACTCTGTCTCAAAAAAAATATAATTGACAAAAACAGAAGCGCGTTTAAAAGTATGTTGAATAACGCAGTGTTATAAAATTACAGCTTCCTCTCATATTTTGACATTTGGTGGCGCATTTTCGGAAACAGTCGACCGTTTCAGTAAAGGTGGGCGAGAAATATCTCAAATTTACTTGGATACGAGTAACTATTTTCAACTGCCAATTTCAGTGGGACACGAATCTAAAAGGGGAAACGCGTGGGTGGGCATTGCACAGGCACTTTAAGGAGTGTGGTTGAAGGCAAAGTCATAACAAAGGCTGCTAACAACATTGTTTCATGAGATAATGTAGTATTAAAATGGATATTGCTATGGAGATTTTCATAATCAGTTTTGCTGCTGAATGATGCTCACAGCTTCTTTTCAAATACAAGTGACATACCGACTGTCAGCATTCTTTCCGTCAGCAATTTCCTCCATGACTGCTTGTTTTAGTGACTGATGTGCATTCATAGTCCCATGACCTCCTTCAGCCCTTCCCATCTTTTCAGCTACATGAGGAGTTCCCTGTTGATTTTGAGATGTAGTAGATGAACTTGGTTTCTCAGGGGATTGTATCTCATTCAGCATTCTTAACCATCCCTCTCCCCCAATGTTGCGAATTGTTTCTATCTGTGAGCGAAATTCGCTGTCAATTGGACTTGTACCTTCTGTCACTGTAAAGAGAGAATTGGTATTATTAATTTATTTACCAGTAACATTACAACATGCACTTAATCACTCAGTCACTGATAACACTGTTCACTGAATTGTATACAAAGGTACAGGTCACAATGATCACTCAGCAATAACCCACTGATCAGTCAATATTAACCTTCTCACCACCAGACTTTCACATTATTCTGTATTTTTTTCTTGTATTCTTCAATATTTCTGAAAACGAACCCTAATTTTGGAGCCAACAGACAAAATTCAGGTCAATTTTCAGTTTTTACTTGAAAAATTTGGCTATTTTGGTCCCAATCTTCTGAAGGGAAATGCAGACTATTACCATACTTTTCTGAGCATAAGCCCCTCCCCGAGTATAAGCCCACCCCTCCGTTTTTAGACATTTAACAAGTTGAGGGCATCCCGAGTATAGACCCAGGGTGTTGATGACATTTATTTAAATATGCATGTAAAAAGTGTATTTCATTTCATTGCTTAATAATCATGACTGATATGGTAATGTGGTTCCTGCTTTTGCGAGAAAACTCGCATTAATTTCAACGTGCATGGCCGGCGAACGTACGGAACATGGTTTGCACCTTTTCTATTCTGTTATTTATTCAGGATGAACCCCGATGTTGCAATACTGAAGTAATCCATATTTCTTTTGAGTAGTAGTTTTAGAAACGCCAAAAATGTGATCGTCAAGTCGTTGGTCATTGAACATCATTTTACTTTTCTGAATAATCGCGTCCATTGAGACCATTGTGAATGGGATGTGAACGAGCAAACTATTCTTTGACATGACTTGTTGGAAACCGTAAAAAGTTTGAATACTTCCTCCACCCTCAGTTTACCCTTCAAAAATTGTGAATCAACAGCTTTAGGGGAAAAAATCACCGTTTTTGGTCGAAATCAGATCACATTTTTACATCGCGATAATTCACTTCCGCATTGCGTTGAAAAATTACTTTGTCAATAATCTGAAAACTTCATCTGTATGACACAGCATTTTGATTAGTTACCAAAAGACGTGACCTGTTAGGTCAAAGGTAGTTGTTCAGGTCAAATCATGATGAAAAACACCATGGCGGTTATTGATTTGTATTGAGAGTTTGCGTACAATCAAAAACATTCCACAACGAAGATAATGATAAAGATCTAACCTTCAACAGTTTTCCCACAGACCCTACCCATTATTTCACCGTAAATTCAGACGATATGTAAATCATATTGTAATAAAATGTGTGTATTTTTATAAACATGTTAGTTTCTTCATTGTAAAAAGTGTTGTGGAAATCAAAAAGATGTAATATTTTTCCGAGACCGGCGCTGTGAACGAAAAATGTAATTTGGATAATTTTTTGTGGTTGGAAAGATAGTTACAATTTTAAACCCACCAAAAAATGATCTTTTCTGAGATGGTCCTCGAGTATAAGCCCACACCCCAATTTTCCCGATTTTACATGTTCAGGCTTATACTCGGGAAGTATGGTAACAGGACTATTTTGTGAATTTGTGCTGAATAGAGAGGGAAGTGGTGGTGAAAAGGTATAGTCACAGCATACACTACTCCACTAACACCTAGATACTATGCTAGAAATATCTAAGCACAGTAATGTATTGCCAGATGTGATTGGTTGAAAATGTCATGTACATTTATCCACATCAATAATCCTTACTTTGTGAGGTTGTTTCACATACCATGTTGGGTGAATGTGATGACATACAACAGTGTATAGAAATCATACAGTGGTTTTGTGATGAACCCTAATGATGTCATTGAATTCAAGATATAAAGGTATGATAACATTGAAAAGAATATCGGCTTTTGAAGCCATGCATAAAGTGATTGATCAAATATGACAGTGAACACTAAAACAATTTTGTAGAATGGTGAATGTAATAAAGTGTCATGTATATGAAGCAGCAAGTCTGGCGTAGATACTTAGATACACAGATACTTAGATACACAGATACTGAGATACACAGATACTTTGATACACAGATACTGAGATACACAGATACTTAGATACACAGATACTGAGATACACAGATACTTAGATACACAGATACTTAGATACACAGATACTGAGATACACAGATACTGAGATACACAGATACTTAGATACACAGATACTGAGATACACAGATACTTAGATACACAGATACTTAGATACACAGATACTGAGATACACAGATACTTAGATACACAGATACTGAGATACACAGATACTTAGATACACAGATACTGAGATACACAGATACTTAGATACACAGATACTTAGATACACAGATACTGAGATACACAGATACTGAGATACACAGATACTTAGATACACAGATACTGAGATACACAGATACTTAGATACACAGATACTGAGATACACAGATACTTAGATACACAGATACTTAGATACACAGATACTGAGATACACAGATACTGAGATACACAGATACTGAGATACACAGATACTGAGATACAGACACTGAGATACAGACACTGAGATACAGACACTTAGATACAGACACTTAGATACAGACACTGAGATACAGACACTTAGATACAGACACTTAGATACAGACACTTAGATACAGACACTTAGATACAGACACTTAGATACAGACACTGAGATACAGACACTGAGATACAGACACTGAGATACAGACACTGAGATACAGACACTGAGATACAGACACTGAGATACAGACACTTAGATACAGACACTTAGATACAGAGACTGAGATACAGACACTGAGATACAGACACTGAGATACAGATATACAGAGATACTGAGATACTGAGACTGAGATACAGAGACTGAAACACTGAGACTGAGATACAGAGATACTGAGATACAGAGATACTGAGATACAGATACAGAGATACTGAGATACAGATACAGAGATACTGAGACTGAGATACAGACACTGAGATACTGAGATACAGACACTGAGATACAGAGATACTGAGATACAGACACTGAGATACAGAGATACTGAGACTGAGATACAGACACTTAGATACAGACACTGAGATACAGACACTTAGATACAGACACTGAGATACAGACACTGAGATACAGACACTTAGATACAGACACTGAGATACAGACACTTAGATACAGAGACTGAGATACAGAGACTGATATACTGAGACTGAGATACTGAGACTGAGATACTGAGATACGGACACTGAGATACGGACACTGAGATACAGACACTGAGATACAGACACTGAGATACAGACACTTGGATACAGAGATACTGAGACTGAGATACAGACACTGAAACACTGAGATACAGAGATACTAAGACTGAGATACAAAGATACTGAGACTGAGACTGAGATACAGAGAGACTGATACAGAGACAGAGATACTGAGACTGAGACTGAGATACAGAGTGACTGAGACTGAGATACAGAGAGACTGATACAGAGAGACTGAGATACAGATACTGAGGTACAGAGATGCAGAGACCGAGATGCAGAGACAGAGATACAGAGGTACAGAAATGCAGAGAGACTGAGATAATGAGATACAGAGAAAAAAGGGAATAAAAATAAATACAAACCCTGCTGATAAACAGAAGATGAATAAAAGATAAGTAAAACTTATTTAAAATAAATTCTTCAGAGTCCAAAATGTGGTATTAATATCGTGCAATTAAAAGCAAAATCACATTTGAATCAAGGTTAGATATCAACCATCTCATTAACGTAAGGCATTTTAAACTGTTATGTCATAGTATGTTAAGTCACATGAATTACTCTTATGCCTGTGATATGCCAATCTCATGTTTTCTTTTCCTATCATCTGAATAGTTTTATCAATACGAGTATTTACTTTATTAAAATATTCATCTAATATCACTTGTGTTCATTATTACTGAAACTGACAACAAGAGTTGCATGGTTATTGAGACACATTTATTTTTTGTCATCACAAAACAGTTAAATTCATTCAATTTCAAATCAAAACAGTGACATAATTTTATTGGTAGTTGAGTTAGTAGATTTATTATTTATTTTATTTTACAAAATGTTTTTTTATCAAAGGTATCTTAATGCAGAATTTTATTCTGTGCTGAGAAATCTATTATACTGGATATTGGATGAAATCACCATAATTGGATGAAATCACCATAATTGGATGAAATCACCATAATTGGATGAAATCACCATAATTGGACAGAAGCCTGTATCTCAGTAGTAAGGTAAACTACTCTGCCTAAATCCAGCTCTTTCAAATAACAAATATCACATTATATTTATTATGACCATTAAAAAATAACAAGATTTGTCAATTGTATTTATTTGTTTCGAAATACACAGTCGCAAGTTGTTGTGTTTTTTTCACAATAATATAAAGTGCAATAATTTATTTAATTTTTCACAAGGATTCAATGATTTTTCAATCAGTAGGCCATTTTGATACCGTTTATTATTTGTATTAGTTTTCATAACTTTCAAACATTTTTTTCCAACACTGGTCAACACTTTATACTCCTCCGTTTTTACAGGTGCAAATGAACCAGTGATTTGAGCTACAAAATTTATTGTTTTCTGTTTATTTTTTTTTTGGTACACTGAAAATTTACATGGTGGCAGTTCCGATACCAACACATGAAGTCAAATAGTTAGACATCATCATGCTTACCATGATAATTAAATCAAACATTTCATTAATTTTGTGAGTATAAAAAGAAAAGATTTGTTAAACATTGCCACTAGAGGGCAGTTTATAAGATGGTCAGGTTTGCAGCAGCAGGCAGATTTGATTGTGACTGATACATACTTGATTACCTTGGCCAGTAGAAGGTGGAGTAGAACTAGCACTACCTTGAAAACTATATTGTTGATATTGTGAACTGCTATCAGAATCATCATTGGCTTCCGCTATCTCTGCTGCATGCACATGTGTTGTATGCTTCTGAAATGGCAATGTACAAGAATATAAATCATTAGGTGGGAAGTGATGCAATAAACTGATTTGCATAAATTATCACGGCAACAAACTGACCAGTGCTCAGTGTTGGTATGATCACAGTATTGCTAAAATAAAACTATACAGTTGATTCAGAATAACAAACCTTTTTCGGTGAATTTTTTCCCTGTTTCCCTTTGGCTTCTCTCGCTTTGTGGATCGCTTGTAGGACCGCTACTGTATCCTGTATCAATGAATTTTCCAGAATTCTCCTCAATTTTACATAATTATCAGAGCATTACAACATGCAGCTTGAATTAGTCTTATTTAGAGTAGTAATATACATGTTATGATAGCACATAACTGGCTTGACATGAACATAGAGTTTGTAGAACTAAATCTAAAATCTGACTAAACTGTGAAGGACTGGAATATTTTTGTTTAAATACCACAGCATTTATGACTAAAAGTCATTTTTAAAGTGAGCACTAGATCAATGCAAGAAATACATGAAGCAATATAAGGTGGTAAGAAGTGATTGTAATTATATCTGGTGAAGTGTACTTATTGAGAGAGGAGAAGAGACTAGAAGAGCAAGACATGACAAGATGACATGACACATAAGATGCTTGTTCTCATTTCACTATGGGTACATGTGTAAAATATCAACATACTAAGAAAGAATTACTTACCAGCTCTTTCTGACTCGTAATCTGACCATCTAAAGTAATCTCACTTGCTCTATCATTAAAAACCTCCAGGACTTTAGTTCTATAATCAGTTACTATGGTAACTGGATTACTTAAGAAAAATATTTTTTCCAGACATGGCAATCCTTTAAGGTGTTTTATTTCAATCACCTACAAAGAATACGTGGCATGGATTAAACTGATTTGCATAAAATGAAAACAAACATAGTTACGGTAATAATGTGAATGTTGCATTGTGGATAAGCAAATCTTCAATTTTGTGAATTTCATGAATCTTTACAACAAGCAGCCTGTCGGCTGAGATAGCTCCACTGTTAGCAATGCACATTTCAATTAAAGAACAGAAGATATCATTAGAAAATGAACAATATGTATAGTATCAAAGCAATGGGACTTGCTGTTTTCAACAAGAATTCAAAAATATCACTTTTCATCAAAAATGGCAAAAATAATCATCAAAATTAGATAATTGAAGATATCGCCACGAAATTAACAAATCTAAAAGAGGTCCACATGTAGTACCTATATATGTAATATCAAAGCAATTGGACTTGCGGTTTTCAACAAGAAGTTGAAAATGTCACTTTTTATCAAAAATAACAAAAATATTCATCAAAATTAGAGAATTTGAGATTTTGACATGAAATGAACAAATCTGAGAGGGGACCACATGTAGTACCTATATATGTAATATCAAAGCAATTGGACTTGTTATTTTTAACAAGAAGTCAAAAATATCACTTGTTAACAAAAATGACAGAAATATTCACCAAAATTAGAGAATTAAAGATATCGTTACAAAATGAACAAATCTGAGCGAGGTCTACATGTAGTACCTATATATGTCATATCAAAGCAATCGGACTTGCTGTTTTTAACAAGAAGTTGAAAATATCACTTTTTACCAAAAATATTCATCAAAATTAGAGAATTTGAGATCTTGACATGAATTGAACAAATCTGAGAAAGAACCATCCAAGTTACTTGCATATCAAATTTGAAAAAATTCTGACTTGCGGTTTCGAAGAAGAAGTTGAAATTGTAAAGTTGACGACAACGGACGCCGATGACGACAACGACGGACAATCAGTAATATGAACAGCTCCGCTGTGTCGACTTTGTCGACAGCGAAGCTAATAAAGTTAGTGCCACTGACTGCTCGACTGAAAATAAATGTTTTTTTGTTTGTTTTTTCAATAAAAGGTCACACATCCTGGCATTACATGACATTGAAAGGTCACACATCCTGACATTACACGACATTGAAAGGTCACACATCCTGACATTAGATGACATTGAAAGATCACACATCCTGGCATTACATGACATTGAAAGGTCACACATCCTGGCATTACATGACATTGAAATGTCACACGTCCTGGCATTACATGACATTGAAATGTCACACATCCTGGCCTTACATGACATTGAAAGGTCACACATCCCAGCATTACATGACATTGCAAGGTCACACATCCTGGCATTACATGACATTGAAATGTCACACATCCTGCCTGGCCTTACATGACATTGAAAGGTCACACATCCTGGCGTTACATGACATTGCAAGGTCACACATCCTGACATTACATGACATTGAAATGTCACACATCCTGACATTACATGACATTGAAATGTCACACATCCTGGCATTACATGACATTGAAAGGTCACACATCCTGGCATTACATGACATTGAAAGGTCACACATCCTGGCCTTACATGACATTGAAAGGTCACACATCCTGGCCTTACATGACATTGAAAGGTCACACATCCTGGCCTTACATGACATTGAAAGGTCACACATCCTGGCCTTACATGACATTGAAAGGTCACACATCCTGGCATTACATGACATTGAAAGGTCACACATCTTGGCATTACATGACATTGAAAGGTCACACATCCTGGCATTACACGACATTGAAAGGTCACACATCCTGGCATTACACGACATTGAAAGGTCACACATTCTGGCATTACACGACATTGAAAGGTCACACATCCTGGCATTACACGACATTGAAAGGTCACACATCCTGGCATTACACGACATTGCAAGGTCACACATCCTGGCATTACACGACATTGCAAGGTCACACATCCTGGCATTACATGACATTGAAAGGTCACACATCCTGGCATTACACGACATTGAAAGGTCACACATCCTGGCATTACACGACATTGAAAGGTCACACATCCTGGCATTACACGACATTGAAAGGTCACACATCCTGGCATTACACAACATTGAAAGGTCACACATCCTGGCATTACATGACATTGAAAGGTCACATATCCTGGCATTACATGACATTGAAAGGTCACACATTCTAGTAATTACATGACATTAAAAGGTCACACATCCTGGCATTACATGACATTGAAAGGTCACACATTCTATTAATTACATGACATTGAAAGGTCACACATCCTGACATTACACGACATTGCAAGGTCACACATCCTGGCATTACACAACATTGAAAGGTCACACATCCTGGCATTACATGACATTGAAAGGTCACACATCCTGGCATTACATGACATTGAAAGGTCACACATCCTGGCATTACATGACATTGGAAGGTCACACATTCTATTAATTACATGACATTGAAAGGTCAGAACATTCTAGTAATTACATGACATTAAAAGGTCACACATTCTAGTAATTACATGACATTGAAAGGTCACACATTCTAGTAATTACATGACATTGAAAGGTCACACATCCTGGCATTACATGACATTGAAAGGTCACACATTCTATTAATTACATGACATTGAAAGGTCAGAACATTCTAGTAATTACATGACATTAAAAGGTCACACATTCTAGTAATTACATGACATTGAAAGGTCACACATTTTAGTAATTACATGACATTGAAAGGTCACACATTCTAGTAATTACATGACATTGAAAGGTCACACATTCTAGTAATTACATGACATTGAAAGGTCACACATTCTAGTAATTATGACATTGAAAGGTCACATTCTAGTAATTACATGACATTGAAAGGTCAGAACATTCTAGTAATTACATGACATTGAAAGGTCACACATTCTAGTAATTACATGACATTGAAAGGTCACACATTCTAGTAATTACATGACATTGAAAGGTCACACATTCTAGTAATTATAGTGACATATATAGATCCACTATCAAAGAATAAATTTCTGCATTTTTTTTGCTATGACAACATGGGTCATGATAGTAGTTTGTTGATTCTCACCTCTTCTATCTTGTTATGGCTGACATCAAGATGCACTAGAGAGTAGAGTTTAGCCAGACCAGATATGCTTTCAATACGGTTGCCAGCAAGGTTCAATGATTTAATATTTCCAAACTTTGTATTGAATGCATCAACACACTCTAGTTCATTGTGTGACAGGTCAACATGTGTCAGACATGACAAGTTCTGTAAATGATCCACTGATACAATCTGGTTATAACTCAAATCCAAATACTCCACTCTAGGCATTAATTTCTGAAAGACAAGTACAGGTTATATCAGAAAAGTTGGGCTAGGATAAGAATTTCTTGATTTATTGTATAAACATACCATGACTGTTTCCAATGTAAGTTTATTGTATATATATCCAATGATACATATTATTATACATCTGTCACCGTAACACCATAAGTTACAGCGTGCCGTAATTTTCATCCTATCATATTAGAAAATGGGAATTCTAAATATGGAATGATTTTGCGCGTACGCGTTCTTTAATAATAAAAACAAACATGGCTGCCACCAAGGTTTGACCGGACTCCACACTAAGAAGTCGCTGATTCTGTTCTAAAGGTTTTGGATTTCAGCATTCCCATGATGTATCCTTAGAAGGAAAAGATGTATAATAATAAGGTTATTATGAGGATACCTCAAAGTATGCACTCAGACAGTATGCCATCGCATTGACCTCCGATGCAAGCCAGTCGATACTCCCGCTGTATTGTCTTCATGCATATTTTGAGGTATCCTCGTAATAACATCATATTAGGAAGAGATTTACGTGAAAAGTAACTAACATAACTGAAAATACCAAAAGCAAACAGTCTAAATTGCTCTGTATTATCTGTGAAAATCATGGAATGCAATTAAACAAATAAGTTGCTAAAAATTTTTGCTAAAAATAAATAATTATATCTAACTTGTGTGTTTTCAAAAGATTGATGTCGAATAAAAAACTTATTTGCTTTAGTTTGGGGGTGGGGGGTTTTGACCTCAAAAAGTTTCCATCCTACAAAAACGATTGTATTTTTTAATGAAGTAAAAAAAACCTTGGAGTATTTGTAGTTCGTTTTTTTTTATTCAATCATAGACAAAAATAACAGAAAATGAAAAAAAAAACATCCAAGACGAGAAAATGGGTTGGTTCGAGTGTAAATATGTGCGTCACATGAGGTCAATTTCAGGGCATGGACCTAGACCATGCACAGAACCCAGAAAAGTAGTTTGCGCATACGTATATTCCGCTTCAATATTACAACCAACTGCTATGCCATACTACTGTCCGATTATCAATTTGTATTTAATGGAGAATGTAGTCTAACGCCATGATCAATATTTATGTAGGAGAATGTAATTTAACGCCATGATCAATATTTATCAATTAAGTTTCAGTGGAGTTAGGGGGTTTTGGGAAAAAACTAAAAGAATTAAGTTTTTTATCCGACATCGATCTTTTGACGTCGTCCCTAACTCACCACTAATTCATCAATGTTTTAATAACTCACCACTGATGTATCAATGTTTTCATAACTCACCACTGATGTATCAATGTTTTCATAACTCACCACTGATGTATCAATGTTTTCATAACTCACCACTGATGTATCAATGTTTTCATAACTCACCACTGATGTATCAATGTTTTCATAACTCACCACTGATGTATCAATGTTTTCATAACTCACCACTGATGTATCAATGTTTTCATAACTCACCACTGATGTATCAATGTTTTAATAACTCACCACTGATGTACCAATGTTTTCATAACTCACCACTGATGTATCAATGTTTTCATAACTCACCACTGATGTATCAATGTTTTCATAACTCACCACTGATGTATCAATGTTTTCATAACTCACCACTGATGTATCAATGTTTTCGTAACTCACCACTGATGTATCAATGTTTTCATAACTCACCACTGATGTATCAATGTTTTCATATCTCACCACTGATGTATCAATGTTTTCATAACTCACCACTGATGTATCAATGTTTTCATAACTCACCACTGATGTATCCATGTTTTAATAACTCACCACTGATGTATCAATGTTTTCATAACTCACCACTGATGTATCAATGTTTTAATAACTCACCACTGATGTATCAATGTTTTAATAACTCACCACTGATGTATCAATGTTTTCATAACTCACCACTGATGTATCAATGTTTTAATAACTCACCACTGATGTATCAATGTTTTCATAACTCACCACTGATGTATCAATGTTTTCATAACTCACCACTGATGTATCAATGTTTTAATAACTCACCACTGATGTATCAATGTTTTCATAACTCACCACTGATGTATCAATGTTTTCATAACTCACCACTGATGTATCAATGTTTTAATAACTCACCACTGATGATCACTGTTTTAATAACTCACCATTGATGCATCAATGTTTTCATAACTCACCACTGATGTATCAATGTTTTAATAACTCACCACTGATGCATCAATGTTTTCATAACTCACCACTGATGCATCAATGTTTTCATAACTCACCACTGATGTATCAATGTTTTCATAACTCACCACTGATGTATCAATGTTTTAATAACTCACCACTGATGATCAATGTTTTAATAACTCACCATTGATGTATCAATGTTTTCATAACTCACCACTGATGTATCAATGTTTTCATAACTCACCACTGATGTATCAATGTTTTCATAACTCACCACTGATGTATCAATGTTTTCATAACTCACCACTGATGTATCAATGTTTTCATAACTCACCACTGATGTATCAATGTTTTCATAACTCACCACTGATGTATCAATGTTTTAATAACTCACCACTGATGATCAATGTTTTAATAACTCACCAGTGATGTATCAATGTTTTCATAACTCACCACTGATGTATCAATGTTTTCATAACTCACCACTGATGTATCAATGTTTTCATAACTCACCACTGATGTATCAATGTTTTCATAACTCACTACTGATGTATCAATGTTTTAATAACTCACCACTGATGTATCAATGTTTTCATAACTCACCACTGATGTATCAATGTTTTAATAACTCACCACTGATGTATCAATGTTTTCATAACTCACCACTGGTGTATCAATGTTTTAATAACTCACCACTGATGATCAATGTTTTCATAACTCACCATTGGTGTATCAATGTTTTCATAACTCACCACTGATGTATCAATGTTTTCATAACTCACTACTGATGTATCAATGTTTTAATAACTCACCACTGATGTATCAATGTTTTCATAACTCACCACTGATGTATCAATGTTTTAATAACTCATCACTAATTCATCAATGTTTTCATAACTCACCACTGATGTATCAATGTTTTCATAACTCACCAGATTCATCAATGTTTTCATAACTCACCACTGATGTATCAATGTTTTAATAACTCACCACTGATTCATCAATGTTTTCAATTGTGTTATGACTGAAGTCTGCTGTGGCCAACACACTCCATGTTGGTACAATGGCTGTAAACTCATTTGAACCAGCTTCCCAGTGATTGGATGTCGGCAGTAACAAGTCCTGTATCAAAAATAACAAATATCACTCATCTGGTAGACATTATGCAACATATACTCTTCATGATGAACGTGCTGTTCCAATTCTGTACATGTAGAAATAACAACCCTAACACTAACAATGGGTGATGGGCTGAGGTCATACAAGGATGCTAAAAAAGGAAAGTGAGCTTTCATAGATGCTATTGTTATTGTGACTTCCACTGACTATTTGCTTTGCAGATAATGCTTCACAGATTTATCTGGAGATTACCAGACAAGAATATTAAACAACAACAGTTAGAGGAGAATGGCTTTGACAGTTTATAATAATTCTGCCATAAACTCCAACTGACATGTTATTTGAAAAACCAGAAAATAATAAAATCAAACAAAAACAACACAGTTGTTTATCGATTTGAATTTAATTTGATAACTCAACAAGCAGCCTCTCGGCTGAGATAGCTCCACTGTTAGCAATGCACATTTCAATTAAAGAACAGAAGATATCATTAGAAAATGAACAATATGTATAGTATCAATGCAATGGGACTTGCTGTTTTCAACAAGAATTCAAAAATATCACTTTTCACCAAAAATGACAAAAATAATCATCAAAATTAGATAATTGAAGATATCACCACGAAATTAACAAATCTGAGAAAGGTCCATATGTAGTACTTATATATGTAATATCAAAGTAATCGGACTTGCAGTTTTAAACAAGAAGTTGAAAATATCACTATTTACTGAAAATTACAAAAATATTCACTAAAATTAGTGAATTGAAGATATCATTACAAAATGAACAAATCTGAGAGAGATACACATGTAGTACCTATATATGTAATATCAAAGCAATTGGACTTGCGGTTTTTAACAAGAAGTCGAAAATATAACTTTTTACCAAAATGACAAAAATAATCACCAAAATTAGAGAATTAAAGATATCATTACAAAATGAACAAATCTGAGAGAGGTCCACATGTAGTACCTATATATGTAATATCAAAGCAATTGGACTTGCTGTTTTTAACAAGAAGTCGAAAATATCACTTTTTACAAACAATGACAAAAATATTCATCAAAATTAAAGAATTAAAGATATCATCACGAAATGAACAAATCTGAGAGAGGTCCACATGTAGTACCTATATATGTAATATCAAAGCAATTGCACTTGCGGTTTTTAACAAGAAGTCGAAAATATCACTTTTTACCAAAAATGACAAAAATATTCACCAAAATTAGAGAATTGAAGATATCATCATGAAATGAACAAATCCAAGAGAGGTCTACCCAAGGTACATATACACCAAGTATCAAAGCATTCAGGATTATAGTTTTCAAGAAGAAGTCGAAAAAGTAAAACATTAACACGAATGACGACAGACAATCACTCATATGACAAGCTCCCCTCGACAAAGTCGACAGTGGAGCTAAAAAAATCAGGTTGTCAGATTGCCTTTTTCAAAACTGGTGCAATGGTTTTTGTGGCTGCTACAAAAAAGACTAGCAGCCTGAAATGCACATTTCAATTAAAGAACAGAAGATATCATCAGAAAATGAACAATATGTATAGTATTAAAGTAATCAGACTTGCTGTTTTCAAAAAAAATTTGAAAATATAACTTTTTATCAAAAATAATCATTAAAATTAGATAATTGAAGAACAAAATCATCACGAAATGAACAAATCTGAGGAAGGTCTACCTGTAGTACCTATGTAGTATATATAATATCAAAGCCATTAGACTTGCCGTTTTTAACAATAAGTCGAAAATATCACTTTTTACCAAAAATGACAAAAATAGTCATGAAAATTAGAGAACTGAAGATATCACAGTGGAGCTAAAAATAAGTAAGTGAGGATAAGCTGAACAAGTACTTACTCTAATGGTTGACGTTGACTGATGCACATTTAATGTTGACAAAGTTTTCTTTAAATAATCCAATCCTGATATAATTCTTGAATTGCACTTATCTATCTGAGAGGAGACAAATAAAATCAAAGAAGGCTTAGAAAGAACTCCTGTGTGCTGAGAGTATTGGAGACACATTAAAATGAATTCAAAATTTAAGATTAACTTTCAAATGAGAAGCTTGGCTGAAAAGTAAATTATTATGCAAATTAGGTAATTATTATAGATGTATATAAACCAAAAACTAATTTGATCATTCCATTGTGTTAGAGTACATATATACCAAGATTCATTGAATTAAGATAAGTACTATCACAGACCATCTATGTACGAAGTTTTATTAAAATTTGATTTGAACCAAAAATTATGATTTATTATGCAAATTAGGTAATTAATATGATCTGATTTTAGGTCAAAACTGAGTGGGTCTGTGCATTGTTCTGGAGCATCAATGTACCAAGTTTCATTGAAATGGAATAATTAATACATGTGATATCAGTGTAAAAACAGAAAATTGGCTAATTATGCAAATTAGGTAATTAACATGCACTGATTTTAACCCAAAACTAATCAGGTCTGTGCATTGTCCTAGAATATCTATGTACCAAGTTTCAATGAAAAGTAATGAAGTAATAGTACTTGAAATACCAAAAGCTCAAAAAATTGATTAATTATGCAAATTAGGTAATCAATATTTAATGGCTTTCAATCAAAACCTAATCAAATCTGCGCATTATCCCAGAGCATCTACACACCAAGTTTTATTAAAAACCAACATATGGTTCTTGAGATATCTGTGGAAAGGACAGACTTAGGCGAGGGTTCTCTGAACCCGCCTATTCACATAGTTCATACCCACCATAGACTCCGGTCAGTCAAAATGACTATTTTGAACTGTAGGCATTAATCAGCGATTCTGTCGGTGACGGAGAGATAGAATCCAGGTCAGGGGAAGCCCCATGACCTCAAGATTCTTTTACCCCTTACGTCACGAACCCATGTGAGCGAGGCCACCTGGCAGCGCCCCAGGTAGCCATCCATCACTCTGGTTCCTTTTTCTCCGCCTCAAGGACTTAAACCAACGCGACGGAAAGAGTGGGGAGGTTGGGGGGGACCCGGAGTCTATGGTGGATATGAACTATGTGAATAGGCGGGTTCGGAGAACCCTTGCCTAAATTCACTACGTTCAATTACCCACCATAGACTCCGGTCAATCAAAGTGACTATTTTGAACTGTAGGCAGAGTCAGACACCGATAGGTGGCGGCTTTTTCTGAGCAAACAGAAAAAAAAAGGAGAATGATGAAAAACTTTTCCCCAGTCCGGGATGAAAAACAAACCCAAAAACCTAAGTTAAGACCCAAGAAGGGTGGTGTCTTACCTTGTCTGTGCTGTCCCCGAAGCAAGAAGCCAATGCTGCTGTGGTGACAGGGTTCGGTGTGCCCGAGAAAGCTAGACCCAAGCCGAATTCGGGGGTGATAAGCTTGAAGTAGGACCGAAACAGTTCGCATGAGGGCGTAGGTCGACAGAAGCGAAACCTGGGAGCTTCCAGGAAGTGCTAGTGGAACAGACAATCTGCCCGCAAAAATGCCGAGACTGACTTATCGCCTATGCGCAGAGGCCCCTGTGGTCGTTCGGGCTGGGTCAGCAAACAAGGCCTGACCCGCTACGATGGGGCCTAACCTGAAGAGACCCTGCTCAATAGATTGGGTGATGAAGACGTTCCGCGTTCTCCAGAAGCCTGCCCTCAGAATGTGTTTGAGGGGGGCACCTGACGCTAGCGCTAGTGAGTTAGCAATCGCACAGACCTCATGTTCTCGTACTTGGTGTCTCTGCAAGGTCTGTGTTGAGGAGGATAGTGTATTATAGACCTCCAGTACAGTCGCAGTAATCCACCTGGAGATGGAAGTCGGGGAAGCCGGCTTATCCTGTTTGCCAGGGCCGTAATACAAAAACATGTGTTTGGTTCCCCATCTAGAAAACCTGGTACGGTTCTCGTGGCAACTCAGCGCTCGGACCGGGCAGAGAAGCAATTCCTCCTGATCCTCCGGACTGACAATATTTGTCAGCCGGGGGATGACGATCGGTTGAGGATCGTGTCCTGGGATTTGGTTCTTGGCGAGAAACCTGATTCGTGTCTTTCGTACAACTTGATCCTCCATAAAAGCAGCACAACCGTCCGCGAAAAACAGTGCGTGCCTAGCTCTGACCGGCGCCTACCTGAGGCGAAGGCCAGTAGGAAGACTATTTTCCACATCAAAAATTTGAGTGGTGCTGATTGGAGAGGCTCAAAGGGCGGTCTGCTTAGAGCAGACAACACAGCCGACGAGTCCCAGTTGGGCGGCTCCCTTGTATGGGGTCTTGGCGTCTGGAAAGCAGTAAATAGTCTCCTAATAATAGGACAATCGGCTAGTCTTGTTCCTGTACGTTCTGAGTGGTGGGGGAAAGACCGACCTGTAGCCAACGCTCGCTGCGTAGGACAAACCCACTTCGTCAAACAGGTGGACGAAGGAGCCTACTACTTGGCCAATAGAGGGATGGTATGGATCAATCTCCCTTCCGCTACACCAATCAGTGTATGCTTGCGGCCTAGAAATGTAGGCCGCGTAGGTGGAATCCCTGTTCGCCCTGGTCAGGACATTGGCAGCCCGCTCAGATAAGGCTTTCATATGTGCAGGTCTACTGAGAGCCTCTATGTGTGTAAGTGATACCTGCTGGGCTCGTTGGTAGTGCGCCGTCTGGTTGGGACAGCAGGTCCGGTAAGTCCGGAAGCACTGCTGACGCTTCGACTAGCATTTTCAACAGAAGTGGAAACTAGGCCTTGCTTGGCCAATTGGGTGCAACCCATGATAATATGCAGGTGTGCCCCTGTCGAAGTTTTCTCCGGTGCCCGGTTAACTAGCGGGAAGGGAGGAAAGGCGTACACAACTAAGTGGGTCCACGGGGCTAGCAAAGCGACCCGGGCCCAGGCTCCTGGAGTCAGCAGGAGTGTTACGTACGTCCGGAGCTTTGCATTCCGGGGTGCGGCAAAACGGTCCAACCTTGGGCCGTCCCACGGCCGAAACAGCCTAGAGGCTACCCACTGGGGTATCAGCTACTCCGTGTTCTGGAGACAGAGCCGCCCTGAAAGGGCATCGCCAGACTGTTCCTCACCCCTGTAAGGTGGTGTGCGGATAGCTCCACATTGTATGTATTCCAGGCACCAAAAGAAGATTTTGCTCCGCTAGGACTGACGATGGGGAATGCGTCCCCCCCCCTCCTTGAAGGAGCCCACCGCTGTGTTGCCTGTGCCAAGCAGAACTCTGTGGTCTCGAACTACGGGTAGAAAGCGTGGTAGTGCTAAGTACACTGCTCTCAGTTCGAGCCGGTTGATATGGTAGTCCTGAAACTAATGGGGGGCCATATCCTTGGGCTTGTTGGCCCAATAGATGCGCTCCCCAACCCTAGGGGGAGGTATCTGTTACCAGAGTCATACCTACGGCGAGCGGGCCCAAGGGGCTCCCCTGTCCGAGGTTGGCCAGTGACAACCACCAGGGCAGGGCTTCCTTCACTTGGTTTGAGATTGAAACCCGCCTATCTAGTTCCCATAGGAGAGCTTGGCGTTATAATAAGCGTTATACCGAGCGGCTGCGTAGTGCGGCCTGGGGAACGACCCTTCGAACCGAGGTCATCATTTTGATGATCCGTATTAGTTCATGGAGGGACACCGAGGGGATGCTGACTAGGCATTCAGCTAGGCTGCTTAGCGCTAAGCAATACGCTTGAAATAGCTAAGCCAAGCTTACCTCTGTGTCAAAACTCCATGCCCAGGGACACCAACTGTACGTTGGGTCGAGGTGGGACTTGTCGATTTACTTATGAGCCCAACTGGTGAAGTAAATCCTGTGTTAGCCTGACGCATTTGGCTATTACCCCTTGCCCGGGTTGTTGGTAACCGGAAGTCTGGGTACGGATTGAGGTGTACCGACATCTGGTGAAGCAGCAGCACTACCTGTTTCATCACTCTGGTGAACATGTAAGGCGCTGTGCCTAACCCGAACGGGGAGCACTCGAAATTTGAATACTTGGCCCAGCTGGGCGATTCGAAGGAGATGGCAACTCGCTGGGTGCATCGGTACGTGCAGGTAGGCCCCGCTTACGTCTAGTGGGGCTAGCCAGTCAAAACGGTGGATGGAGAGAAGAACCTTGAATGGTGTCTCCATGTGGGACCGGTCGAGGAGCACGTACTGATTCAGTCTGCCTAGGTCCAAAACTGGACGCCTGCCACTTGTAGATTTGGTACTACGAACACATTTGGGTAGAAGCCTGGCCTTAGTTCCGGCTGATGTACCCTGTGTATGGCGTCTTTCCCCAGCAAACTGCTACTTCCTGTCTGATTGCTTCCGCCTTGTGGGAGTACCCTGGCAGTGCCCAACAGGGGGGACACTGATGGGGGGAAATGGAGGTTTCAGCGGTATCCCGTAAACGGATGTGACCACCTGGAAAGGTCCAGGGATCGGTCACCCACCGTCTCCAAACCGGACTACACCGGTGCAATCTGTGTATGACAGGGATATGTGGCCATGTGTTCGGCAGTTGCGAGAGGGAGGGGGGGGGCTCCCTTCCCCCATGAGGTGAGTTCCCCAAGGCCTGAAGTAAGTTGTGGCCTGGCCATTCACCGAACACGTCTTCAATTGGCAAAGACACCCATGGAACGCGGCTATCCCCAGGTTTGCCAAATTTGTGATACCGGGGTCTGGGGAAGGAGCCTTGGAATCCGGTTGGGGGCGTTTTGGTCTCATCCCACGCTATGGGGTCTGATCCTGAAACCACACCGACCGGGTAGCGTTTGGTCTAGTGGGAAGTGTTGCCTAATGTTATCCCCACCCAGGGGCCTTAAGCATTACATCCTCCGCGGCTGACCAATGCCACCCATCAACACCGTTTGCGTGCTCTGCGCCCCACTCCGCACTCAGGCGGACAGGGAGAGACTTGCCGATGGGGTTGCTTTGGATCCCGACGCCTGTGATCCCATAAGCGTTGGAGCAACTTTAAGTGGTCGCTTTAGGATCAAGGGTGGGGGTATATACATTGTATCACTGGGATCGATGATACTCCGCCTCACCCCAAAAGCGTGGCTCACCGAGTCATACAGATGGAAGACTCTGAGGGACCGCCCGGAGTACCGGCTGTATCCGACGCGAGCGAACTGCATCTCCTTTCACTTTAAATATGTGAGAGGGAGCGTGTTCAACTGTGCGTCTCATGACAGGGTCGGTTCCCTCTGGGGACGCCTGTGGGTCGGAAGAAAGGAGTCAAAACCCACAGCGGGGGCCGGACACAAGGAAAAATTCGTTACCGTTGTACCGTTACCGCGTGACGAACCCTAGCTGGCTGAAAGTAGGGGGGGTCAACGAGTGCCCTGCCCTGAAAGGCCTGCCCTGAGATCGGAGACTTGGCTGCCAGCACCCCGTTGGCATTCAGTGCCCGAGGATCCAGAGAAGGACCGGTGCAATTAGCCTGAGCCTCGGCCACCCCCAAAATAGTGGGAGAGCCGTGCCTGGGAATGGGGGTTCCCCGGAAGAGACGTGTTTGAATGCAAACATGCTTTCGTGTCTCTTCCTGCTTGCCCACCGAGGGGACACAGTGGAGACAGCTCTCTCCAACTGCGTCTGATCTACCCGGCCTGCCAGGAACGCAATTGCCCTGAAAGTCCTTCGACCAAAGCCCTCAACTCGGAGGCAAATCCGGCGCCGTGCGAGGAAGGGTTCACAAAGAGACCCGCAACAGGCCCCATAGGAGGAAAGCCTCCAGGGGCACAGCCTCGCTGCAGCCGGTAAGATCGAGTAAAACACCGCCTGAAAAAACAGACTGAGGATGCCCTCCGATCAGCGGGGGAGACCGAGGGCCTCTTACTCGACGTCCCGGTACATGAAGTACCGGTAGTCGAGCGTGAGGACTTTCCACTCATGCCAAACACGCAACTCACTTTAACCGATTTGTTTACTGGACGCGCGACCTTGCTGTGACGCGGTCAGTCTCAGCGATTTTGTTGGCTCTGAAAGAAAATCTCAGGCCTCAGAACTCCAGTGAAAAAATACGCTTTCATGCAAAAACCCCGAAACCCGCACGTAGCTACGACAAAGTATCTCAGATGCGGGTTCTATGCTGGTAAATTCTGACTATAACCACTGCACGGTCGACTCAAAACACGAGGAGACCAGAAAGAAAATGGCAGCGAGCCCTGGTGCTGTCATTACATCTATATACTGCTAAATACATTGAAAATAAAAGACGACATGCATGAGGGAAACGAATTACAGTTGTAAAAGGTGCCGCCATGAAAACCATCTGGTTACGTAGTGGCGCCGGATTTTGATTTCTTTGCTGTGAAAAATACTACACACAAAGGGGAAAACGACACGAGGGTAAAAATGACAAGGAAAACTTATCCTACCAGCTACAATGTCGGATGCCGAGCAGCGGCAACAACCCAAGCTATAAATCCGGACAGGAAAAAAAGCAGGCGATCCAGCAGAGCTCGCTAGATTTCATCCCCACTCGAGGCGGAGAGAAATTAAGAGTGATGGACGGCTACCTGGGGCGCTGCCAGGTGGCCTCGGTCACGTGGGTTCATGACGTAAGGGGTAAAAGAATCTTGAGGTCATGGGGCTTCACCTGACCTGGATTCTATCTCTCCGTCACCGGCAGAATCGCTGATTAATGCCTACAGTTCAAAATAGTCATTTTGACTGACCGGAGTCTATGGTGGGTAATTGAACGTAGTGAATAGACACACACACAGACACAGACACACACACACAGACAGACACATACATACAGACAGGGTAACTGCAAAGACTCCCATGGCAACAAGCAGTATCTGCTAAAGTTGCATTTCCAGAGCCATTGAAAATCATGTAGCAGTGAAAATTATGATTTATGCAAATTGTTTTCATCACAAATGCCATAAAATTAAGTTGAATAAAAGTCAGTCAATGATTTGTAGTCATTAAAACTGCTCGCACATTTTTGTAGCAAGAGAATACTCAATTTGAATAATGCCCTGGCAACCTGTACTAGTGGTCTTTATATTGTCTTTATCATTGCAACTACTCAATTTTTCAAGCAAATTTTTAAATTAAAATTATTATTAAAAAAGATATAGAAAACATTATGCAGTTTGTTGTATACAATCATCAATTTTATGCAATACAATTTTGATTTAAGTACAATTAGAAAATCAAAGAAAGCTTAGAAAGAACTCCCGTGTGCTGAGAGTTTTGGAGACACATTAAAAATTAATTCAAAATTACTTATACTTGAGATATTGATGGAATAGCTGAAAACTAATTATGCAAATAAGGTAACTAATATGAACAGATTTAAGTGTAAAACTAATAACCCCTGCACAATTTACCAAGTTTCATTGAAATGTGATTAGAACCAAAAAAATATTAATTATTATGCTAATTAGAGAATTAATATGAACAGATTTTAACCCAAAATTAATCAGACTGTTTATTGTCCTAGAGCATTTATGTACCAAGTTTTATTCAAATGTGATGATCAATACTCGAGATATCAGTATTAATTAATTAGGTGATGAAGAAGCATAAATATTTACCAAAAACTAATATGGTGTATAGTCCTAGGTTCATTGAAATGTGATGGGTACTCTTTAAAAGTTTCATTGAAATCCAATGAGTGGTTTTTAGACATCATAGAACAGCAAAAAATTAACTAATTATGCAAATTAGGTAATTAATAGGCACATTTATTTATCCCAAAATTAATCAGGTCTCTGCATAGTCCTAGAATATCTATGTCGCAAGTCTCATTGAAATGTGATGATTAGTACTTGAGATATCAGGTGAAAAGCTGAAAATTAATTAATTATGCTAATAAGGTGATTAATATGCACAAATGTTTACCCAGAAACTAATTAGGTCTCTGCACAGTCCTCAAGTAACTATGTACTAAGTTTCATTGAAACGTGATCATTACTACTCGAAATATCAAAAGCTGAAAATTAATTAATTATGCAAATTAGGTAATTAATATGTACTGATATTACCCTAAAAACTAAAATGTTATGATTAGCCGAAAATTGATTAAGCATTATGTAAATTAGGTAATTAATAATATTAACAGATTTTTACCCAAAACTAATCAAATCTGCGCATTGGTTCAGAGCATCCATGTGCCAAGTTTCATTGAAATCCAATGAGTGGTTCTTCAAAAATCAGTGGAACAGTCATAGAACAGCTTAAAATCAGTTAATTATCATGCAAATTAGGCATTTAATATTCATAGATTTTTACCCAAAACTAATGAAATATGCGCATTAGATCAGAGCATCCATGTGCCAAATTTCATCAAAATCCAATGAGTGGTTGTTCAGATATCAGTGGAACAGTCTTGGAACAGCTAAAAATCAGCTAATTATCATGCAAATTAGGTAATTAATATTCATAGATTTTTACCAAAACCTAATCAACTCTGCGCATTATCCCAGAGCATCTATGTACCAAGTTTTACCAAAATTTGATTAGTGGTTCTTGAGATAACGGTGGAACAAAAAAAGTGACATACATACATACATACATACATACATACATACAGACATACAGACATACAGACAGGGTAACTGCAAAGACTCCCTTTTGTGCTTCGCACACATGAGTCAATTATGCAAAATAAAGTGTTACTCATAGTTGTTTGTAACAAGACATCTTTTCAAGGCAAACAATACAAGTATACATAGTAAACAATGGTGGGTCATTCAAAAACATTAGAAAATATTGGGAATAACTCAGATGTAGTGAATAAACTTACTTGAACTTGTATTAGTGCTTTAAAAATTGACATATCAAAAGGCAGTTCATTGACAGTTCTACTGCTTGTACCTAGTGCTCCATCAAAGCCTGTTATCTGCAAGGAAATGTACAACAGTATTAGGTATTTAGTCTAGTTCCAATAAAACATGCATACATACTAGTGTAATATACACTTTATAATAAACTACCTTGGGGTGACTATTATTTGGTAACCTGCAAAATGAGTAATGGATGACTCAGCACAAATAAAATCATATTATTTATAAGCCATATTATGTATAATTTGCATATTATGTGACTGTACTTTATACCATCACCAGAATGAATGCTATATGGACATACTAAATGTGTAATTACAAATATTAAATCATTCTGAGACTCATTACTAAGGTTACAAAGATGGCAAGTCATTATTGAAATGTGTAGTTAGACAAAACATAAAACTCTGATCAACAAAAAGATGTGTTACTTATGTACATTTAAGGAAATTGAAGTCAAGACCCACTTTTTAATGTCATGCAAAAAATACGAACAGCAAAGAAATTTACTTTTAGACAATGCAGCAAAAGTACTGAAAATCTAATTTCAGTTATTTTTTAGTTTGTAATTTGCATATTTTCACTATGGTGTACTCCAATGTTTGTGTCAGAGCTAACCTTGAGGTACTTGAGTCTTGCAATGAAATCCATGACATGACCAAGGTCACGCCTCCTGTCACCTGATTCTGAAATATGAAATTATCAACTGTTATTACACGCACACCACCTTGTCAGCAAGAGTGGAGGCAAGATGGTGGGCATGGTTCAAAAGGGTATTCACAATCACAAGTACTTCAAACACAAAGTCAGAATAATGTAAAATATTAAAGTTATTAAGAAGACACTATATACGTATACATGTATGCTTTCAGACAGTAACTGTATATGCACCACATTACCCTCCACTATGTGTAAGTCTACCCTCCTGTTGTACTGTCTTGGGGTATACTTGTAATAAATACAACAGCTCTGTCAGCATTAAGAACTGTTTTATAATGACAACAACTGCTACTGATAATAATTGTAGCAACAAAATGTTACATTTTAAAATTAATATGAAGTCGATAAGATTAAGCCTAAATGAAATGGTTTGATGCAATACCTGACAAAAAACAAACTATTAATTAGATCGCAACAAAAATAATAATGTGCACCTGGATAATTCCTATCAAGTTTGATTGAAATTAATCCAGTTATCTCGGAGACCGATTGCGAACACATAAAAGTTTCTGGATTTACGTTCACTGTATTAGTAAGAGATGTCTGATTTTTAATCTTAAATGATCAATATACATTATATACAACACTTCTATTGGAAATAGGCTTGTAATAGAGCAATACAGTATTTTAATAGGCTTGTAATAGAGCAAATACAGTATTTTAATAGGCTTGTAATAGAGCAAATACAGTATTTTAATAGGCTTGTAATAGAGCAAATACAGTATTACACACAAAATGGCTGCCAGTCAGTATATTCAATCAAATCCCAAACATGACATCATATACTGGTTTTCACAAGGTTTGAAAAAACAGAGAAATAGCTCTGAATTGACAGGCGCAACCCCAAATAGATAGTCCCATTTTTGGAGACAAAACATTTGTCTCTCTGCTTAAAACCTAAAGACACAATAAATTGTATCAAATCACTATTCATACAAACATGTAAAACATCTTGCTTGTATACATCTTTAGTTTCCCCAATTTTTTTATAAAATTATTATTTTTATTTATATTATAATTATTAAAATTATTATTATTTAATTCTTTCAATTAACTTCCATTTAATGAACTTACATTACTTACGGGTACACTGTCTATTCAAATAAAAAATTGTGTTATTTGCAAGAGAGAAAAACAAGGTGGGTCAAACACAACTCATCTCATTTTTTCTCAGTATATTCAAAACATAATTAAAACAAGTCATTGTTAATGACACAGTCCCCTTCCAAAATTGTGTGATCTGACATATCAATTTGATGCTGATGAAGTCATTGAGATTAGATTGAAACAATTAATAGGAGATGGATTTGTAAAAAAATATGATGATAAGATGATTACACGAGAATTGGACATTGGGCAGTCATATTGAATCAAATTACAAAAATAATGTTCATGTTGATGTATCTATTGGTATACTATCTTTGTACAAAATTTAAACAGAAACGTTCATTGGATTCAAGATAAAGTAGCATAGGTACCATGAAAAACAAGATGGCCACCAGTCACCACCATATTTGTTCGAATCACAAAAAAAAATGACGTGCACCTACAACCCAATATGTATGATCATCATACCAACTTTGATCCAAATCGGCCCAGTCATCTTCGAGAAACTGCTGCGGACACGTTTAGGTATCACAAATAGCAAATTTTACATCCAAAATGGCCGCCAGTAGGTCATTCCCCGATCATAAAGTAACTTGACGCGCATATGTAAGACATTATGTATTGTTTTCAAGTAAAGTTTGAATGAAATCCATCAATGGGTGTCCGAGATATTGCTCCAGGCGGACGTACGGATGGACGGAACGAACCCAAATTAATAGTCCCAGTTTTCCAAGTTCTTCCAAACGGGGACTAATTATTCATAGACACTATTTCAGTGTTCATCTTGCTGCTTAGTATTAACTTTGAGTAAATTTATATTTTTTTGCAGTAAGGTATTCGCAAATGAAACGCCAAATGCTGGGGCCAGATTGGGTAAAACTCCTAATGCAAAAGCCATATTGGGTAAAACCAACAATGCTGGGGCTAGATTAGCTGAAACCCCCAATGCTGGGGCCAGATTGGGTGAAACCCACAATGCATGGGCCATGTTGGGTGAAACCCACAATGCTGGGACCATATTGGGTGAAACCCACAATGCTGGGGCTAGATTAGCTGAAACCCCCAATGCTTGGGCCAGATTGGGTAAAACCGCCAATGCTGGGACCAAATTGGGTGAAACCCCTAATGCAAGGACCATATTGGGTGAAACCCACAATGCTGGAGCCAGATTAGCTGAAACCCCCAATGCTTGGGCCAGATTGGGTAAAACCGCCAATGCTGGGACCAAATTGGGTGAAACCCCTAATGCAAGGGCCATATTGGGTGAAATCCTCAATGCTGAGGCTATATTGGGTGAAACCCACAATGCTTGGACCATATTGGGTAATCTTAATAATGGATGACTCACCACAAGTGGGAAGAGCTAACTTCAACCTTTCTGTAATGGCGTAAAGTTGTATGGGTGTCATGTGATAAACCTCACCAGCTGACAGGATCATGTCTCCTTTCTCAAATAGCTCCTCAGCCAGTGCCTCCACCACTCCATGGATTTCCTAAAATGTAGACAGAGTCAAATAAATTGATGGCAAGTGTAGAAATTTGACAAAGAATATTCACGTCACACTGTCATTACCTGTCTTGTAGCCATTCTAACAAGTCAAATGTAGACGCTGCCTGAGACCATCGTTAATAACGCAGACAGGGCATACATTAGATGAATTACAATGAGTTCTTATTGTCATTATGTTAAATGTTATTTTGTGATTCACTCTTCATATTATTGGTTTTAAATTGAAATGTTTCAATGTATTACACAAAGTATATTATATAAAAATTACTGAAACATTTAAAACACTATTGTAATTCCCCCAAAATTGTAGTTTTGTACCAAATTTGTTGAGGTAGCGAGAAAAAAATGAATTTAAAAATAGATCTGTGATTCAGACATTCACTCACAGTTCAGCAACCTATATATCATCTGAAAGCTTAAATAGAGGTAAATACGACTGTGCCTATGTCATAGTGATTGTTTGCATTTCAAATGGAAAATGGAAGACAGTTTTCTCTCCAATTTACGTCTAAAATAACATTAGTACTATTATTTTTTTTGTTCTACTTAAAGGATACACTAAAAGGAAGTGCTGTATCGACTGCAAATTTTGTAATTAATTTTTTTTATGAGAAATTTTTGTACCTAATGTCATTTAGAACAGTATTTATCATTATATAATCATCAACAGACTAATGAGGAGTACCCGTAGGTCGAAGGATTCTAAAATGTTTTGGCTTTACTGCTCTAGGCTCAAAAGGTTTGCCTTAGTTTTGAACACTGCATTTCAAGCATTTATAAATATTTCAATTTAATTTTAAGCTTTTCTGAGCTGGTTTTAAATTTTATAACACAGATCAAGACACTTTTATGCCAAAATACAGTGGTGCCAAATTATGGAATAATATTCCATATCAGATCATTATAATGTTGACACATGTTTAAGCAGACACAGTATTTCTTACAGTTAGAAAATCCAATGTACATGTTTTTTTATTAACACTGGAAGAGAACATTTAGCTTTTTTTATTTTTCAATTCTATAATGGGTCCCCAGGGGTCAGACTTGATTGGCACTATTTTCAAACTCCTGTTTACAAACAATTGAAAATATTTTTAGATAATATTTATATATAGGAGTTAAAAACATAAAAACATCTTGAGTTATTTGAGGCTAGTAACCACAAATGACATACATGTAGGTCAATGGCCGAAATGACATCCATGTAGGTCAATGGCCGAAATGGTGACTTTTTGTAGTGCAGTTGATTCTTTCTTGACCAGAGCTCAGCTAAAGCAGGTTGATTGTAAAAAATTAATTTGTGATCATTTTACCAAAACACTGGAATTTAATTGAAAAAGTAGACTACATGAGGGCGTACAAATAACTTTGTTGCTCATTCTAGTATTCAATTTTTAAGCAAAAAGGATTATTAATTAAAAACACTTCATATAACATGACAAAACAACACATGCTTGACAGAATTTAAGATACAAAATAAAAGAGCACTTCGGCTGATAGTTTCCAAGCAAAGAATTAAAAAATAAAAGTAAGGTACTCGCATGGTTAAAAAAACAATATTGATAAACAATATCTTTTAATGTTGAAATCAAATTTTGTTACCATATATCTAAATAAAAAAAATGCTGGTACCCTTATCTAATAGAGCTACTCTTAAATTACAAATCAAAGCAATCCAGCAGATGGTATTCGAGGCGTTGTTTAAAATAACAGTGTGTGGTGAATGCATTCTAGATTTGTATTTAGTATCATCTTTTATTTAGTGTCAGTACTCCCAATTTGCATATAAAAAAGTTAGGAGAGACAACAGTGACTTTCAATGTGCCAGGGACTGTTGCCTGACACAAAACATTAGAAGAAATATGTATTGTAGCAATAATATGGGAAATTGGTTTTACTTTTGATTTTCCCATAACACAAACATTTTATTATGAATCTGGTTCCTGAAAAATTAAAATTACACCTAAAAATCGCTTTCGCTCAACATTTTTATCTAAAAAGTAAAATATACAACTCACATATTTATTGAATCCTAGGAAATATGACAAAGACTTCGGCAAGTAAATAAACCTCTGCAATAGAGAATGTAAATATTGTTCTAGATCTTTCTGTCGTTTTTCAATAAATGATCTGGAAAGATTTCCTAAAAGTTTCTTCGGTGGCAGTAGTCCTTTTTCAACTTTATGTTGAATGACAAGTTTTTCATGAAGGTCAGCAAATTCACTGTATCTATGTCGGGTACTCCATTGACAATCACACACTGACACTTCAATATTGTATATCTGTTGATGAAAATAAAATAATAATTTTATGTCAATATCAGTACAGCATTTTCTGTTCACTCTGAGATCCTGCATTATGCATGAAATTGAACACAAAAACAAGACATACGATAGCAGTAGTTTCAAAATATCATGTGGGATTCAATACTTAATTAATAAGAAACTGTGCACATTTGGTAATGATGGTCAATTTCAATGAAGCAAGGGTATCCCAATGTCATATTTCATTTTTCAATTTCTTCAATTTTGAAATTCCTAAAAAGCATACCATCTTTACAATCAGAATGTCCACTAATTCTGCCAAATTAATTTTTCAGGTAGTGTATCATATGAATCACTTGATGGCACTTAGTGACTGAGCTCCAGACACTACAAAAAAGGTGGCAAGTCACAAAGTTCAACATGTTGAGTCTTTATGAATCAGCTGTCAAGTGATGACATCATCAGATTGGAATATTGGTCACATGAGAGTTGTACATGTACCACTCTGATATGATAGATAAAACATCAAGATATTTATATTAATTTATTTTACTTTTACTGGGGAAGACATAATAATGGTATATTTTTTATTACAGTGATATCTTTGTATTGACACAAGCTCATAATAATTCCAACATAACAGACCATTTTCCGTTCAACATATTTTAGGGGGTATTTCCATGCCTAATAATATACTATCAGAGGTACATTACTTGGGGTTTGCAACTCGCATAGTACTGAATGGTGACATCATGTCAAGATCCCATTCAAGTCTCTTCTCGTAGATAGCGAGACTGAGGCTACGACCTTCTGACATGACACATATCAATGTTCAAGGTTTGTAATGAAAAAAATAAACTTTTCTTGTCACTATCATAGTGAAAAATGTAATACATCGAAAATGTACAGAAAATATAGTTCTCGTAATCCGTCATATCGTGGGCAGCTATTTTGATCCACCAGGACATCCCAGGATCCTAGTTACCTCGGGCATGCGCATTCGCATTTTTTCTGAGTTGGAACGTTTATGCGAGAGCGAGATTGTGGCGGGATCTTGGTATCATGTCACCGTAGTTACAAACCCCAAGTAATGTACCTCTGATACTATACACATTTAATGATTGTCAATTTTGATGAAGTAAGGGTATCTCAATGCTATATTTCTCTCTGAAAGATAGGCATTGAGCTACATTATATAAAAAGGAGAAATTTAAATTCAAAATCAAATCATTTATCCATTATCAATGTTCGGTCCATGTTTCAGGCAATACACAAGATCTCGCAGTGAAAAGAAAATTTGTGGCTACCAATCAAAAACCATTGGTAGCAACAAATGCATATCCATCAACGCTTAGAGCTGTCTAATTAGTCTAAAATATGATTTGATTCATAAGACTAGTTCCCGAATTTACAAATTGATTTTATGGACAATTAGATCAGTGATCAGAAATTGACATAATAGGATAATATAATCATAAAATGGTCAATGTACTAATTTAATACACAAAGCAATTAATGCAGTACAAGTTAGACAGGTGAATTTGACGACAGTATCCTGTTAACAAAATGTTGGCTAAAACTCGTGAAAAGCATGCAGTCTCAGTCCCAGGGTCTGGGACCAGGACCACGCAGACAGGCTTGGTTGTCAACAGACCTGTCTCTTGTTCGCTGGTGCAGGTCGAATACCGGAGCTAAGAATTGTGGTAAGTTTGCCAAACATATAACACGTCCGAAAATATTAGAGGAACCAAACAGGAAATGGGCGGATGGCCAGCCAGCTATTAATATTGATGATATACTCATATAGTATCATTATTGTAATTCATCATACATTACTTTTAAGCTTTACAAAATGTTCGCTACATACCGTATAATTTTCGATGTGATCAGTCCCAGTTATTGTCACTTTTCTGTTGCGTCTAATATCATCCACATCGTCAATAAATGATGCCATTTTATGTAGCACAACGAACAAAACAGTACAAGCCCCGGAAAATATTCAACCCACTATGTCGCCGCCATGTTGCATTCTATTATTTGCATACTGCCAGCAACCAATGGAATTCTAATGTTTATGACCTGACCTCAATTGACCGAAACACCTGATCTATCACGTGTTTAAAGCTCAATGTGTAATGTAGGTTTCACGCCACATTTTACGAGTAAATAGAACTAGCAGGAAGCAATGAAAAGGAAAGCATGACGAACAGTTTCATAAATGCCTTAGCAAAATTAGAAAATTGGGGGAGGCTGGAGAAATTTGGGAAAAAAACAAATAATTGTTTTGATGCAGAAACAGAAAAAAAATTATGAGCAAGCTTTTAAAAAATGTGCGCATCCGCCATATTGATTGTATTGTTTTAAAATGCATATATTATAATATGCCATTTAGCCAATTTGAATAATTAAAAGTTGAAAAGATGTGGCAGACATATAGGGGTCATTTGTACTATTCAATAAAGCAAAGGCTCGCCGTTTTTTTTTTACGAGCACGACATCTCTATATTACATAATATGTACATAATAATGATATAGCCTACTCTATTGTATAGTTTAAATTGGTATGGCGAATAGATTCTAAAACAACCTTCTACTTTCTAGTTTAAGCTAATTCTATTGAATACATTCAGAAATGACATAGTGACACCATACTTCCAAAATGTCAATAAAATACATGTTCTGTATTTTAAAAAGAATTATTTAACGTTCGCAAACAGAAATACTTTAAGTAATCTTGGTAAATAATGAAACTGCATATCCAAACAAAACATTTACCTGGTATGCCTATATATACTAATCTTCATGGAAATGTTCCCTCTGTTGAGTATAGTTCACGCGTATACAGTAAGTATCTCTCTAGTACTTCTTGCGTATAGTTCCTTGTGTACGTGATCTGATTACAATTTTATAGAAGATGTAAAAGATAAGTTGTATATATCTGTCGCGTATATCTGTATATAGAAGTTAAGTTTTTCGAGTACTTTCTGCGTACAGTACACGGCTAGCAGCGTATAGATAATATTGTCTTTGGTTCTCGAGTACCTGTCGCGTATTGCACACTGCTAGCTGTGTCCAGACCTAATTTCGTGTGTATACTCTGCCTGTACGCAAAAGAACCACATTTAGCTTGGTTTTCCTGTGTACTGTTGCCGGGTACAAAATGTCTATCGAGTATTTATTGTGTACAGGGACCTTCCATAATTGATTGAGGCTTATATTTTGTCATGTAAACATTTACTGCAATAGTAGTAATTATCTATCAACATTTATTTTATTGACATTTTGGAAATATGATGTCACTATGACAATATTTTCAACCAATCTTGGCTTTTCCATTGCTACAAAAAAAATGGCAATTAATTCACCAATTCATTATTCAATTGTGCACAGAGCACAAACAGGGGGTAATGCTGTGCAAATATTTGTCTGTCTGTTCATGTCAAATCTTGTATCACCAAAAAAACCTGTACATTCACAGCAATTGTTTTGTGTATTGTGTAACACTTATTTGAATGTCTAACACTTATTGGAATGTCTAACACTTATTTGAATGTCAAACACTTATTGGAACGTCTGACACTTATTGGAATGTCTAACACTTATTGGAATGTCTAACACTTATTGAAATGTCTAGCACTCATTGGAATGTCTAACACTTATTGGAATGTCTAACACTTATTTGAATGTCAAACACTTATTGGAATGTCTAACACTTATTGAAATGTCTAGCACTCATTGGAATGTCTGACACTTATTGGAATGTCTAGCACTCATTGGAATGTCTAACACTTATTGGAATGTCTAACACTTATTGAAATGTCTAGCACTCATTGGAATGTCTAACACTTATTGGAATGTCTAACACTTATTTGAATGTCAAACACTTATTGGAACGTCTGACACTTATTGGAATGTCTAACACTTATTTGAATGTCAAACACTTATTGGAACGTCTGACACTTATTGGAATGTCTAACACTTATTGAAATGTCTAGCACTCATTGGAATGTCTAACACTTATTTGAATGTCAAACACTTATTGGAACGTCTGACGCTTATTGGAATGTCTAACACTTATTTGAATGTCAAACACTTATTGGAACGTCTGACACTTATTGGAATGTCTAACACTTATTGGAATGTCTAACACTTATTGAAATGTCTAGCACTCATTGGAATGTCTAACACTTATTGGAATGTCTAACACTTATTGAAATGTCTAACACTTATTGAAATGTCTAGCACTCATTGGAATGTCTAACACTTATTTGAATGTCAAACACTTATTGGAACGTCTGACACTTATTGGAATGTCTAACACTTATTTGAATGTCTAACACTTATTGGAATGTCTAACACTTATTGGAATGTCTAGCACTCATTGGAATGTCTAACACTTATTTGAATGTCAAACACTTATTGGAACGTCTGACACTTATTGGAATGTCTAACACTTATTGGAATGTCTAACACTTATTGGAATGTCTAACACTTATTGAAATGTCTAGCACTCATTGGAATGTCTAACACTTATTTGAATGTCAAACACTTATTGGAACGTCTGACACTTATTGGAATGTCTAACACTTATTGGAATGTCTAACACTTATTGAAATGTCTAGCACTCATTGGAATGTCTAACACTTATTGGAATGTCTAACACTTATTGAAATGTCTAGCACTCATTGGAATGTCTAACACTTATTTGAATGTCAAACACTTATTGGAACGTCTGACACTTATTGGAATGTCTAACACTTATTTGAATGTCAAACACTTATTGGAACGTCTGACACTTATTGGAATGTCTAACACTTATTGGAATGTCTAACACTTATTGAAATGTCTAGCACTCATTGGAATGTCTAACACTTATTGGAATGTCTAACACTTATTGAAATGTCTAGCACTCATTGGAATGTCTAACACTTATTTGAATGTCAAACACTTATTGGAACGTCTGACACTTATTGGAATGTCTAACACTTATTTGAATGTCAAACACTTATTGGAACGTCTGACACTTATTGGAATGTCTAACACTTATTGGAATGTCTAACACTTATTGAAATGTCTAGCACTCATTGGAATGTCTAACACTTATTTGAATGTCAAACACTTATTGGAACGTCTGACACTTATTGGAATGTCTAACACTTATTGGAATGTCTAACACTTATTGGAACGTCTGACACTTATTGGAACGTCTGACACTTATTGGAACGTCTAACACTTATTGGAATGTCTAACACTTATTGAAATGTCTAGCACTCATTGGAATGTCTAACACTTATTTGAATGTCAAACACTTATTGGAACGTCTGACACTTATTGGAATGTCTAACACTTATTGGAATGTCTAACACTTATTTGAATGTCAAACACTTATTGGAACGTCTGACACTTATTGGAATGTCTAACATTTATTGGAATGTCTAACACTTATTTGAATGTCAAACACTTATTGGAACGTCTGACACTTATTGGAATGTCTAACACTTATTGGAATGTCTAACACTTATTGAAATGTCTAGCACTCATTGGAATGTCTAACACTTATTTGAATGTCAAACACTTATTGGAACGTCTGACACTTATTGGAATGTCTAACACTTATTGGAATGTCTAACACTTATTGGAACGTCTGACACTTATTGGAACGTCTGACACTTATTGGAACGTCTAACACTTATTGGAACGTCTGACACTTATTGAAATGTCTAACACTTATTGGAATGTCTAACACTTATTGAAATGTCAAACACTTATTGGAACGTCTGACACTTATTGGAATGTCTAACACTTATTGGAATGTCTAACACTTATTGGAACGTCTGACACTTATTGGAACGTCTGACACTTATTGGAACGTCTAACACTTATTGGAACGTCTAACACTTATTGGAACGTCTAACACTTATTGGAATGTCTAACACTTATTGAAATGTCAAACACTTATTGGAACGTCTGACACTTATTGGAATGTCTAACACTTATTGGAATGTCAAACACTTATTGGAACGTCTGACACTTATTGGAATGTCAAACACTTATTGGAACGTCTGACACTTATTGGAATGTCTAACACTTATTGGAATGTCTAACACTTATTGGAATGTCTAACACTTATTGGAATGTCAAACACTTATTGAAATGTCTAACACTTATTGGAACGTCTGACACTTATTGGAACGTCTAACACTTATTGAAATGTCTAACACTTATTGGAATGTCTAAAACCTTTTTGAATGTTTAAAACTTATTTAAATGTCTAACACTTATTGGAATGTCAAACACTATTTGAATATCTAACATTTATTGGAATGTTAAATACTTATTGGAATGTCTAACACTTATTGGAATGTCTAGCACTTATTGGAATGTCAAACACTTATTGGAATGTCAAACACTTATTGGAACGTCTGACACTTATTGAAATGTCTAAAACCTTTTTGAATGTTTAAAACTTATTTAAATGTCTAACACTTATTGGAATGTCAAACACTATTTGAATATCTAACATTTATTGGAATGTTAAATACTTATTGGAATGTCTAACACTTATTGGAATGTCTAGCACTTATTGGAATGTCCAACACTTATTGGAATGTCTAACACTTATTGGAATGTCTAACACTTATTGGAATGTCTAACACTTATTGGAATGTCAAACACTTATTGGAATGTTAAATACTTATTGGAATGTCTAACACTTATTGGAACGTCTGACACTTATTGGAATGTCTAACACTTATTGGAATGTGTAACACTTATTGGAATGTCTAACACTATTGGAATGTCTAACACTTATTGGAACGTCTGACACTTATTGGAATGTCTAACACTTATTGGAACGTCTGACACTTATTGGAATGTCTAACACTTATTGGAACGTCTAACACTTATTTGAATGTCTAACACTTATTGAAATGTCTAACACTTATGTCTAAAACTTATTTGAATGTTTAAAACTTATTTGAATGTCTAACACTTATTGGAATGTCTAACACTTATTTGAATGTATGACACTTATTTGAATGTCTAATACATATTTGAATGTCTAACACTTATTGGAATGTCTGACACTCATTGGAATGTCTAACATTTATTTGAATGTCAAACACTTATTGGAACGTCTGACACTTATTGGAATGTCTAACACTTATTGGAACGTCTGACACTTATTGGAACGTCTAACACTTATTGGAATGTCTAACACTTATTGGAATGTCTAACACTTATTTGAATGTCTAACACTTATTGAAATGTCTAACACTTATTGTAATGTCTAACACTTATTTGAATGTCCAACACTTATTGAAATGTCTAACACTTATTTGAATGTCTAACACTTATTGGAATGTCAAACACTTATTGAAATGTCTAACACTTATTGAAATGTCTAACACTTATTGTAATGTCTAACACTTATTTGAATGTCTAACACTTATTGTAATGTCTAACACTTATTGAAATGTCTGACACTTATTGTAATGTCTAACACTTATTTGAATGTCCAACACTTATTTGAATGTATGACACTTATTTGAATGTCTAATACATATTTGAATTTCTAACACTTATTTGAATGTCTGACACTTATTGGAATGTCTGACACTCATTGAAATGTCTAACACTTATTTGAATGTCCAACACTTATTGAAATGTCTAACACTTATTTTGGACTCTAATAAAACAACATGCATATACTTCAACTCAAAACTAATCTATATAGTAGAGCCAGATCACCTAAAATGTTTTAAAAGTTTCATAGAAATATGTTGAGTGGTTTTCAAGTTACAAAGGAACGTCTGAATATTTGCTAATTTCCATAATCAGGTACCTAATATATTATAAGGTTATTACGAGAATGCACGAAGACAGTATAGCTGGAGTATTGACCGACGAGCAGCGGAGGTTGATGTGCGGTGTACTGTCTGAGTGCATACTTTGAGGTATACTCGTAATAACCTTATTATTATGATATATCTTTTCCTTTCAAGGATACACCATGGGAATGCTGAAATCCAAAATGTTTAGAACAGAATCAGCAACTTCTTTGTGTGGAGTCCAGTCAAACTCTGGTGGCAGCCATGTTTTGTTTTTTTTATTAGAGGACGCTTACGCCCGTAATCATTCCATATTTGGAATTCGCATTTCTTAATATGGTAGGATGAAAATACAACGTTAAATAACGCAAAATTACGGCACGCTGTAACTTATGGCATTACGTTGACAGATGTATAATAACCTCATATTATTTAATAATAATATACTAAATTTAATATTCAAATCTAATGATTGGTTTTCGAAATATCAATTGAACACACACATGGTCACAAGGACTCTCAAGGTGTGTTTTGCACACAAGAATCAAAAATGATTTAATTCAAAACAAAAACTGAGTATGCAGGCCACACATTCTCAATGCCTATTAGCATTTTAATTTTTTCATTTAAATAATATCAAACCCCAAAAAATACTGTTGTCAATATATTTAATTGTATATACATGAATACAAAACATGAAAAAATGCAAAGTTACAAACAACTTATTCTTGACATTGAACAATGAAGTCAGTGGTGCCAAAGGTTCAACAAATTCAATGTAAGGTGACACATACTATATATATTATTGAAAGAGAATGAAAGCTTTCCAATTATTTCATTCCTAATGACAAGGATCAACGAGAGAAAAACAATATTTTTTCTTTAAAATTAATAAATTCAGTTAATACATCAACATGATTTTTATTACATATTTACAATGTACAATCCAATGTTAATGTTTTCTATTATCATACAGTGTTTGAATCCATCAATATTTAGTTCTAACAAATTTTGTATAAGCGGCATCAGTGTTTACTTCTTCTTTTTCTTCTTTCCGCCTTTCTTCCCACCCTTCTTTCCTTTTTTTCCTTTGCCGTCATCTTCATCATCTGGCTGCGCTAACTTAGCTCGTTTCTTACCAAGTGGTGTCTTTCCATACCACGTCTAAAATGTTAAATTAAATTAGTTACAGTAACAGTCATATAAACATCCCAGAATAAAATGACCCAGATCTAGAAGGCATCGTTTTATTTTCTGATTCTCTTTTGACTGTTTATTGAAAGAACTGAAAAGGTTGTAAGTTAAAATACTGCATATGACGAAGGATTCAACTTGAGAATCTGAGTTACTTTTTGAGACTCAAGTTCAACTATCAGCTAAAATCAAATATACTCATCTGAGTGTCTAAATAACAAATGGCACACAAGTAAATAAATAATACAAGAAAGTAACAGTATCAATTTTCAGTTTTTTTCATCCATTTGACGAAATATTATTTTATTCAACAAACATTCACAGAATTTCAAATACTATATGGCTGTGAGAGGTCTTGTATTCTAAAGCTGCTTTTGCCTCATACATTTTGTGGTTAGTCGTAATTAACAAACTATTTATCAGGAGTGAACATTGAATCATAAAGATTACTGTACTGGTAAATTATAATACCACCTAATACTTGCTGTGAAAATGTTAACCACAAATATGATGACAACTTTAACCTTTTGATTTCCATCATTTTTCCTGCCCATATATATTGAATAATAAAATATTGAATGTACAAGGATATAATTTGTGAATGGTGGCATGTATGCATAAAGGAATGACCAACAAACCTTGAATGCTTCCTCTTCTTCCTTGTAAATAGGATCAATTCTAGCCAGGGGACCTACAAACTCTGTTGCCTGTAGTGCACGCCTTGAGAGTTGAGCTATACGCCGTTCAGATAATACTTGCTGAGATGCCGTCACCATATGACCCTGCGTGTAACCATCAGTGATCTTGGATAAAGAACTGACATCCAGTACACCTGTGATGATGCCATTGTATTTTACAATAATACTACGCCACAGCACTGTATGGTCAGGAAAAAGAAAATAATTTTTTAAATATACATACATTTTAGTAGTAGTGTTTTGGTATAAAGGCCAAAATGATGGAAGATGATTGCATGCTTAATCAAGACAAACATACTTTTATTGACCATCTTCAAATATTTGTTGACTAATTGCTGCCCCTTAAACTAAACAATTCCTGTCATATTATGATTGGTCGCTGCACACAGGTTTAACTGTATATAGAAACTTACAATATCTAGAGGCATAATCTGGTCTGGGGATTAAGATAATCTTCTGAAAGCTACCAGTGATGCCTTTGATTTCACATTCAAATGGGCACCTTGAGGTTCCTATGATGAGTACTCTGTCATCTGGTTTGATAGTCTTCAACACTTTGGGAAGATCTTTCTTCAACCTTTTTGGGTCAGTCTACACAAACAAACAACATTTATTTTCAGTAAAACAAAAAGGATATAGAAAATAATGGAAAATAATAATAATTATTTTAGTTGTGTATCATGCAGCCTTACCTTGTCTGTCTTAGGCACTTTTTTCATAAATGTTCTCTCAGCATCACCAATGAAGACCACGGAGGGTTGTAGTTGCCTAGCAACCTTGAACACCATATGCATCATCATTTGTAGCCCACTTTTGCCGGGATATTTGCCGGCAATGTTTGTGGCAGTCAAATCAAAAAGATTAGCTCCAGTCTCAGTACAAACTGCATGAACTAGCATCTTTTTTCCAGTTCCCCTAGGTCCAGCCAATAGCATGCTTTTTACCAGTGGTGATTTTTCATGGACGGCTTGGGAACCTTAATAAGATAATAGTTTTTCGAAATAGTTTTTGGTGCATTTCTTTTGTAACAAAATAAACTGAAATAAACATGTGTAAGGCATCTTCGATATCTTGTTAAATTTTATAAATGTATGTCTCAATGCATACCATCAGCAGAATAATGATTACCAGTATAAGGGTAATCTTAGCGGAGTGGATCACCAATAAACACAACAGATAGAGTGCTCACCTAGAGGAAGAATACCATAGAGTGACACTAGCTGTCTCACATCAGACAAAGAGGGCATAGGCTCAATATTGGCTTGTCTCAGAGTGGTACCTAAATAACTATATTCTCCTTCAAACTCCTTCAGCTGTACTTTAGGTGCTCTTACCAGGATACCTTCCATCACAAGTTCTTCATACAGTGATTCAATTGTCCTAATGGAGAAATGAAGACATAACACCATTGATTATATGACATTTTGACTGACGAAATTGTTTTTTTTTTGGACAAAATGTTGTTCTCAAAAATGGAGTTTCCTTACAGGGTAGTAGCTACAGCACTACAATATACAAGTGAAATAAACTTACTAAACTAAAATAACTAACTAAAATCTTACAAACTTAGAAACTTGCAAATGTTGTGAACCTTGACACTGCATTGCACAAAAATATTTGGTTCAACTGAAATGAGTAAAAGTGAATGTTATCTATGGAATATGGCAAAATGTAATACATATTTATCACAAAATATATAAGTTGACTGGATATTTTCTCACCTGTCTGCGGTAAGATCCTTCTCCTTCTTTTTCTTTTTACCCTTCCCACTTTTCTTACCACTTTTCTTCTTCTTCTTTTTACCACTCTTTTTGCCACTTTTCTTGCCTTTCTTGCCTTTTTTGCCCTTTTTGCCCTTATCGCGATCGACAGCCTGAAAACGACAACAAAAACATACAAATGCTGATGAATATCAGTTCACATTATGATACAGATGTGTGTAAACTGTGATATATTTTTATTTACCTATGTTCATTTTTACACATAACAAAAGGCACATTAAATCAATATTCTAAATGTCAATCTGCTTATTATGAATACAGAGGAATATAACTGAATACATTAATAGCAATGTATACTATTTCAAAAAGGATGGATAGGATAAAAACTGAAATATTACTGATAAATATGACCAATCAGAGGCTGGTACCAGAAAGAGACTGCAAATCAGTTTAAGTGCGTAACTTAAGGTAGAAGCCTACTAATAAAATTAAAAACCTAGAATCTATTCGTTTTGAATAAATTGTACTCCAAGGTAATTTAAGGATATTGACCTAAAAAAAGTTGGGGGTCACCAGCCTTTTTTTCGAGAAACTGTCACCATTTTGACACTATTTTAATGCTTTTACCATAGATTACTATGGCAGAGATATTATGCAATATCTCAAAATCTAGCCTGGTGACATAAGCTGAAAAAATCATATATTGTTAATGATGGAGTACTTTTTGTTGTTCTGAATTATTTTAAAAATCTGGGTTTTAAAAAGTGTCAAAAAATGCAATTTTTCTTTAACATTGTGTTCTATGGAATTGTTCTAAAAATAGCAATTTTTAAGAAATAGTAAGACACGTTTCTCAAAACACACAAAATAATGCTATTTCATTGTACCATGAGACATTAGCTCCATGATTGTACATAATAAACTAATGAACATTGTCATGCGATTTATGACAAATTTGGCAAAAATTATAACTCGGCTTCTACCTCAATTACTGTTCGATTACTTTTTTCTGTTGGAGTTTTTATGAGTTCACAAGCTCAAGAGTGTAGTTTTTTGTATTGTTCTAAACTTTAGTCAGTTGACAATAAACGGTGTTAGACGAGTTACATACTACAAGACGTTGCGTTATCCACAAGTCTACAAATTGAACCTGCTCGGCGACGCCTGATAAAATACAGCTCAGTCGTCAAGCCACAAAAACAGTGAGACATATAAAGTGTCTCATTTTGAATTAGGATTAATAATTGGCAGATCTATTGCAGTTTGGCATGGCTTTAAAAATGAAAGCTGCTGATATTGTACAAATTATTCTCAAAGGTACATTGTACATGCATCTATACATTGCAATGTGTGCATTATCTTTCCAAAGAACAAGTTAATGGATTTACATACCAGTTTAAGGTTCTTCAATTCTGTTCTCATTAGCTCATCTACTTGCAATCTCACTTCTTGTTCCACCTCTATACGCTTCTCTTCTTTGATCAGCTCTGAATCATGTTTCTGACTAAAATTAGTAGACTCATCACGTTCTTTCCACACATCTGAAAACAAAGATACACAAATAAAAAAATTAAAATACACAAACTTACAATACTTTGAAAAACTCAACATTCTTTGGTTCTGCCTGTTATTTAGTAATACATAGTGTAATACAAAATTCAAGTATTGAAATGACTACTTACTGGAATAAGTGTCAGAAGCCTCTTTAACTGTTGGAAGAAAGTTTGATGGCTGCATTTTGAAACCTTCTTCCTCTTCCTGCAATAAAAATCACTGAGTAAATGCAACTAACAATCATGTGTAGCGAAGACATCTGTGTCACAACTGTGATAATCAAGTTCAACTCGACAACATTATACTGTATGTCATAAAAGGATACTCACTTCATCATCTCCTCCTTTGCCTTTTTTACCCTTGCCCTTTTTGCCCTTTTTATCTTTCTTGTCTTTTTTCTTTTTATCCTTCTTATCCTTTCCCTTCTTTCCTTTCTTTTTACCGCCTTTATCATCGTCTTTCTCTGCAAGTTCTGCTTCAACCTGACAGGGGAAAAGAAAAAGTTATAAGTTATAGTAATTGTAACGTTGCAGAAATAAACTCACTCACACACTCAAGATTAGTCTTTTTTTTACATGTAATTACCTCAGCTGGATCTTTCTCTTTGAAGATTGCAGCTGAACCACCTTCCTCTTCCTTCGGAAACTCAGGAAATTTACCGGAGGCATCACTGTAAAGAAAAAACAGCAATGTGTATCAAGATGCATTCAGGTAGTGATGCAACTACAGGTGGGTGTTTGATTACTTAACATCCAGTAAAAATGGATACAATGCACAAAAAACAGAAACAAGAAAAACAAAGGAATGGCTAGGCTACAAAAAATAAAAACTGAAACAGAAATGAAAGACAGAAAGAAAATCATTGAAAGTTATCAATATCTAAGAGGTGATGTTGTCTAGATTTATAACAGATTTTCAAATATTTGCCTATAGGGATGCACATTGAGGTGATGTTGTCTAGATTTATAACAGATTTTCAAATATTTGCCTATAGGGATGCACATTGAGGTGATGTTGTCTAGATTTATAACAGATTTTCAAATATTTGCCTATAGGGATGCACATTGAGGTGATGTTGTCTAGATTTATAACAGATTTTCAAATATTTGCCTATAGGGATGCACATTGATTTATTGCGCAAGATAAATCTGAATCAATCATCAGAATTTATATGAATGAAATCTGTGGCTATTTTTTCTGTTTCCATAAAATCACAGTTACTAGAAGAACGGTTAGGAAACTCACTCGCTTCTTCTCATTAGTATGCGTGTCTCAGTAAACATTTAAAACAAAAGGAATTAGCATATAGCTGACATTGCGGCGATCGTCATTTGTAAATTACATATTCATTCGAAGACGATTCCATCAATTGGGGTTTTCTCTAATGTTTTTTTTTTCTAACAAATCTTCTTGATTTATACAGCATTGTTGGGATGAATATGAATATTGAAATAAAAAAAATATATTCAAATTAAAACTGAACTATGAAACCATACACCTTCATGTGTCATTTACAGCGGTCTGTCCATAAATCAAGAAAATGAAACTAACATTGTATAAACTATCATATTGTAGTTCTCTCATAAAAGACTCACAGATTTTAATGTACAAAATGAACTTGTGAAATGTTCTGACATGCATTTTGGGGTACAAAATGTTGTCGCCATGTTGGACATCAGCAGACACAAACTTACGATTGCCTTGCTGAAACGATGAAAATGTTCTACAACAACTTAGTACTGTGGAATACTTTATTTTCGCTGGAATTAATTTTCGCTGAAAAGGCTTTTTGGGCGTTTTGTGTGGAATTTATTTTCACTGATTTTTGATGAGTTTAATGTGAAATATAGGGAAAAAAAGTATATTCGCTGGATTTTATTTTCACGGAATCATCCCTTCAGTGAAAATAGCGAAAATAATTCCAAGCGAAAATAAAGTATTCTACAGTATTTAACTTTCAGAAATTATAACAATGCAAACTATAAATACTAATTTAAAAATGTACTAAAATATAACTCCATCTGATTTTTCAGCAATTTTCTCGTACAATCATGATAACTGCAGACAAAATGACTGATGTCGCTAACCTCAACAAAAAAACCACGTTATTTACTAAAGTTACAATTGAAATTAGTTATAATAATCGCAGTTCCACATTAAAATACCCTCAACAAAAATTATCGGTATTTCCATTTTTTCAAGAACAATGAAACCTTGAATATTACACAACATTTGCACAGAAGTCGGTATGTTTCTAAGTGGATTTTTTGGCTTAATGAGCTCTATTTCTTCAATTTAGTGGAAACACATGAAAGCGAACGGCGATAGCAATATAAGCGATGACGTCATAGTGGTTGGACATGTGTTGAAGTGAAGTCAATGTGTAATTAGCATATTTAACAATAAAGTTTTCTAACAGTTCTTCTAGTAACCGTGCATAAATATAATGTTTCTGTGTTGGGCATAAACAAAGCAAGACATCTATCTGATTTGTGTTATAAAGAAGACACACCCTTTGAATTTAGCCAAAACTTAGTTACTAAGTAATTTTTGAAGCTCAATATTCTCAATGTTTGTCAAGTAATCTACTAAACACGTTTTATAAAAAGCCAATAAGTTCTTAGTTTATAAATTTCAATCATTTAAGCTATATGCTTGGGTCCTGGTAACAAAAGAAAATAGAATCATTTTAGTTGTTTCAGATAGGATTCTTAGCTTGACTCAAAATGAAGGTCATTGATTAATCCAATGTCTTTAGAGTCTTTAGAAATAACTTGCTTAGTGGTCTAACAGACTTTGGTTGTGAACCAAGTTAAATTTTACCACTATTGAGATGACTGGCAGGAAATTAAAGTTTGTACTTACCGACATTCAATGAACCACTGTCGGATTTGGTCCTGCATTGTTTCTTTCATGTCAGGACCTTCCACTTCTCGGATTTTATTCTTAATTGTATCAAGTGCTTGTTGGTACTCTCTCTCATGCTCTTCCTGTGTCACTCTCCTATTTGCTTCTGTCTTCTCAGCATGGGTTTGGGGAAGGTTTTTAGTGCTGGAAGGAAGGGGAACTGGTACCTGTAAGAGAAACAAGTATGAAAAAAAGATTTAGTAAACTCTCATCATCTGTCACCCCCTTGAGTGTTTGTTTGTAAATAAATGTATAAATTTTCTAAATTAAAAATAGTCACATGTAGTTGAAGCATGCAGTTAATAGCTGTGAAAATAAATAACAGTCTATTCTGTAATCAAAACACAGCAATTTCATATTTAGAAGGTCAGTTGCCCTGATTGAATAACACAGCAAAAAATGCTGTATCAATTTGTTTGCTTGTTTTTGGTCCTATCCCTGCTACATATGGAGCAGTTCCTACCGATGCATCCAGTGTACCAATGACATCCACTGGCGCATTTGATGCAATGGTACATTATGTAATATAGAAAGTGCAATATGTAATATGGAAAAATAAAAAGCAGGTGCAATTTTGCACCAGTTAACTGATATTAATGAGAGCAATGTGTTATGTGAATGATGTACAGTAGACACTATTTGGTAATCGTTGTTCAAAGTAACTAATTAAAATACCTAGGCAATTTGAGCCATGGGACATTATTCAGTAGCATCATTATTAAAATATGCCATGTAGTACTATGAGCAAATTAAAAATGCTGACACTTACCATTCCAATGAACATCATCTCCTCTTCCCTCTCTCTTCTGGTCTTTTTACGAATAGCAAACCCTTTCCAAACCTGCAATGTCATATACAGTTAAATATATGTATATGTAGCACTACCACTATGTACAACATTGCTCTATATATTAGTCCATAATTAGTTACACATTGAATTGAGAATTTAGTGGTTACTATACAGCCATATATGACCCTGTTTACTTGAATAATGGAATTTTCCAATGTAGAACACAATAAGACTATTCCATGTCACAGAGGATATCAGGGTGAGAAGGGGCAGTATACAGTACAGAGTGCAAGTTGAAAACAGTTCTCATGAATTCAAATAATACATATTGTTAACATGCTAGCAACCAAGTGCAGACCTCAAAATAATTTCAAAAAGTTATTTTTTTAATATCTGAAAGTTTTCGAAGATGACCATTGTTTACTTTAGGACACCAAAGAAAGCTATACATGTGAAGTTTGAATAGTAGTAATTTAATGAGAACATAAACACATTGTGCAGATATAAGGTGACAAATAAATAGCATCCTGCTACCAGGTGTTACCTCTGATGGCTCCACTCCAGAATTCAGAATGTGCATACACACAGGCTATTGTTTTCTGTAAAAACAATGAAAATGAGCATGCACTTGTAGATCCTAGGTCAGGACTACCGCTATTACCTTCTGAATTCTGACAGCAGCTACATCAGGATCAAGTGTTGGCGCTCCTCTATTAGCAGCCATTCTTTCACGCTCTTCTTGGATACGGATCTCTCGCATGAACTTTGCCCTCAGTCGTCCTTGCCTTGCTCTCTCATGAACTTGGATCATCCTGATGGCTTCCTCTAACGACATTGTAATTTCTTCCTTCTTCTCTTCTTGTGGTCCCATCTTGGCCAAGATCTGACCCAACAGTTTTTCTCGATCCTGGAGTGTTTTGAGCCTCTCATGAAGGAAGTACTTTGGGATGGGAATTTCAATATCATTCTGTCAATAAAAATAGAAGAAATAAGTGACTCAATCCTATTTAATACAAAACATTTAGAGTTAATCATTATAAACTATGCATTACTTTTAATACCTTAAAATTCTAAAAATGCTTCAAACAAATGCTATATTGTCACTTTAGAGCATAAATAATTTTTGATGAAAATGCGTTTAGCTCATAAAATTTCAATGGTTTACAGTCATTATATACTACATGTACATGTAAGGTGTATAACTACTCACCGGTGCTAGTTTCAAATCCGACAAAATGTCATCAAAGAATTGGAACTCAGAACATTCAAGCAAAACCATTTCATTTTTCAGCTCGAGTACTCTACCCATACATCCATCCAAGACATGTCGGAGTACACGCCTCTTCTGTGGATGGACTATCTGATCATACGATTGTTCTAATTTGTGGAATATTTGTAGGTATTTGATGTAAAATGTTGCATAGTTTTGGAATGCAGTGAGGCGGTCTTTCTCTGGTTTTGGTGGTTCTACTGGGATTTCTAGCTGCAACAGGTCTGATAAGCCAGTCTGGGCTTCATTCCACTGTTTGTTGTAAGTACTAGAAAGTAAAAAAAAATACATTATTTTGCATGCAATGTACACACTGATGGGTGCCAAGCTCATTTGGTTGAATCGACGAGCTGGGTAGCAATGCACTAAAGAATGTCAACTACTGAGTTCATTTACATGATATAACATAACCATGTTAACACAAGCTCACCAGATCGAATATTTTTGTGGCTGAGTGACAAATTCAAACTGTAACATCCTTTCATTAAATGTTGTTGTTGTTGTTGTTGTTGTTTTTAAAGGCCTACATTGTAGCTGGAGATTCATCATCGACATTATGTGTGTAACATTTTGTACTAGAGGCAGAGGCTCTGTGATTTATTCTGATCAGTAATCTTGCCATGACAGAGATGACATTCACATATATATTTGTGTCATTACAGTGCTTTTAGAAAAGTTCTTACAGTTTATAATAGGCATAAATTATTGACCAATCAGAATGATCACTGTGACTTCACCATGAAAGAAGAATACATGCCTCTGAGGGAGAACGGGACAACCCAGTCTGCATGTATACAGTGGGAAGTTTAAAAAATAGACAGTGTACAATCAGGGTTAGAATTGCGAGACTGCACATTAAATACTGTTACATAAAATACTCTATGGGAAACACAAAATCAAGACAATCAACTGTCAAGCTGCATTGGAAGTGAAGTAGGGTATTTTGCTTGGTTGTCTAATGTATAAAAATATGTTAATTTTGGATGAAAAAAAAAGTTTGCTGGTCAACATGGACAACTGACAATTAGATTTGTTGGTGATCATTTCACGCATGACCACGCATATATATTCCGAATGCTGACAGTATAGAGTCTGTTTCACTTTGCCATACATTGTGAAACATCACACGAATTATTATAGTCAATTCAATTGTCTTATTTGGATTTGAATGGGATGTTTAATAATAAATAATACAGACCTTTTTTGAAAGCACTGTATAATGCCACAAGACCAAACACAAAACAACATGAGTTTATTCTATCACTGAGTTAATATTTTTAGCTCACAGTTTAATATTTTGTTGACAGAATAATTAATCTAAAATACCGATCGTTCATTTTGCTTCCACTGAGCATGGATGTACTAACTGTTAGTACGTCCATGCATTGAGGTACGTGCCTGAATCATCAACTCCAGTGAGAACTACACAGCAGCTGAGGCACTTTGCCGCGAAATGGACGCTACCTCCAAACAAGAAGATATTCTCTTGATTAGTATCTCCACATCGAGTGATTGTCTCGATTGCCTGACCGAGACCTGCATTTGCCACCTAATTTGGTGAGTTCTATAGATCTGGAGATAGTCTCCGTTTTGTAAGTCTTGCTGCTACAGCAACAAGTTACAAATCCCCGAGCAATAGCTATAGTACAAGTGAATGGTGTTGATATAAGCCAACATAGCTGGAAATTACTTACTCGTGTGACATGGTGAACGGCTGAAAGTTATCATATAAGTAGTACGGGGTTACACGCCTTTAAATTTAACAAAATATCAGGAACACATGATAAGCCACCGAGAAATAACCAAAACACCAAACATTCAATATGGCGACTATGTAAGAGCCTGTTGCCATGGAAGCAATGTTTATCTAATTAAATGAGGTCAAAGGTGCTTGATTTGCGGTTATAATTTGCACCAAACTAAACCAAAAAAATCAGAATGCAAGGTGGCATAAGAATCCAGGATTTCCGTTACAAAAAAAAACAGATAATTAATACACTTGGTTCAGATTAATAAGCCAACATGTTTTGACGTTAGCGGGCGCACTTTCAGGAAACTAAATAAAGCTGAAACCGAGGCAGAGAAGTTCCTGAAATGGAAATTCACGTGAGAGAATGGCCCAGGTTCGTTTTTTGTGTTTATTTATGAACTCGTCATATATGGTTTCACATGAGTTGTACGCCATGTCCAACAACAGTTCGATCTTTAACTGTTGTTTCAGCTTTAAACTACATTTGTGTCGTTTTGGAATCAAAGGCTACACTGTTACTGTTCAGTGCAGTTACGTAGCGAGGTACTACTACAGCTCCATGTTCCAAGCCGGTTCCATGTTTAATCTTCGGTAGGGTTGTTTTGTCCGTCCCGGAGTGATAACGAAACCAGAGAGCTATCGTAAAAGGATATGCGAGTTACCCTATCTTCAGTTCTGTAGGGAAATCAAGAAAGCTGGTACATGTAGACATGTAGTCACACTGAGTGACTGCGATAATGCCCTTATGGCCTCGTCCTGGTGTTTGTGGGTATGGAGAATCCTGTGGCCGTATTTTTACGATCAAAGCTCTTGAAAATACAGCATGGATACATCATGAGTATTTGTAATTCTGCTCTGGTTTATATGATGAAATTATTTCTACATATTTCATAATTTTACCTGCATGGTGATATAATAAGTCATATTCTAATATTGTTAAAATAACATTTAATTAAAAAGTGAGTTCCCAGTGTGATACTAGTTTTTCATTAAATACGACAGGAAGTTTTCACCTACATGGCGCTACTTTTTTGTGTTTTTTTACTTACTAATAAACATACTGATTTAAATCATGAGTGTTGAAATTTGTCATCTTCATATATGCGGCTATGGCAGAGGTATTATCAATAGGCATGGAAGAAGTTACCTATTTGAGTTAATAAACAACGAACACATATACACAACATCCAGGTACTTTTACATTCTCCAGGGAAACATGGATTTCTAGAATTTGGGTTAGGACCCTACGCATGCGAGCCTGAATACCGTAAAATCTCTTGTTATGGCTCACTCTAATTGAGGCATCAAAGAACAGTGAAAAGCCTTAATTTACAATTGCATGACCTCACCGAGTCTAGACATCCTGACTGCCCTCTAAAATGTGCCATCACTAAATAAAGCATTGAGTAATGCATATTAAATATTCAGTTATAATCTTTTTTATCAGTAAGTAAAATTTTACTGCGTTGTGTTTTAGATTGATCCAATATGATGCATACTCTGTTTATAAAAAACATAAAATCTATTCAGTGATTCACCAATGTGTGTTGGATGCTTTGGTGAAATGTTCATGCATTCCTGCTATATTATACTGCTTATATTTACAACAACACATTTGATAGTGTAATTTATTAGCAATTTAGCTAGAATACATCTATGCAGGTGGTTTCTATAGATTTACTGTGTTTGGTTCTCATATTTTTATGTGTATTCTAATGCTAACATTTTCTGAAACTATCCCAGTGTTTTCTGGTAAGATATTAGATGTCATGTTTATAAACAACCTGTTGCTTTGCTTCTTTCACATATACTTTGAAATAATATATTAGAATATACAACACTGATTATGTAGTGTGTGTCCAAAATAATAGTAATAGTATATAAATAATAGTAATCCATGGTATATAATGTGTTCTTTTGTGTTATTCAGTTTCTGAATTTTATATCCAACATATCTGTTAATTTCAATAAATGATATTGAAATGAATCATTGCATGAATTACAATCATCTGACTGAGATGGATACTATATCAACTCATTTTTTGTGACCTTATTATAAAACACCTAGGCTGCTACATTTGTACCTTTAAATATAATATCATTCATTTGAATATAATGGTATTCATAATTGGTTCAGGATGTGACCTTAATTTAGGTAATAAACCACTTCATCTGCGATAAAACACTTCACTTGAATTTTTAGCTATTAAAAATAAAATCTGTTGTTACAATTGAGTATTTTTTTTTTGCATCATTTGAAGCAGTGTGTAATAGAACAGTGTACAGTGATTGACCTTGAATCTATTTATGTAGCAATGTTAACAGCACATGATATTCTGCAGATTGCCTTGTCACCTTACATGTCTGTATCATCAACCAATTAGTATACTTCATTTGTCATGAGATCATGTGTGGTAGGTCAAAGGTCATTTGCGTATTGAAGTGAGAGGATCTATATCTATTCTTTGTAAATTATTGGAATGCAAGGTGTACGTTAATAATTCAGTCTAGCCAGTCTGCCAGCAACTTGTAGTGCTCTGGCTCAGTTTGACACAGTCCAAGGGCTTGCAGGAACATGTATCGATTGTGTTATGTCCTTTCATCCGCCGCTGTATCTCAGAAGTTCATGGACTGATTTTCTCTGAATTTGGTACATGGTTGATACATTATGGTATACAAATGCCTAGATTTGATTTTTCTCTGTTCATTTTATATGTGTAGCACATTATCTAAGTTGTGCTGATTGATTCTGTTCAGACTTAGAATATTGTTTAACACCTGTTGGCATACTGAGGCACATATTTAGTTCAGTGTAGAACTGGTACATGTACTAATAACCCTAAAGATTCACGTAAATGCTCACATTCCACTGTCATATATTAATATACAAGGACAGAGGGAGCTGTGACATTCTCAATAATAAAAATTGCTTTCAAATACACAATTTTTTTGTGGTAATAATAGTACATATTTATATATTGAACTGTGTTTATATAAATGCACATCAAATATCATTTGAAAGAGTAAAAACAATAATAGCACTATAGATTTGGCACTTTTTGTTTAACCCATTAAACCCAAACTAGTATTACCGGTATGTAAGGTTTTCAATTCAAACTTTTATACATTGTATAATTTATTGGTTTTATGACAGCATGTTTTTGTCACTTTAAAGCCATACCATGTGTGTACTGATTATTATTATTATGAATTTATGTGAGTGACATAGTTTAGTTTTTGTCACCTCACATGCTGTGGTGTGTAAGCTCTGATCATTTTTGTGTATTCTACCTGTGTCAGCTGTTTATGCTGTGCGAATGTGTGTTCAGATTGTTGTGTTACCACACTAGTTTTTACCAAACAGAAGGTATTCTGTATATTAGTGTTGTCTTTATCCTTCTGAATGAAGAGGTTTATGAATGGTAGATGTTAAATTCATATTCAATAGTTTTTTAGGTTTGTTTTGTTTTGTTTTTCATTCTGATTAGGTTGAAATGAAATTTTGTATGATAAGAATGAGAGGTAGTGTTGATTTAATTAGCATAATAATATCGTTACTTGTATCTCAATGCACAGTGACTGAGTACAGACAATATGTGTCAAATTAAAACATACATGACTGATTTTGCTCAAACTTAGTACATTGATTTGTGGTTGAATTCATTTTATTACAGCTGAATGTCAGCTGATCTTTTGCCTAACAGTCTTTACTTCATGGAAAGGAAATAAAATATTGTTTCTTTTTATTTTTTTGTGCAGTTGAAAGAAGTTTGTCTTCTTAAATGCTACATCGTCTCTAAAAGAGTGTGACCATGCAGAAGAAGGAGATGGCTGCTTCCCGTAAGAGAGCGGAACACTTGGCTCGTACCCAGGGTGCATTGCAAGAATTCAACAAACTCAGGTTAGAACAGTCACTAACTGACATAGTAGTATGCAGTAATGATGTTCAATTTCATTGCCATCAGGCCATCTTAGCAGCATGCAGCCCAGTGTTTGCCACTAGACTGTGCAATGTTCCAGAAAACTCTGATAGGCTAACACTGAATGAAATTGATTCCTCAGTGCTTGGCCAAATAATTGACTTTATCTATAATGGTAAGGTAACTGTTGAAGATGGAGATGTGAACAAGTTACTGGAAGCTGCCAAACAGATGAGCATTTCCCAACTTGAATTAGCATGCTTGTCTGGATTGAATTTACCAGCTCATGATGTACAGGACGAGTTAGAAAATGAAATCACACAACTTGAGAACATTATGGACAACACAACTAGTGGACATTTCTGTGTCTATCAGCCAACATATGCTACAGTGATGATGTCAAATTTGAACAAAATGAGGAGACAAAAAGAGTTCACTGATGTCACGTTCTTGGTGCATGATAAGAAAATAAAGTGCCACCGAATTGTACTGGTTGCTCTTGGCAACTACTTCAGAGCTATGCTGATAGGTAATATGAAAGAAAGTAGACTGAAGCAAATCACAATGAAAGATGTATCAGCTGACACTCTGACATCACTGGTTAAATATGCATATACTGGACAGATCACTATCTCGGATGACAATGTTGAAGATCTCTTTGCAGCCACCAGTTTGTTTCAAATCTTAGCAATTCAGAATACCTGCATTTCTTACATGGACAGCCAGTTAGATGCTTCCAACTGCTTGGGAATACAAGCAATTAGTGATGCTTTCTCCTGTCAGTCTCTCAGTATCAAAGCAGGTACATACTCACTGGAGAACTATAATGAGGTCTGCCAACAGGAAGAGTTCCTGACACTGACAAAAGACCGAGTAGTTGAACTGATAGAAAAAGATCTCTGCGTGCAGCGAGAAGAACAAGTTTATGAGAGCATTATTCGTTGGGTGAACTATGACCTCAACTCCAGAAAAGAAGATTTCCAAGAATTGTTTAAGCATATCAGATTAGAGTATGTATCAAGCTCATACCTGCAAAAGAAGATCATGGCAAGTACACTGGTCTTGGAATCACTTGAATGCTCAAATAGGATTACACAGTTTTTAGAAGGAGCACTGTCATCTATGCCAGAAAGGCAATACAGTGAAATTCTGGTTAATGTTCATGGATACAATTACAAAGGTTGTCAAGGTGTGGAATTAGTGCCTAAAATACAGTGTTATGATCCTCGTATGGATGAATGGTTTGAGTTACCGTCTTTTGTTATGGAGAAAGGAGACAAGGTTGCATCCGCATGTAATCTTAAAGATGATATCTTCATACTTACAAAGCATGGCAAGACTTGGTTGTTCAAATCAAGCAAACAGGAGTGGGTGCTATGTAGTTGTCTGTTCACAACACGACGCAACCACCAGACAGTGGGGCTAGACGGTAAAGTCTATGTTCTAGGCGGTCAAGATGGTGCCAATTGGTGTACTAATGTGAATTTCTATGATCCTGTCACAGATACTTGGACAAATAAGTCTGATATGCTTGGAACAAGATGCATTGCTGCCACCACCTATGAGGGTAAAATCTATGCTGTGACAGGTCGCTACAACAGTCTGGAATGTTATAACCCCATTACAGATAGCTGGAGTGTTATTGCTACCATGCCTGAACCTGAAAGTGCTCAAGCAGTTGCATTAAATGGACAGATATACATTCTAATGCATGGAAGTAATTTTATTTGCTATAGTCTAAAGGAGAATGCCTCAAAGTACGTGGGGAGGATCGTTCCAATACAGAAGTCGCGTCGTTATGCATGCCGTCTGGCGGTGTGCAATGGTAAAATCTACGTAACTGGTGGTTGTGATAAAAAATATCAGAATGTTGGTACAGTAGATATGTACAACTTTAACTCAACTAAATGGGACATGGTTGGCACAATGCCTTATGCAACTTGGGGGCACTGCTGTCTTTCAATTCATAGGTATCCATTAAGAAGTTAGTGCCAATGCTCTGTATTATATTTCTATATTCAAAACATTAGGGCCTCACATATTTAGTGATATTTCTTAATCCCTGTTTGAAAATAGAGGCTTATAATTTTATCTCTGTGTGTCTCTGTACATGTATGTATAAGACCATCTACATATACATTACACATCATGAGATGTATATGCACATATATTCGTTGCATAAACAAACCTAAGATGACTGAATGGTAAGTTTTTGTCTAAAAAATCTCACATTGCATTAAAAAACTCCCAAAATACACAAAATATGCAAATATACATTATTAATATTGTTGGAATCTGCCAATACATACCAGTAAAATACATAAACTTTCTGCTCTTTTTACATCAGTGTTTAATTTATTCAAATCAATAGTACTTCCATGTATGAGTTTTTGTAGATATTTAAGTGTGATTTGTATATCAGTAAATTTGGACTATCTACCAGTAGTAATTTTTTATGCCAGTAACTAAGAAATTGTGCAATATTCTTTTGAATACAATATTAGTACATGTACATACATGTAGCAAATTTTCATTTTTCTAGTTGCCTGTCAGAGAAGTCATATTTGTGTTTTGGGTTTCATTCATTCTTTATTTCTTGGACAGATTTTGTTCAGTCAGTACTAAGACATGATGTCATAATGGAATACCGGTATGTTTTTTTTTTTTTTTTTGTTGACCATTGACCGGCTAACAGCAATTTTTTAACAAAAAAAAATCATCATTTTTAATATGTCATGAAGTGTTTCCCAGGAATACCTGGTTTATTCAAACTTGGCATTGACATCACTCATGGTTGGTTACTGATGTATTCTTTGGTTTTGTGTCTTGATTCAGTAAGACTGCCAGGACATAACCAGGGCATTGTAGACTACTCTGTAATTTGGGATAAACAATAGGGTTCACCTTAGTCGATTTCAAACTATGATCAGACACTGAACATAATAATGAAAATGGCCGACTGGCAACTATCTAAGTTTTATATTCATGTGTTCTTAAACTGCAGCTTTGGGTGTATCAGGGAAAGATGGCGACCAGATTTAAACATGCATTTTGTACTTTTAAATTTATAATATTTATGTTAACATGTTTGATTGAAAATGTGAAATAAAATTTATGGGTAAATACAAAATATTGTCTGAATTGTTAATCAAAATTGAGGGTACGCTAATTGAAAGTTTGGTTGACCAGGAATAAAATAATTAAAATAATTAGCCCTTTGAAAACTACAATTCTTATTGCTTTGATACTTGGTGTATATGTACCCTGGGCAGACTTCTCTTAGATTTGTTCATTTCATGATGATACCTTCAATTCTCTAATTTTGAGTAATTTTGTCCTTTTTGGTGAAAAGTGATATTTTTGACTTGTTGAGCAGTCGGATTGCTTTGATACTATACATATATCTCAGATTTGTTAATTTTCTAATGATATCTTCAGTTCTTTAATTGAAACAACGGAGCTATCTCAGCCGAGAAGCTGCTTGTTGACTCCCATGTGCGAAGCACAAAAGGGAGTATTTGCAGCTACCCTGTCTGTATGTATGTATGTATGTATGTATGTATGTATGTATGTATGCATGTCACTTTTTTTGTTCCACCGTTCTCTCAAGAACCACTAATCAAATCTCGATGAAACTTAGTACATAGATGCTCTGGGCCAATGCGCAGATTTGATTAGTTTTTGGTAAAATCTATATGCATATTAATTACATAATTTGAATGATAATTAGCTTATTTTTAGCTTATCCATGCCTGTTCCATTGATATCTAAAGAACCAGTCATTGGATTTTAATGAAACTTGGTACATAGATGCTCTGAACTAATGCGGAGATTGGATTAGTTTTAGGTAAAAATCCGTGCATATTAATTAGCTAATTTGCATAATGATTAGTAAATTTTTGACTTTTCCACTGATATCTCAAGTACTCATCATATTTCAATGAACCTTGGTACATAGATGTCATAGAACACTGCGCAGACCTGATTAGTTTTTGGGGTAATATCAGTAAATATTAATTACATAATTAATTAATTTTCAGCTTTTGATATTAAACTTTGTACATAGACACTCTTGGACTATGCAGAGATTGATTGTTTTGGAGTAAATATTTGTGCATATTAATCACCTAATTTGCATAATTAGTTAATTTTCAGCATTTCCACTGATATCTCTACTAATAATCATTTCAGCTTTTGCACAATAACTAACCAATTTTCAACTTTCACACTAATATCTACAGTACTATTAAATTATTCCATTTCAATGAAACTTGGTACGTAGATGCTCTAGGACAATGTGCAAACCTGATTAGTTTTGGGTTAAAATCTGTTCATATTATTTCCATAATTAGCATAATAATTTATAATTTTATTAATTTCAATGGTATATAGATAGTATGGTTATTCTGTTTCCAATATAAATTACATACATTGTAACCACACTGTTTTTATAGGCTGAGAACTTTTGATTGGTCTTAAAAGGAAAATCAATGAGAAGCTGAAGAAGCATGATTCATCTGAAAAATGCCGAATGAGATGCTGGGTACCGGAACATGTCAGGGACTTAATAATATATGTCGTCAGCAATTCTTGTTTATAGAGTCCAGTAAACCCTAAATAAATATAACAATCTTCTCTAGGATCATTGTTGATTTACATGAATATAAAGTAGGTCTTCACAGAAGCATCATAGACGGATACCTTGGTATTCTCTGGTATTACCTATGTTGCCATGGCAATTTTATAAATTTTATCTCTAGTAATTTTTTAGGGAACTGTCACTTCATCTTATCTCCAGATAACCAATTTCCAAAATATCATGAAATCACCACTCTTTTGTATACTCAGTATGTATTCACAATTACAGCTAGATTTTGTTCACGCAATAATAACATGAAAAAAAACAAACTTGTTTTGATTTTAACATTTTATTAACTCTTTTTCATCCTGAGATGCACCTTCAAGTGTCAATGAAATTAAAACTAAAACAAAGTACCTTGCAGTTGACACAGCTCAGTGAACCAAGGAAACATTACTCTGTGCTGGCAATTGTGTATTGTTAATTATTGCTACATTGCTATTACCTAATTATTAATTCAAGAGTTAATTGCTATGAAAAAGTTAATACTGGATACATCTGCTTGCTCCTGGTGAGTATTAAAACACTCCTTGTTGAAGAATTTTGACTGATAGATAGAGATTGATTGAGAGATTGACACCCCAGCAGAGGGCACGATATGGCTGCAATGAGAGAAGGTACGTAATAGTATGAAGCACACGTGCTGCGGTGAACACACGGAATAACATCAGTGCAGTGGCATGTGATGGCTGCAACAAGATATAGAAACAGGACAGTATCAGGAATGGGATGATGTTCTCCAAATCATTCTGATAGCACCTGAAATGGAATAAAATTGTATTGGTGTGTGATGTAAAACAAGGTGTGTCAATAACACATCAATAGGTACTGCATCTGAACATACATTTGACTACTTTACCCAGGGTCATATCACTGACAATATAATAATACAATAATGGCAATGAGAACTAATGAAAACATACTATTGACTTTCCTCTCATTGCAGATGAGGGAAAACACTATTAATCACCTCATTTTTTTATAAGGTAAAAAAATATTGAGAGAACTTGTCTTATCCACTTACAATTGATTCCTATTGTTCTTTGGCTTGTGAAGTATCACATTCATGGCAAATGTTGGATTTCCTGATTATTCAACTTATTGTAAGATATAATACTGATTCTGGTTTATTTCCCTACATACATATATAACTTTATACCTTTTAATTCGTTCAATTGAATTATTCTTTGCAAGTGCTTTCTTTATGTCAATTTTGCCAGCAAAAGTCAAAACATCCTCCTCGTTGGAGTAAACCTAGAATTAACAAAAAATAAATATAAATTGGCAACAGACATATATAATGTCATATATGTGGTTTACAGTGCACATGCAACTAGACAGTGATGCCAACTTGCACTAAATTGCCTGTTACCTTGACCTTTGACTTCACAATGTAGGTTTATTTAAACACTTAAAATTCCTCAGAAGGAATTAAAATGGTTACACTAACTGCTAAAACACGTATATAAAACATACAAATTACTGTCTAAAGCACAATGGTTTTTAAAAAAAAAAAAAAATCAACAAATTATTGGATATATGTTGGTAATAATATTGAAAAAAAAAAATAGATGAAATAATGATAAAAAAAAAGAAGCAATAAACATTAAATCAATGGAAATGGGGGAAAAAAGTATGTTAATTTGCCAGAAGATGTTGCTGTCTAAGGTTCGTGTTATTTTTGATAAATTGGGCAACTGGTATTTGTACATTCAGGTTTGTATCACCCATTAATTTTAAAAATTTGTTGTAGTCACTCATATTCGTAAAGTTTATAATGTGCTTAGTAGTCTCTTCAAGTAGTGCTTTCCTTGATTTTTCGTAAAAGGGGCATTCAATCATGAAATGGTACTCATCTTCTACTTTGTTATTTGAACACAGTTCGCAGATTCTTTTTCCTATTTTGGTTTGGTGTACCTCCCTGTTTCAATTTTTAATGTAAGTAATGGGATCACAAAAGGAACATATGTGCAAAGTTTGAAAGACAATGGTGATCTTTTCCTGGTAGTTATATTGTGAACATACATACTATGCTGTGACCTTTGCTCAGTATAGCTTGACTACAAGGGTTGATGTGTGGTGTACTATCTGAGTGCACACTTTGATGTATCCTCGTAATAACCTTATTATTATACATCTTTTCCTTTTTAAGGATACACCATGGGAATGCTGAAATCCTAAATGTTTAGAACAGAATCAGCGAACTTCCTTGTGTGGAGTCCGGTCAGATGTAAAATAATAATAATAATAATTATTTATTTTAATTATTTTTTGACGTTACAATTATTTTGCCGCAAAAATTGTTTTGTTTGTGAAAGCCTCAAGGTGCAGCAAATTAATTGTAAAAACAAATATTAAAATTAATTACTACCTTATACTGAAAAATATGTTTGGATATTTAGAGTACTAACAAATTCCCACTTCTGGTTCGGTTAGACTTAAAATACACCATTACTACCCCAGTATTCACTTTTGAGATACAAGTTTTGGTATGTGTTGGTTCTTGGATATTTCATCTTCGTCATCTTGTACTTCGCTTGGTAATTCGAACTTCCCAGTTTGCGTAAAAGGGGAGAGTTTCGCGATTTTGACATCGAAATTGCCTTGGCTTAATTATTTTCTGGGGGACGGCTGCTTAGGTATGTGCTCTGTAACTTGCAGCACATGAACCTAAAAACGTTAGGTAATCAAATTCACAGGAAGTTGACAATCCCTAATATTGCTAAAACGCCAGTTGTGAACTTTATCAGGATTTCCGTATAAAGTTACACATCATTGTAGCAAAGAAAAATATTGATTACTGTTGTGCAGGTTATATAATAAAATATGAAATAATTAATATTTCATTTTTGTTAGTATATCTTTATTTATTAAAATATGTACACATTATATCTAATTGGGGGGGGGGGTATTGCCAAGCAAGTTTATAAAATTATAAACAAATATTTTCATAAATAACACTGACTACGAATACGCCTTTAAGAAGTATTACTGATAGAATATGTTATATTGTAATTTCTTTCAATTTGAATTAGTTGTATTGCAATGCATTAGTAATGTAAATATATAAATTCCTTTATCTCATTGTTGAGACTGAGTTATACAGTTTGTTACATACTACAATTTATCTATATTGGAAAATGGTTATGGGAATTATTAATTTCAATAAACAATATTCAACTATCCTTTGCAACACCAATAAGATCATAATGGTAATGTTTATTGGTCTTTGAAACTAGAGGCATTATCAGAGCATGGGTCTTATTTTGGAACTCCTGCTAGGATGGTATTCCCAGAATAGTGCCAGTTGTTAAAGAAACATAAAACTTTAATTCTCAATAAGGATGAAAGTACCAGTTACTGGGACGAAACCCACTTACCGTGAAAGCCACTAACCACAAAGCTACTAGTAATAGAAATAAAATATATTAAAATTAAATTAAAAAAAATAAGCCAACCAGAATCTTATTTTAATCAGATATTCCCTACTGTATTTATATAAGAAACACACATTGTACATAATCTCATATTGTGACCTTCATCTCAAAATGTCCAATAATAATAACTTTATTGCATCCTTAGCAATACAGTGAAACAAAGATGAAATACACTTAACAAATAATGATACAAAAATTTTTTTTTAAAAAAAGTCAAAAGAGCTGTTTTCATTCCTTGAAGGAAGGAGAAATGTGTGAATTGACCAACACTCGTGATTATAATTTTTTTAGTACCAGTATGTAATTTCCATTAAGTATATACGGTATTACATATTTGTTGGTCATTTGTGATTTAAGTTTTTGTATTTAGGGCATATAAGAAAGTGTATTTTGTCTTCTATATACTGAAGAGAGCAGTGACTGCATATCCTGTATTGGTTGTTTTAGGCTAATCCGGGAGCAACTCGGCACGTGTCAAAACTTGTATGTGAGCGGTCGGGACTGAGTCGGCACGTGGCGAAAAGAAAAAACTTGATCTATGTCCTGAGCACATGTTGAGATTTGTTGCCTGAACGCTCGGCATGAACTGGAAACATGCTATTGGTGATGATTCATATACTGATTCATACTGGTAATGACATGAAGAGGGATGGTTGGATGCTGTAGTAGAATAGGATAGGATAGAATAGAATAGAATAGAATAGAATAGAATAGAATAGAATAGAATCAATATGTAAGCGATGGGCACTTAGAGCGATATAGCAGTTTTTTTTTTATTATTTGCAAGTATTTTTCTAGTGAAAAATCTGTTTTTAATTTTCTGTACATTTTCAGTTTATTGTTATGGTTTGTGCCTTTGTCGTTGTTGTGCATGATAAATTCCTTACATCTTTTTCGACACTGTATTTCAAGTTTTTCACAAACGTCTTTTATTAAGGCTTCACTGTGTTTTAGCTTTTTGTTTTTCCAGATAATAAGTTTTAATTCATCTAATATTTGAACCACACTAGACTTTCATGTCTGGTTGTGCTCTATCTAATCTACCTATTATATTTAAGTTTATCCCAAGATAAGTGTAAAAAGTTACTTTTTCTAACTCTTCATTCTTGATATAAAATTTAAAGTTCGTTTAATAGACGTTTACCCGCTTTATTGAATATTATGACATTTGATTTAGTAATGTTAATTTCTAATTTCCATGAATGAAATGAATGCAAACCGTCGTCGGCGACACATATTTTTATGCTGCTGCAAGCTTTTTTCCTCCTGCAATGCTAAAAAATAATTGTTTTTCGAATCTCAGAGCCGTTCATGTCCACATTGACTCATAAATAATACCATAACAGCAAATGGTTATAATTATTATTATCATCATATGCGTATTGTTTTCCATGTTTGGGTCAAATATTAATATGACAAATGGGGGCGTGAGTTCGGCATAAGCCGAGTGGGTCCCGATGTGGGTACCGACTGACGTGAACGCAACTGCAGCTGTAATCTCTCTCCAAACATGAAAAGTTTCAGCATGCGCCGTAACGTGAACATAGCATTTATTTCCACCTTTTGTATGTAAGTAGTTAAGATTGAGCAAATTTGATAGCTTTAACCGCAGTTGTGGGACTGTGCTTTAACGTCCACAGGTACATTTCGATTCAGTGGTAACTGATATGGTCACCTGATAGGGTCCTATTGTTTAAAAGGTGTGGAAAGCTGAACAGCCTATTTTAACCTCAGAATATAAATACCAGTAATAATAATGTATTACTAGTCTGAGTTTTAAAAAACTGCCAGAACCAAAAATTACGCAAGGTACTTATCCAGCGGCGCCCCTCTTACAGGGATAGCTTGCTTCTAACATTGGGTGAAATTTCACATTGGGTGAAATTTCACATTACAGTTATGTACTTGCATACTTAGTATGCTACATATCTCGATACAGTGCCAATAAACGCTGTCAATTAACATGGAATGTGTCGATTCTGAGTAGATGTATACCACTTATTTGGTCTAGTGTGGCTTTAATCGCATGCCATTCAGTCCACGATCTAGGGTTCGCTTGTAAACATGGGTCAACTGGCAGTAACATGTGCTATATTAGACTTACCTTGCGAGTTATGCGAGTATACGACGTCATTATCAGTAACAATATCATTTTAACCAACAAGATGGTTCCATAGGTAGCGTAGGCCGCAAACGTTGGGTTACTGAAAGAAAGTAGTATCTCTGTCATGATGTTATTAGTTTCTTGAAATGTTTTTACACACTGGTGGAGACCTTGTGGGAGTGAGTATTGTGTAAGGTTATAAGGTCATCTGTAATCTACATGACATCCTTGGATCGTGATTGGACGCGATAAGAATCTGCCAGAGGGTATCCTTACAGAAGGTGAAGTCAGCTACTATTTTCGTAACATTTAAGTATGCGTGCCTCCTTGAAAACTATCCATATCCACGTATCATGAGAGTAGTGGGTCCTCTAGTCAATGAAATATACACGTACAGATTGCCGCACCATAGCCACCAGTCACATTCACATCAACCATGTTTGTAGTAGTAATATACTTTATATAGTATTGTATAATGTAATATCACAGAATACAATGGAATAGTGTATTTGATACGCATACTATTATCATTAATAATAAATTACATTCAAGACAAAATAAAACAACAGTTAATCATTTGTGCGTTACAGATATTCACCGTAATATGAAACACAAGGTTATATTAATCAGAGAATGGACGTAGCCACAATCAGCAAAGTACTGGAACACATATGTGCATTATATTCGTGATACAAATTATCGGTAGATGGTTCTACGATTTTAGAATAATATCTCTGAAAGAATCCACTTCAGTGACTGCATTCTGAGTACGTACGTCTGGTATTTTTTCCAGAAAACAAGACTGCGTTGTAAATGAACCAAGTTGGTCTATGAACATTTACGACATTTACTAGTATATAATAGTACACTAAATTACAATTACAGTTACAGTGAAGTCTCGTATTCTTGTGTTTGCCTCAGTGTTACATGTTTGTGCAGTGCCGTGTCCGGTAAGACTCGACTAATTTAGTAACCCGGCTTAATAATATTTAATCAAAATACAGCACAGAAACGTAACTATGTGTGTCACACGAACATTGTCATTACACCAAGCTTGAGTGGAATCAGTACGATCTGTGAAACACTTTCATTAGAAGAATCACATGTTCTGCAAACAATTATATTAGAATCCTAGTTTTGGTATAATTCTCTGAAAAAAGTAGTATTCACGTTGACTCGTAAATGTTCTGGGGTAAATTTATTTTATAATGAAGCATATATTTTTAATCGTTTTTTTTAATTTGTATGAGGTAGATATTGAAACGATCGCCACCAATTCACCCTGGTATGAAACCGTTCCACGAAGGGCGCCACGAAACTGGCAATAATTGATTAACCGTATTAACCTAGTATTTTTAATACCCGCTGTACTATATATACAGGTGCCCTTTCTTGTGTGTTGCAGTGTATGCATTACGCTGTGTATACTGTTTATGAGTCGTTACCTGGATACCTCATTGTATTAACCTGTGTCAGTACTCGACTGCTCTGTGAGAAAGTGGAACGGTACGATCGGGAGAACATGGTCTGAAGGTTCGACCGCGCTTAACAGTTGTGGATTGACATTGTACTTAGTATTCAGGTTGTTGTTTCTGTTGCTATAGTAACGTACGGTTTTAGGTCACTTACAATTGTGAGTCTTACGGCTGAGCTGGACGAATCGCATCGTTGCTACGGAAACATCGGGACATCAGCCAGGTCCACCGCGCTCTTCTTATAACGATGGCATATCCAGGTAATTTCTTTCTTTATTTATTCATTTAATTTCCAGAGGGATATAACACAAATAGTGACAATGAACAAAAATTACAGCGTATGTATGTGAAGATTAACCTGATTGAGGTGCATCCTAGAAATCGTCTCACGGTTGTCAAGGTAAAGCGTGGAGGCTGTCATTCTAAAAACAAGTGTTACTAGTACCATGATCCGTTGTTAACTGCAAACCAATACACGATTCATTTTTTGTAAGCAATTTGGCAGAATAGAAACATTATGCTGCCCTGACATGTATACGTCACTGTATGCGTCATGTGTTGAGATATAACCTCCAGGCTGTTCGTTGTGTCTTATAATTAACAAGCACATTGAGATGACGTCATGAGACCCATTCATAGCATCTTTACGTTTATGAATGAAATGTCAATAGGCGTTCCCTTCGCGAAAAGTACAACAGTACTTAAGTAAGTAAGTACAAGTACACGCTCACTTTGTCGGCTTTTGGGTCGGTCGCAGTTTTCGGAGTCCTGACCTAAACGTTGCCACTAAAATTCCTCAACACGTCAATAATCAATTCAGAGAACTAGAATTGTGACCCAATTGATCAGCTGATTATCAGCCACTTCTTAAATACCTTTTCATGACTTTTGCCGATGACGGCGCTGCTACACCGGAGAAACACTTATTTGTGCCTGCGTTCTTATTTTAAGGAAATACATACAGTCTTTGATAGAATGGAAACTAGACAGTCTGTCCGAACACTGCGCCAATTGTTAAATTATTCTTCTTGCAAATATAATGCAAATATAATAGTTGACTACCCTTCACCAAAAACAACTATAGAGATATATTATTGTGGGAATAAAATGTATGATTTAGGACGTGGAAAGAAAACGCAACAAAGCTCGTTATTGTGGAACAAACTATTATAACGTATTCTAAAATTCTTTTTTTTTTTTGCGGCAAACAGGTCAGCCGACAGGACAGCCTGCTGACCAGTGGCAGCCTGGACAGGATGGTCAACCTTATCAATGGGATGACGCTCCAGACTCAGATCCAGAGGACGATCCCAACAGTGTAGCCCCTCAAGCTGCTATACCAACTAGCGTAGAAAACACACCAGGGTATCAACCTGTGCAGGGATATGAAAACGTCGGTTTTGGTGAAGGTAAGCATCGAGAGGTTGATATTTCTGTGAACAAAGAAAAAAACAGCATTGCAATAAAACAAAATAGCAATGTCGGTAGTTCATATCAAATCTCATGAAAATCTAGTTTGTAATGGTGAGCTGATATCCTAATTGCGACATTGTCTGGTTAGATTGTGTATCCACATGTGACTTGTCACATACATACCTAAATAGGCGAAACAGTCTGTAATCATAGACCTTGGAGAACATTGTTTTCTAAGGTCTATGCTGTAAGGTCTATGTTGTAATTATCATTCGATAATTACATCTATAGTTCAGTTTATTGGGACCAGAATGACAAATAAACAATTGCCAATTCAAATTTTAATAATGTTTGAAAATCACTCATTTCTCAATACAGGTTCGGCAGTTCCTCCACCACCTTTGGCAGTTCCAGCAGAAACAGAGAAACCAAAAGAGGAATATTCATCGTAAGTATATTAATAGTCTTAGTAAGGTAATATCTTCAATTCTGAAACAAAGATTAATAAACATGTTAAAGACAATAATATAACAATGAAAGAACAAATTGGGGATGTGCTGAAACAATTGTTGATAAAACACCTCTAAAACCGTACACATATTTTTTCCTGCTTTATTGATCTGTGTTGTTACAATCATATTTTTGATGGGGCTATAGTAGTGTTCACTTTATTTTATTTTTACAAGCAGTGTTAACAAAATACCTTACTATTTATCTAATTTACAATTTATTTCAGTGCTTCCAATATTAGTGAAGACGATGCACGTGCAGCCATGATACAGTTTGTCAGTGAGCACTGTTGCTATGGATCAAAACCTGCTAAAGAAATGAACATTGGTTCGATAATACCGTCTAGTGCCTTACATGTAAGCTTTTCCCGTCTACCCTTGAATCGTTGCACAGCCCACATACTGGTGTAATATGTGGAATTGAGGAGAAAGGTACTTCCATTAAAAAGCCCCAGATAGGATTCCCTTTTTGAGCAAAAGTATATGTGCAGAAATCTACAATTTAGCATTTAATTATTGCTAAAAAAAACCCAGCTTCGTTCAGGTCAGAAAAGAATCATTGTCAGAGAAATGGTATACTTTTTCGTATTTTGGCTGTCTGGAGAGGGGTAGGGATGTCGAAATACTTGTGGCACTCGGTGACACCCCTACCATATTTAGGTACCCCGAAGGGATTTACTACCACACTACTGTACGTGTGTAAAACAAAATTGTTATAATTATTTTCAGTATCAACTTGAAACATTCTCGGAAAGCCGTGCAACCAGTCGCGATTTCTTACCTTACATGGGATACGAACTTATAGATGGACCAATGAATGGAATGGCGCCACCTGTATGGAACATCATGTGTACACCGACGAATCTGTTCCAAGATGAAATCAAAGAGTTGGAAGTTCCCCACACAGCCTTTGTCGCAGTAAGATATTTTGTATTAACACACCTCATATGCCAGACAATAAGGCTTTGGATTGATAATTATAGAATATTCGATTTTGTTTACAAAGTATGGATTATTGATTATATCGATTTTAGAATCAATGAATCAAATACTGATACCAAAATTACGTGACATGTATTAGAACAATGATTAAAGGGAAACCGCTCAATCCCATGGATTGCACCAAAGAATCATGGGACACTATTGTTTATGTTGTTTACAATGTTAATCTATCTTTTGTTATCCATTGTTATTTTAACCCAGAAAGTAAATTTGTTATGAGATTAGGCTTAACTGGAAGGTACCTCTTTAACTATTAAGATTTTTAAGATAATTTTATAGTCCGATATGAGTTGCTATATAGATGCATTGTTATAAGTGGTCCATTATACCTTGTATTGACATACATGTATAAAACAAATGGCCTTTGTCTGCAGTATCATCAATAATCTGGTGACAGTTTTAGTTTAAATATTGACGTTTCAGTGTAAATGTCTAAATATTGATCAATCAATTGATTGATAGACATTAATTCGTAAAACTCAAAACTGATTTAACTTTAACATTGTTGTTATTTATCAGAGTTGTCATAACTGTGGTGGGCGAGGCTTTAACCGTTGCTATCGATGCCATGGGCGTGGTCGTGTACGATGCGGGTCATGTCATGCCAGAGGTCACACATGGAGTACCGATGCAAATGGCCATAGACACAGACATACGTGTCATACATGCCATGGGTCTGGACGACGAAGGTAATTACCAATCATGAAATATTAAATATTCAAAGCTTGTGTTCAATTAACGTCTACCACAGTTTCAAGTCTAGTGAATTTGCGAAAAGGTTCATGGTTAATGATAAGAAAAGCTGGTATCAATAATAAATGGTTTACTACATCCATGCACGAAAGCACGCAATGTGTGTTCAATTTCATTCCCAATCAGATAAATCATGTGATTAGAAAATACTATGACGCCCCCTTCAAAATATCGTTACTGTACATATTGTGATCTTCGTAACAGCCACGAGATGATGTTCACATTCAGATTGGTTTGGATTCAGCAGGAGATGATAGTTAACACAGACAATTTAAAAAACACACACAGTTCAGCTCTGAATTCCATATTTTTGTTGTTGTTGTTTATTTATTTATTGCAAAGCAAAGAGCCATTGGCCCAAAGAGCAAATACAGTTTTACTTAACAATGGTAACAATAACAATCATTCAAGAATTCTATATATTATCTTCGATAACAGTACAAAAATATATTTGCAGATGTTACACATGTGGAGGTGATGGTCGGATCACGTGTGCTTCCTGCAAAGGATACCGTATGCTGAAACATTACGTCAAGTTGACTGTCAGATTGTAAGTACTTGTATTGTACATACTGTTATGTCAAGTTGTGTCAGATTTAAGTACTTGTATTGTACATATTGTTATGTCAAGTTCACTATTAGATTTAAGTACTTGTATTGTGCATACTGTTATGTCAAGTTGAGTGTCAGATTGTAAGTACTTGTATTGTACATACTGTTATGTCAAATTGACTGTCAGATTGTAAGTACTTGTATTGGACATACTGTTATGTAAAGTTGACTGTCAGATTGTAAGTACTTGTATTGTACATACTGTTATGTCAAGTTGACTGTCAGATTGTAAGTACTTGTATTGGACATACTGTTGTGTAAAGTTGACTGTCAGATTGTAAGTACTTGGATTGGACATACTGTTATGTAAAGTTGACTATTAGATTGTAAGTACTTGGATTGGACATACTGTTATGTAAAGTTGACTATTAGATTGTAAGTACTTGTATTGGACATAATGTTATGTAAAGTTGACTATTAGATTTAAGTACTTGTATTGGACATACTGTTATGTAAAGTTGACTGTCAGATTGTAAGTACTTGTATTGGACATACTGTTATGTAAAGTTGACTATTAGATTTAAGTACTTGTATTGGACATACTGTTATGTAAAGTTGACTGTCAGATTGTAAGTACTTGTATTGGACATACTGTTATGTAAAGTTGACTGTCAGATTGTAAGTACTTGTATTGGACATACTGTTATGTAAAGTTGACTATTAGATTGTAAGTACTTGTATTGGACATACTGTTATGTAAAGTTGACTATTAGATTGTAAGTACTTGTATTGGACATACTGTTATGTAAAGTTGACTATTAGATTGTAAGTACTTGTATTGGACATACTGTTATGTAAAGTTGACTATTAGATTGTAAGTACTTGTATTAGACATACTGTTATGTAAAGTTGACTGTCAGATTGTAAGTACTTGTATTGAACATACTGTTATGTCAAGTTGACTGTCAGAGGTAAGTACTTGTATTGGACATACTGTTATGTCAAGTTGACTATTAGATTGTAAGTACTTGTATTGGACATACTGTTATGTAAAGTTGACTATTAGATTGTAAAAACTTGTATTGGACATACTGTTATGTAAAGTTGGCTGTCAGATTGTAAGTACTTGTATTGAACATACTGTTATGTCAAGTTGACTATTAGATTGTAAGTACTTGTATTAGACATACTGTTATGTAAAGTTGACTGTCAGATTGTAAGTACTTGTATTGAACATACTGTTATGTCAAGTTGACTGTCAGAGGTAAGTACTTGTATTGGACATACTGTTATGTCAAGTTGACTATTAGATTGTAAGTACTTGTATTGGACATACTGTTATGTAAAGTTGACTATTAGATTGTAAAAACTTGTATTGGACATACTGTTATGTCAAGTTGACTGTCAGATTGTAAGTACTTGTATTGGACATACTGTTATGTCAAGTTGACTATCCTGTTTTAGTGTATTGGGGTTTAAATTTTGAAAGAATGGAAACCCAGGATTTTATTTTTAGTATAGAGTTAACACGTTGACCCAAAGTTATTGTACCAGTATAGGTATACCAGACTCTCAATGCATATGAACACGATGTATAATGTTCCAAGTAACAGTACAATATATGGTTTAAAATATATTTTCTCATTTTCCCCCAGTGTAAACCACCTGAGTGATTATATATTGGAGAAGTCAGACATGCCCGATGAACTAATTAGAGGTGTCAGTGGCACCACCATCTTTGAACAGACATTACCATTTGTATGGCCAATATCAGCATATCCAGTGCCGGAAATCAGTGCTAATTCTCAGAGATTAGTTGCAGAACATCAAACATTTAATATGGAGAGACAGTTACAGCAGGTGAGACAGAGTCCATTTCACAATAAGATCATGAAATATCAACCTTTATGTTTCGTCTCGTGTTTATAGTTACATTGACTCAATTGTAGTGGGTCCTAATTTCTGGGTTTTTTTTCTTGACAGCGACAACGTTTGCGTGCCGTTCCTGTATCTGAGGTCGCATACACATGGAAAGATACCAATACTAGATTCTGGGTTTATGGAAATGAACATAAAGTTCACGCTCCTGACTATCCCCAGCAATGTTGCTGTGGGTGTTCTATATTATAAATATGTTTATCGTAGTGTAGCAGTTGGGTGTTAAATCATCGCTGTATAACCAGTTTAGCTCAATTTCATTAAAAACTGTTGTTGAGATTGCCATTGTGATGTTTTGGAAATATCAATCCAAAGTTGGGAATCGTCTTGATAGGATTCGATATACAGTGGGTCGTTCAGCTGTACATATATTAACACGATGGTCGGTTAGTTTGTTTGTGATTTAACATCTATAAACATTTTCAATTATGAGTTTAGGCAATGAGGTCTAACTATCGAATAGAATGGGATATACGGGTATCAATAGTGTTTTGTATCCCGATCGGAACATTTTGCCTTAAATCGCGTTGGCATGTTTTATTACAACGCGGCACATATAATATTAATAATAATAATAACTTTATTGCATCCTTAGAAATACAATGTTTCTATCAGGTAATAGCAATAAAGATTAGTTGTGATAACTACTACTACAAAAAGAAAGAAGGTTGTTATAAAGGATAAAGCAAGTGTTACATATCAAATGGCATTTTCATTTCTTGATTGAAATGAGTTATGAATATAGTTGCCAATCTTATTTATTATTACATCATCTTTTGAAGTCATCAAGAAATTCAAGTTCTGGAGATCATTCTGTGTTTCTTGTGAAAATGTAATGTCTTGTATGATTTGTTGTCTTATTCATTTATATTGTGGACATTTCATAACAAAGTGCAGTTCATCTTCTATTTCATTCTGTGAACATTGTTTGCAAATTTTATTTTCAGTAGGTATTTTGGGTTGCATATTTTGTCTTTGTCTTTGTTTCAAATTCAAAACATCTAAGTATTTTTCAAAATTATAAGAGTCTTTGAATTTTTCATAAGTTCTCAGTTTTGTTTTTTCAGTTATATTTTTCCTTATGTATTTTTGTTTGACAACTTTGTCAATTTGCTGTATATGTTTTGTTAACAAATCATTCTGTTGTTCTCGTGAAAAGTTCATGTTGTTCATCATTTTTTGTATTGAAGAGTACCATTGTTTCTTGTGCAAGGTATGCTTGTTTTGTGATATTATTGTCTGGTAATTTACTGATACGAGTCCAGTATTTTATTTAATTGATCTGAATATCTACTAAGAGTGGGAATTCTCCTACTTCGGCTCTGCATGCAATTTGTGCCACAAATTTGTTCAGTCCTAGTAGTTGTTTATAAAAATTCAATTGTGTTTTTTCTGTTATTGTTTTGTCCCATTTGTTGTAATCTTGAATTTCATGGCCCCAGATTTCAGATCCATACAAGAATATTGGTTGAATACACCTTTTAAAAAAATGGATGAAAGTTGTACAATTTGTTTCTGGTGGTAGGAACTGTTTCAATGCATACATTGCTCGGGCTGCTTTATCTGCTAAATTTTGTTTGGCTTCAGTGTAGCAGCCATTTGACTTTATATTTATACTCGGGTAGTTGTACATATCTATACACGTAATATTTTGTTCATTATAATGAAATGTTTCTGTCTTTTCAAGTGTTCCTCGTCTGAAAATAACAACTTTTGTTTTTTTCAGATTTACCTGGAGTTTCCATTTATGACAATAAACTTCTAAACTATTTAGTGCATTTTGTAGACCATTTTTTGTTTCAGATATTAACACTAGATCATCTGCATGCATAGAGTAGGGAACTTATTTTACAGTTATTCAATGTAACCGGATCTAATGATTAATCTTCTAGTGAATTATTTAAGTCATTAACAAACAAATTAAAAAGCATTGGGCTAATGACACAAGCCTGCCTGACACCATTGGTCGTTTCAAATATGGGTGTTATTTTATTTTTGAAACGAATACTTGATTTTGTATTTAAATACATATTTTTATGATGTTATAAATTTTACCATTATTAAGTAATTTATAGAAAAGCCCCCGTCTCCAGATTTTATCGAATGCTTTTCGAAAGTCTATGAAACACGAGTACAATTTTCCCGTTGATTTCAAATATTTGTTGACAATAGTTTTCAATACAAATATCTGATTTGTAGTACGATATCTCTTACGGAATCCTGCCTGGTTATTGTTTATAATGTTATTATCTTCAGTATATTGACTAATTCTAGTGTTAATTATACTACAAAAAGTTTTACCTACACAACTAGAAACAGTTATTCCTCTATAATTTTCTGGGTCAGTTTTATCTCCTTTTTTGAAGATATGAGACATAATACTAATGTTCCAATCTGGATAAATACCCGAGTCTAGGATTATATTAAATAATGTATGTAGTGGCTGAATTAGGAAGTCTGAGCTGTATTTACTTATATTGAAACAAGTTCGTCCCTCTCCTGGAGACAAGCAAAAACATAGGTGGTCCTGGGAATTATTTTTCTACCTCACGATGTATTTTCTATCCAGGTTGAGATATTCCTTCCCATCGGCCAAAATTTGCGGATACAGATATATTTATCCCGATCGAGATATACATATATCTATTGAATAAGGTGTCGTTCAACACTTAGTCCCGAGTGGTAGGCGAGAGCATGACAATATATGAACATGAAATCATTTTTTACAACCAGTTTACATTACTGACGTTTTTAATTACCAAAGCTTATATTTACAAGAACGAATAAAATCACAGCATTGGGTTCTAGTCATTGTCTCGGGGTATGACGGTCATGTCCGATACTACTGGTGTTATATTCTGTTCTCTAATAAAACAAAATTTATCAATGACATGAGTTGTCACTTGTAACAGTTACTTCATTAATATTGAAGTTGAGTCGAACCGTATATACGAGGCAGAATTAGACACGTCGAAAAATACTGTCAAAAAAGAAGCTACTTTCTGATTGGTCTGACTGATAGATGATCGGGCAGCCAATCAGGCGCACTCTTGTAAGTAGCTTCGCATTGAATCTAAATTTGTTGACTGTGGCGCTTTTGTGAACACTAAAACAACGATTGGGTGAGACAAGAGGAACAGGATCATGTCAACATTTTTGCTATATGCTGAATTATTTAATAAAATAATGGCTGGTTTGCAACTTAAGGGCGGTGAATTTCATGTAAACAACAAATATATTTTACACGAGTTGTATACGTCGAGCAGGACGCGAAGCGACGACCACCGCCCTTTAATGTAAATACTTTATACGAGATGATATCACTGTACTCTGATGAAAATAAAATCATATATTACAGTTTCTTTGTTATACTGTTTGGTGTTCTGTTTCAGAAGAACATCCACTAAAAGCGCCGTTACTAATCCAAACATATCCCACAAAACACTGCAGTAATGGCGTCCATATAGAGGTGCGCCTCCGACAGAGCACCCACCTGCGCCTCTGACGCATGTTTACTAATGGATCTCATAGTTACTTGTATGGTCCTGTAGAAAAGATCAATTTGCTTCTGTGAACAAAAGTAGAATATATATTGTACCATGGGCGCTTGACACGAGAACAAAATATTTTTAAAATATCAATAAAATGCCAGTATAATATGCATTTAACGTTATATATGTTATATATTTGCCTCTGCAGCCGATAATAAATCATGACAAAGATATTGCCTTTAATATATTTAAAAGAAAATCCTGTGTCAAGTACCAATTGTACTCATAAATTATAATAACTTGTATGAAGATATTCAAATGGGTTATCGCGACGATAATACAAGATTGTAAAAGAAATGTTCATACAATCATGCAAATTATGGATATCTATGTGTCTAGTTCACAATTGTTCAATTCTTACAAAGTTCCAAAATTTCATTATTATGTATATGTTCAATTACCTAGTAATGTGTGTCATTGTCTTAATTTAAAACTGAACACAATCACAGTTACTGGTATATACACTGGTATGACCAGTCAACAAACTTTGTGATTTATAGAAAACAATCGATTACATTACAGTCGAAGTATAACATATTCAATGAAGTGTACAGAAACCTGTAGATATAACTGACAAAACTGCCATTTATAACATATAGTGATACCCACATAAACCTATTTGTATCAATGGAATCTTACTGATTACTTTGACAATATATACTTCAATCTGTAGGTTAGCATACATGAAGACACATAGAAACTAAATATATAGAATTTGAAAACCTACCTACAAGTTTACAAACACATAGACATGTTTGTCTATAGAAACCTATATGTTACTATAGAAATGTAATCTATAGACACAAATCCGTATTTATAACTTGTATATTCTCAGTACCTCGAATACTGCACGTCTGTTCTGTTCTGCACGTCTGTCTGGCTGCAACCACTTTCAAACTTCCGGGTCGACATGTTTTGTGTTCTGCAGTACAAACCACGCACAGTCAACGATGTTTTGTGTTCTGCAGTACAAACCACGCACAGTCAACGATGTTTTGTGTTCTGCAGTACAAACCACGCACAGTCAACGATGTTTTGTGTTCTGCAGTACAAACCACGCACAGTCAACGATTGTTTTGTGTTCTGCAGTACAAACCACGCACAGTGAACGATGTTTTGTGTTCTGCAGTACAAACCACGCACAGTCAACGATGTTTTGTGTTCTGCAGTACAAACCACGCACAGTCAACGATGTTTTGTGTTCTGCAGTACAAACCACGCACAGTCAACGATGTTTTGTGTTCTGCAGTACAAACCACGCACAGTCAACCATGTTTTGTGTTCTGCAGTACAAACCACGCACAGTCAACCATGTTTTGTGTTCTGCAGTACAAACCACGCACAGTCAACCATGTTTTGTGTTCTGCAGTACAAACCACGCACAGTCAACGATGTTTTGTGTTCTGCAGTACAAACCACGCACAGTCAACGATGTTTTGTGTTCTGCAGTACAAACCACGCACAGTCAACGATGTTTTGTGTTCTGCAGTACAAACCACGCACAGTCAACGATGTTTTGTGTTCTGCAGTACAAACCACGCACAGTCAACGATGTTTTGTGTTCTGCAGTACAAACCACGCACAGTGAACGATGTTTTGTGTTCTGCAGTACAAACCACGCACAGTGAACGATGTTTTGTGTTCTGCAGTACAAACCACGCACAGTGAACGATGTTTTGTGTTCTGCAGTACAAACCACGCACAGTGAACGATGTTTTGTGTTCTGCAGTACAAACCACGCACAGTGAACGATGTTTTGTGTTCTGCAGTACAAACCACGCACAGTGAACGATGTTTTGTGTTCTGCAGTACAAACCACGCACAGTGAACGATGTTTTGTGTTCTGCAGTACAAACCACGCACAGTGAACGATGTTTTGTGTTCTGCAGTACAAACCACGCACAGTGAACGATGTTTTGTGTTCTGCAGTACAAACCACGCACAGTGAACGATGTTTTGTGTTCTGCAGTACAAACCACGCACAGTCAACGATGTTTTGTGTTCTGCAGTACAAACCACGCACAGTGAACGATGTTTTGTGTTCTGCAGTACAAACCACGCACAGTGAACGATGTTTTGTGTTCTGCAGTACAAACCACGCACAGTCAACGATGTTTTGTGTTCTGCAGTACAAACCACGCACAGTGAACGATGTTTTGTGTTCTGCAGTACAAACCACGCACAGTGAACGATGTTTTGTGTTCTGCAGTACAAACCACGCACAGTCAACGATGTTTTGTGTTCTGCAGTACAAACCACGCACAGTCAACGATGTTTTGTGTTCTGCAGTACAAACCACGCACAGTCAACGATGTTTTGTGTTCTGCAGTACAAACCACGCACAGTCAACGATGTTTTGTGTTCTGCAGTACAAACCACGCACAGTCAACGATGTTTTGCGACGAATGACAATATAACATGCAATGAAGCGTCATGTCTGTCATTCTGTATTTTCACCTAATAAAATTATAGAAATGCAGTATTCAACGTCTTTTTGGCGTTAAATTTGTAGTCTCTATTCAAACTTATGTTGCACATTTTTACACGTCACTGGAACACATCAAAATGTATGGAATACTGGTTGGCCATTATATTAAACCTCAAAACATACCAGTAATGTTGGAAATACAACTCTACTACCCTCGCTCGGCCGAGAATCTGAAATAGGAACTATTTGCTCATATAAACTGCTATTTTTCCGGGAAAATATTTTTTTTTAATTCAGCATTCTGTTTTTCCTGTGTTGGTTCAGTTATGGGACCAAGTTAAGATAATTTCCATTTATTTTTCTGTCCACTAAAAATGGTGAGATTATTTTTATTTCACGTTTTTCAGCGACTAGAGCGAGTGGAACTCTATTTTAGTTATAATAAGATTGACATTTGCACTCTCAAATATTTCAACATATTTTGAACAACTTCTTACAAATTGATACCTGATGAAACACACTCAGAAAACGTCGATCAGTTCTTCGCTTGTGAAAATGCCGACTATATCGACCTTTTCCCCGTGATGCAATGCGCGACCACAGAGAAAACGTCCCAAAGATGCGTGCGTTTTGTATTCGAGGTACTCAGAATTGGTTGTCATGTCCACTGAGAGGCTGCTCACTTTGTCGAGTCTGGCCTTGCAAAATTGCAATAACCTGTTCTTTTTCATAAAAAAAGAATACTAACACTATATCCATAATTATATCCATGCGGCTATGGTTTGTATTGCCGCTCTCTGTCCATATATATCATATAACGTGTAGCTATGAAGTGTTCTAAGAACTTCTGAACGATATGGAAGATTTGTGGTTGGAAGAGATGTCTTTTGAATGACGTCATTGCCGATTTGCAAAAGTCGATGACCGGCATCGTGTTCTAGATATAGTTCAACGTGTCCATTCTATCACCCGTAGCACGTAACTATCAAAGTCCGAGGACAATTTCTGAGAACAGAGCATTTAGTGTAAACAAAGTCCTGCAATGGAGCATTTTCTCATTGGTCAAGAAACACTGGGTGGGTATAACTGCAGTGTAAAATATACAAGTTGTTATTGGTTTGTGATACACTAATTTATCGCTCATAATTTAGACACAAGTTATTTTAATGGGTAATGGGTTTTGTAGAGAAACAATCTTTGAAACTTTGCAAATAATCTATATTATAACTATACGTACTGTTCACTGCGCAAAATATTGAGACATAAATTGCAAATTTCGTTTTTTTGAAAAACAATTGTATATTTTATTTCACCATAAAGTAAACACAAAAGGGTACTTGCTTAATACATAGTGCTTTGTCATTATGGTGTGGAACATGATAAATAGCTCAAAAAGAGCTTGTCACAGTGTAAGGCCTGCTTATCGCAATTGAGAGGGCCACCCACAGAACTCACACCGCACAGGGGGTTCTTTCACTACTAGATTGGGGTAGACAAGACAATAGTACTGGAAATGAAATACATATATACGTAAATATAGAGTTAAAGCTCCTGGCTTTAATACCTCTGAAAATAATTACAAGAAATAAAGCACAGAAAATACACTGAATACAGTCACTAAAATAGGGAATTGCTTAGGGAAGTGTGCATTGGTGATAACTCACAGTTCCAGGATGTATTATTGAACGACAGTCAATAGCTTCTTCAACACAACAATGGAGAAAAACAGAAGTCTTGCTTGCAGAGGAACGCTGGTATTCTGGAGGGCACCGCTGAAAGCAGGAGATCGCAGAGCAGTTCATACAAGTCTCACAGAATGATGGTTGTAGCCTGTAATATCGTATCGTAGCAGAACACACAGGAAAGCAAGTTGAAGTGACGGACACCAAGTTGAAATGATCGACCCAAACTGTCTTTAGTCTGTCCACGGTTTTTTAGTAACCGTGGTCTGTCCAATTTATAGGCATGATTCAGTGTCACCACCTTGGTTTCCACATGAGCCAATCAGAATGTAATCTTGCTAGCAGCTGTGTCACGTAGGCAACTCAGTAGATCATAAACACCCGTTGTTATTCAAATAACAACACACCTGGTAGATTCCAATTCTCCTTCCAAAGTTGTAAACACCCTTTGTTATGTAAATTACAAGCACACCTGGTAGAACCCACTGTCCTCCCAGAGTTGAAAACAAGTATGACCTGTCAATCACCTTTATGACAGTTATCACAATGCGCACAGTTTCTTCCTATGATTTCATGCACACTTCCATTTGCAGGGTTTGAGGTAATATGACAAAAACCTGAAATAAATGATGCTGACAGAGCTAGTAAAACATCATGTCTCTACCCTAATTATAAACTAGTCAAATTATCAGAAATATTCTTACAAATATTCAAATGTAATGTATATAAGAATACTTAAAACTGATCATAAATATGTCATAAAAGTCAAGAGAGTGACAATTGTTACATAAGTCAATACTAGGTTATTTATTACAGAGATACTTTTTAAGACCTTGTTAAAATGTGTATCGAGAGGTAATATTTTTAATGACACTGGCAATGAGTTCCAGAATAAGGTACTACTATAAATTACACTGTGTTGACTTTGAGTTAAACGTTTCCATTCTACAAAAAAGTTTGCGTTTTCTACAGATCTTGTACTGTGCGAGTGCTGAATTGGGTCAAAATAATCTAGCACACATCTCGCATGATTATTATTTTTAAGATCAAAAATTAACATTCCTGTTTGTAATATACAAAGATCATATATATTTAATATACCTATGTTTTTAAAGAGTGGTTTGGAATGATCATAAAAGTTTGACCAATTAATTTGCATCATTTGCGAAAAGGTACCATGCAGCGTAGCCAAGGAAGTCTGATAATTCATTACTCTGACGCACAAATCGCCCCTTGTGACATCGCCATTTGTGTGTGTCTCCTTTCTGACTGTAAGAACAATTATTTTCCAGTTTCAACATCGTCTGCTTCTCAACTTTCACCTTCGTCTGCTGGTTCTGGGTTCTGCGCATGTTTTGTACGCATTCACACCCATATCGGAACTTGTCGACTCGTTAGTCAAAACTTGGCATTCTACGTGTCTGTTGTCGCATATACGTCGATTTAGCAGCGGGAATCCAATAGAAGCACATATAGTGCTGGTTTGTAGCCCAGCTAGTGATGTCGGACGAAGAGCAACAAAACATCGAAATTGTGTTGGAGGACGTTCTGGACGATATAGCGTTACATGTATCTTCTAGTAAGTCCAGTTCGTCATCTTCGTCATCGTCTTCCAGCAGTTCAGATTCCGACTCAAGCTCGAAAGGTGGTGAGAAAAAGTCGAAAAAGAAAAAACACAAGATAGGTAAGTGAATTAATTATAAATAGTCCAGAAAGGAAAAAGAAATCAGAATGAGCGCTGTGCTTGGAGTACAGATGTTTGTTTGAATTGCTCAGTTATAATGAATAACAATTCCTTGGGTTTCCCTGACCTAACACTCCGCCCCCCCCCCCCCGATGTAATTGTATATGCTCCCGCAGATAACTATACGTGTCCGTAAGGTCGCGCGTTTAGTGCGAGGCTGGTAAGCAGATCTCGCCCTTCCATGTACAATTTCGTGCCGTGCCTCAGACTTCATATTAAGTTTGGCCTGTAACACGGAACAAATTGAATACAAGCTAAATGATTGATTACATGATTGTTTTTACAGCGGCCACTTATGAATTGTGCAGCCACAAACGTACATATCAACGGCGAACTGTTGTCTCTTTGCATATGAGGCCAGTTTGACCTCCAACCATATGAGGCCAGTTTGACCTCCAACCATATGAGGCCAGTTTGACCTCCAACCATATGAGGCCAGTTTGACCTCCAACCATATGACGCCAGTTTGACCTCCAACCATATGAGGCCAGTTTGACCTCCAACCATATATATTATGCCTTCAGACAGGCAAGCCTGATGATTGATTACGTGATAGTTTTACAGTCATAGGATGTTCATGATTATGTGATAGTTTTACAGTCATAGGATGTTCATGATTATGTACATAAACATATGGGCTGTAGTCACTGGGTAATATTGTACATTATTCTTGTTTAAAATTCCAGCCGACACGGATCTAGAAGCCGTACCTACACACGAATTAGTGACGTCACAAAATACATGACCTTCAATCAGCGGCGTTTCCTCGGTATATACGAATTGGTATATACAAATTACAATAAAGATACTTAAGACATTACACATAAGGTAAAACAAATCACGTGACAATATAATGATAATAACGGTAATAAATCCTAGCTTAACAGTTGAACAGAACGCTCATATAGTCAGTCGAGTGACTCATAGGGTCACGCACTGTGTTGCAAAATGGCCGTGTGGTTGAAATTGGGTCATGGCGTGACGGGTGAGGAAGACGTCATCATTCAACACTCAAAATCACAATAAAATGGGAAGTGGTTGCATATTACGACGTAGCCAACATGGGAAATAAAAAAACGCCCAATACAAACGACACAGGTTCAAATCACACTAGATACACACTCACCAGAACCGAAGCAATCAGAAACCAGCAATCGTTTTGGCTTTTCCGTTCAAATGAACACCACTTAATGACCAACGTCGTGGCGTGGTACACAAGCGTGCCATCAAAATAAAACAAAATTAGCTTGAAAAGACAGTGGGTTCGAGTCCCGCTCAGAGCTACCGTAAAAACGTAAATCAAATAAACTGAAATCTCTCAAACCATAAACAAGTAAACAAAGAACGTCGCGAAAAAATAATAAACCTCACAAAACTCCACCATACAAAACTGAATGAATAAATAATAAAATAACTTGCGTCTTAAACTAGACGACGTGCAATTTGTTCAACAGTTTCAAGATTGTGACAAGAGATAAACAAGACCCAAGTCAAGGTAAGTTTTGTTAAAGTGTCGATGGCGTTCCCTATATTACGAAAACAATTCAGGCTACAGACGAATATCTTCTGTGGTGTTGTGGAATTTATACTGTGTCTGCGGAATTGTTGATTGAGGGTTCGAAGCCAGCAGTTAACATTTTGTTAGAAAGTTTCACAATTAAATCAAATATCCAATGATACAAGTATATTTATTTCATTATTTTAACAACTTGCAATGGTGGAAGTTGGTCAAACACGAGTTCTTACACCTAAATAAGTATCAAATATTTATCCACACATTTATTCTCTCAATTTAACAACTTTGTAGAGGTGGAAATTAATTAAACAACAGGTATTTACTCACAAATATAATGGTCAATATTTGTCCATACATTCATTCTGTCAATTTAAGAACTTGTAATTGTTGGAATTAATCAAGTGAGAGTTGTCTACACCAAAATAAGTTTCAAATATTTGTCCACACATTTAGTCTCTCAATTTAACAACTTGTAATGGTGTAAAATAATTAAACAAGAGCTGTCTACACCAAAATAAGTCTAAAATATTTGTCCATACATTTATTCTCTCAATTTAACAACTTGTAATTGTGAGAATTAATCAAACGAGAGCTGTCTACATCAAACTAAGTATTAAATATTTGTTGAGACATTTATTCTCTCAATTTAACAACTTGTAATGGTGTAAAATAATTAAACGAGAGTTGTCTACTCAGTCTGTCTACACACAAAATTAATCTCAAATATTTGTCCACACATTTATTGTCACAATTTAACCACTTGTTAATAGTGGAAATTACTTAAACGAGACTTGTTTAATCAGTTGACATCAATGCAACTTACCCGCAGACTGTGCACAACAGAGTATCATTATTGAGCAATTATAAACAGGAACATGTCTTGGCATTAGGGTTAGGGTCGGGTCAGGTATGGGCAACGGAATTATTAACAGGAACGTGTCTTGGCATTAGGGTTAGGGTCGGGTCATGTATGGGCAATGCAAATGGCAAACACCCAATTGGCAAGATGTACACTAACGGGTTATGGCATGCATATAGTTTACACGAGTAAAAACACAACATTGGCAATTTTTTGGACAATTGTAACTCAATAATAGAAATATGTTGTATTTCTATATATATACACACTATATAGTCTTATCAAATGCAAACACATCCAGTCAATCAATTGTGGTCTTGTGGTTCAGTTGTCTACACAGTGATCAGGAGGACCTGGGTTCAATTCCCATGCCTGCCTTTTATTTTTCGCAAACACTAATTAGCAATAAAGCTTAATATGAAAACAGATCATTCATTTGCATGTCTACCCGTATGGTTCAGTGGATATGAACAATGTAGGCAATGTGAGAAATTGCTGGTTTGAATCCAGTACGGTTAGTACGATTTTTGAATGCTAGTGAAAACATTGACACTCCTACAAGACAAGATATGAAAGAAAAAAAACATAAACAGCAACTTCTGTATATCAAGAACTCAAATCAGAAAAACAGAACACAAGAAACTACCTCACATGGAAGCCAGTCGAAGTATGAACACAGTTGACAGCTGCAGGTCATGTGCAACAACAGACGCGAGGATCAATGCTGCTCTCCAAATGGGTCCCTTCTTTTGTATTGACCCCCTAGGGATTGCTAATCCCCCTTTCTAACTCTTCCCCCAAAAATAATATATCGCCCCTTTTAGAATGTATTGACCCACAAATTAATGAATATTCATGAGCACAGAAACTGCTACGTCATGAATAAATTAGCATAATTAAAAAACAATTGCATTAAGTGTAGGTACTCCTTCTGGAGTCCTGCCGTCATTTCAGTTGAACAAAATATTGTATTTACAATCCAGAATATTCTAAACCAGAAGTTATGACCATGATCTTTTGGAAACAAACATGCCATAATTTAGCAATGCAACCGTTTGGTACCAAAGACAGTCTGGTAAAACAAAAACACAAACCTGGTACATAGATACAGACCTGATTAGTTTTTGGTTGAAATTTGTGCTTGTCACAGTGTAAGGCCTGCTTATCGCAATTGAGAGGGCCACCCACATAACTCACACTAGACAGGTTTTTTTTTTCACTGCTAGAATGGGGTAGACAAAACATTAGTACTGGAAATGAAATACACATACACCAAAATATCGAGTTAAAGCTCCTGGCTTTAATATCTCTCAAAATAATTACAAGAAATAAAGCACAGCAAAATACAATGAATAAATTCACTAAAATAGGGAATTGCTTAGGGAAGTGTGCATTGGTGATAACTCAGTTCCAGGATGTATTATTGAACGACAGTCAATGGCTTCTTCAACACAACAATGGAGAAAAACAGAAGTCTTGCTTGCAGAGGAACGCTGGTATTCTGGAGGGCACCGCTGAAAGCAGGAGATCGCAGAGCAGTTCATACAAGTCTCACAGAATGATGGTTGTAGCCTGTAATATCGTATCGTAGCAGAACACACAGGAAAGCAAGTTGAAGTGACGGACACCAAGTTGAAATGATCGACCCAAACTGTCTTTAGTCTGTCCACGGTTTTTTAGTAACCGTGGTCTGTCCAATTTATAGGCATGATTCAGTGTCACCACCTTGGTTTCCACATGAGCCAATCAGAATGTAATCTTGCTAGCAGCTGTGTCACGTAGGCAACTCAGTAGATCATAAACACCCGTTGTTATTCAAATAACAACACACCTGGTAGATTCCAATTCTCCTTTCAAAGTTGTAAACACCCTTTGTTATGTAAATTACAAGCACACCTGGTAGAACACACTGACCTTCCAGAGTTGAAACAAGTATGACCTGTCAATCACCTTTATGACAGTTATCACAATGCGCACAGTTTCTTCCCATGATTCCATGCACACTTCCATTTGAAGGGTTTGTGGTAATATAACAAAACATAAAATAAAGGATGCTGACAGTGCATATTGACGATCTGCATTTTAATCACCCAATTTTAAGCATTTTCACTTGTTTCTCAATTACCATTCAACAGATTTTAATGAAACTTAGTACATAGATGCTCTGGGATAAAGTGCAGACCTGCTTAGTTTTTGATTGCAATCTGTGCATATTGATTACCTAATTTGCCAATTCTTAGCTTTTTGACCAATATCTTAAACACTCTTCAGAATTCAATGAAACTTGGCACATATTTGCTCTGGGATAAACCATATACATGTTTAGTTTAGGGTTAAATTTTGTGCTTACTAACTAACTTGCATAAATTACTTATAAGATACAATGTATCTTGACAACCACCATTTCAATGAAACTTGATCCATAGTTGCTTTTGGATAATACACAGATCTGATTATACTTCAGGTTTGAAATGTTTATTTCATATTTATTACCTACTTTTTAAAAATGGGATCATGTGATTTAATTAATATGCATAACTGTAAATACTGTAAGCACTGCTGCAGATAGTGACTCGCAACAAGTGCTATCATGAAGGCATCAGACAAGAGATATAATTAACATATCAGATGACCATTTAAGGTCATATGACCTCATTAATATGTATAACCATAATATCTCGGGCACTGTTGCAGTCAGGGATATACATTCAGTGCTATATTGAAGGCATCAAACAAGAGTTATGACTAATTATCAGATGACTATTTGTCAGTTTTTCTGGGCATTGCTTACGTTGCTCTAGTAGCTTTGTCTGCTAAACATTGTCTTGTTTCATGGAACTTTTCATTTGATTGTGAAGTTATATATGTCTTTACACAACTTATGTTCTGTTTTGTTCTTGGAATTGATTCAACTCTCCTTCTCGTTGTTCCTTTTTTGAAAATCATGTCTTTATCATGGAGTTTCCATTTGTTGTAGTACTCAAGATAATTTATTTTGTGCTTTTTTGCAAAACCAATTAAAATCAATCTTCATTCATTCAACATAACTACTTTAACCTAGTATGATTTTCTACATGTAGTATTAATTACAGATTAAGTTACTGAATTACACATCATATATGTAATACCTCCTTTCATACAAAACAGGTCGCTGGAAACCTGGAAAAGGAGATCAGCCATATCATTGGGATGATGGTCTAGACTCAGACCCTGAAGACGATCCCAACAGAGCTCCCCCTCAAGTAGCAATTCCTCCTAATGTTGACAGCATGGTAGGGTATCAACCAGTGCAGGGATATGATAACATTGGATTTGGTGGAGGTGAGTTTGAAATATGTGTGAAGGTAGACTTTTTAAATCCATTCAAACCTACAATGCAGATTTCCACGAATGAGGTTATATACATTTGATAGGTTTTCATTATAGTTTTTTTTACTAATTTTGTTTTGCCAAGTGACAGTTTTGACACTGAATGTTAATGTTTCTCTTTTTTTTTTATTCAAATTGAGAGTGCAAGTACTCACAGTAAGTATACAGTACAGTTCTCGCAAAAGCTTTGGCTTTTATGGCTTCATTGTCGCCTAAGCATCGCATCATTGTGGCATCAGCTTCGCGTCATTGAAAATTGAAGCTGTGTTCGCCTTGCTTATTTTGTGGCCTCAGCTTCGCTGTCTCATGACATCAGCTTCAAAGTATTGTGACATGAATATGACCTTATTATTTTCACACAGAAAGCCAGTAGCGAAAAACACATGTACAGAAGTTCGATATGTAATCGATTTGAAATAATATGATCAAGAGTAAAATGACATTTTAAAAAGTTATCTTGTTTAATTATTTTAGTTTTGAGAGTATCGGCAAGGTGACGAGTGTCATATTGACTGCAAGGAAAATCTTGATAAATTTTAATCACTCGATGCAATCGTCGTTCGGGTGCAACACAATTTGCTTTATACGAAATGAAACTGTTCTTGTTATGAAATTACCTTATTTTAAAAGAACAGATTCAGATTTCTCATTTTGGTGGTATTTTTCTGTGTTTCGCTTAGTTTTAGCCGAGTCCGATCCCATGCCCGGACCACTGATACATTCAAAACACACGTACGCCACCTGGTGCGTCGGCTTGTCGCCAGTCATCTTGATGCAAAGTTCCAAAACAAGTGCGTACATTTCCAATTATAATTGGATGCTTGTGGTGGCATTGTCTGGTAAAATTTGACATTCAATTTTCAACATTAAGCTACGATCAGTGTCCTGAGCTCAATCTATACGTACTTTAAAAGTATTCTCACGAAAAATATTTTCGAACAAAAATCTCACGAAAAATATTTTCGAACAAAAACGAGCCACATGCACTGTAAAAATCGAATAGTGCTTGACATGTAGAAATAATTTAACGTGTCCATTTAGTTGTAGCCGTAAATATTTGGTCAATGAACAATTTGAAAATCATTATACACACGGAAGTCCTTCGATACTGAAAATCATCGACTCCAGTCTGGTTTACCTTATTTCCCAACTTGCAAAACTGATTTGTATCTTAGTCCAGTTTTTTTTTTTTTTTCTTCTTGAACTGAGGTCAAATCCCAGTCGTTTGTCAAAATATACCGATGTTTTTCAGTGAATAATTGTGAAGCCTGTCACAGCACAAAAAACTATGTGAATCAGTGCCGGAGATTGGATAGTACGACGACCCTTCAATTTGCATCAAATATGCTTTGTTACAACATCATTGATTGGCTGAGATTCACCTGATCAGAGCACGGCCTGGGTCACAGAACCGTATTTGTCTGTATTATCAACAGGACTTTACGAGAGAACCACACCCACATTTTCAACCATGTTTAGCGCGGAAGTTGCCAACAAATGTCGAAAAACTTGTGAATTTTATGGATTCAAATAAAATAAAGCTAGCGATTGGTAAGACTGGTTAATAGTATATCCCCCAATGCTCTTCGAATTTTTTTTTATTTCAAGGTGAGAAATGGATAGTTGAAGTTCCATCGATTTCAAGGCGACTATTTCACCACGACAACACTACGCTCTGTTGTAGTTTCGCGAGGTATAAAAAATATATAATAAATAGTACTTGTTTAATTATTTGGTTTTACAGCCCACAAATTACGGGACGTGATCCCTATGAATTAAGATAAATAAATGCTGATTGTGTTGAATAATGGACGTCGGGACCGTTTGGAGAAACCAACAAGGATCGATATTCCATGGATATTTCAAACAAATTATTGGGACATGGCCGGTAGACATTTCAAACAAATGAAATTATTAACGAAAGACCAGATTTTTCTGTCATACCAAATATATGTGAAATTGACAAATATACAAAGAGTTTAGGTTTATTTTAGCCTTGGACTTCTATTTAGCTTCATGGTCCTTCGGCTTGTTTTCTCTTTGGGGGGGAAAACAACAATATTATACAAATCGTAAACTCAACACAATCAGGAAAAAAAACCCAGACAACCATGTCATACTTCTGTTGAAATACATTTTGTAGCAGTGCATCACGTCAGAATATTGTCTAAAAAAAAATATTCGATCACAGCCAAATCTAGGTCAAAGGGTCAGATTGCGTGCATATAATTATAGATAGTTAAAACAAAAAGTATTTGAACTTTTGATGGTTGTTCAACATCTATGCACAGTTACTAAACTACTAAACTAGTAACCGTGATCTATGAAAACCAGAACATTTTTAGTAGTCCGAATTTTTGCACGGTCGAAAATAAAGGGGAAATTGTCCGGTCAAATTCAACAAGCGGTCGCAAAAATGAGCGATTGAAAAGTGGAAGCGGGCAAGAGGTTGGGCAAAATGAGTACTGTACTTCTTTGTTTGATGAAGTGATGCTGATGCCACATTGTCGCCATAATGAGGCCACAATGAAGCGAAGCGATAACTGACTAACTTTTCAATGTCGCGACATTGATACGACGATGAGACCATAACAATGCCATAATGATGTGACGCTGAAGCAAAGCTGACGCTGAAGTGAAGCCAAAGCTTTCGTGAGAACTGTACTGTAGTTTATTTGCCCCAGAGAGCTTATTCCAATTTCTAATTAAATGTTTTCCTTGCATAATAATACACTGTGCTTCCATCTATAAAGTGTTATACTATTGTAAATGAAAGTTTATATTGTTTTGAATAATGCTCAACAGTTATATACAACATATACTTCTGTTTGAACACATTGCAGGTTTTGTAGTCCCTCCACCACCTCTTACACTGCCAGCAGAAACTGAACGACCTACAGAGGAATACTCATCGTAAGTACATGCTTGGAAACTGTAAACCATTAAATTTTTTGCTTACATAAAGACAAAATATTGCAAAAATTGCTGAAACCCAATAAAATTTTAACTGCTTGCTAAATTTAATTCTCATGAAATGAAAGTAGATTATAGTAATTAACTGAGCATGCTCAGAATCTGACTGTCTTCCTTCAAACAATCCTAAATAAAAAGTCACACTCTGAGATTATTAGGACTATTACATGAAATATTTGTGGGAAATGTAACATTCAAACTAAGACAAAAATAATTAAATCTGTGGGAAATGTAAAATTCAAACTAAGACAAAAATAATTAAATCTGTGGAAAATGTAACATTCAAACTGAGACAAAAATAATTAAATCTGTGGAAAATGTAACATTCAAACTAAGACAAAAATAATTAAATCTGTGGAAAATGTAACATTCAAACTGAGACAAAAATAATTAAATCTGTGGAAAATGTAACATTCAAACTAAGACAAAAATAATTAAATCTGTGGAAAATGTAACATTCAAACTAAGACAAAAATAATTAAATCTGTGGAAAATGTAACATTCAAACTAAGACAAAAATAATTAAATCTGTGGAAAATGTAACATTCAAACTAAGACAAAAATAATTAAATCTGTGGGAAATGTAACATTCAAACTAAGACAAAAATAATTAGATCTGTTTAGATGCGCACATTTCTAAAAGTTTTTAATTTTATTTGAAACAAAGAAAAGAAAGAAAGCGTGTGCCTGCCTTTAGTAATGCAATATTTTTTTCATGCATGTGCAGATGGATTTCCTTGATGTTTCTTATAAAAAAAAGTAGAAAAAAATTGCATGGCAGTCATTTCAGTTTGTTTGAATTTGTTAACGCTATTATGTCCCCAAAATGTGTTTCATAGTAGACCCAAGTCCCCAATATTTGTCCCATAGTAGACCCAAGTCCCCAATATATGTCCCATAGTAGACCCAAGTCCCCAATATATGTCCCATAGTAGACCCAAGTCCCCAATATATGTATCATAGTAGACCCAAGTCCCCAATATATGTCCCATAGTAGACCCAAGTCTCAATATATGTCCCACATTAGACCCAAGTTCCCAATATTTGTCTCCTAGTAGACCCAAGTCCCCAATATATGTCCCATAGTAGACCCAAGTTCCCAATATATGCCACATAGTCCCACATCCTCAATATATGTCCCATAGTAGACCCAAGTCCCCAATATATGTCACATAGTCTCACATCCTCAATATATGTCCCATAGTAGACCCAAGTCCCCAATATATGCCACATAGTCCCACATCCTCAATATATTTCCCATAGTAGACCCAAGTCCCCAATATATGTCACATAGTAGACCCAAGTCCCCAATATATGTCACATAGTAGACCCAAGTCCACAATATATGTCCCATAGTAGACCCAAGTCCCCAATATATGTCCCATAGTAGACCCAAGTCCCCAATATATGTCCCATAGTAGACCCAAGTCCCCAATATATGTCCCATAGTAGACCCAAGTCCACAATATTTGTCACATAGTAGACCCAAGTCCCCAATATATGTCACATAGTAGACCCAAGTCCCCAATATATGTCACATAGTAGACCCAAGTCCCCAATATATGTCACATAGTAGACCCAAGTCCCCAATATATGTCACATAGTAGACCCAAGTCCCCAATATATGTCACATAGTCCCACATCCTCATTATATGTCCCATAGTAGACCCAAGTCCCCAATATATGTCCCATAGTAGACCCAAGTCCCCAGTATATGTCACATAATCCCACATCCTCATTATATGTCCCACAGTAGACCCAAGTCCCAAATATATGTCATAGTCCCACATCCTCAATATATGTCCCATAGTGGACCCAAGTCCCCAATATATGTCCCATAGTAGACCCAAGTCCCCAATATATGCCACATAGTCCCACATCCTCAATATATTTCCCATAGTAGACCCAAGTCCCCAATATATGTCACATAGTCCCACATCCTCATTATATGTCCCATAGTAGACCCAAGTCCCCAATATATGTCCCATAGTAGACCCAAGTCCCCAATATATGTCCCATAGTAGACCCAAGTCCCCAATATATGTCCCATAGTAGACCCAAGTCCCCAATATATGTCACATAGTCCCACATCCTCATTATATGTCCCATAGTAGACCCAAGTCCCCAATATATGTCCCATAATAGACCCAAGTCCCCAATATATGTCCTATAGTAGACCCAAGTCCCCAATATATGTCCCATAATAGACCCAAGTCCCCAATATATGTCCCATAGTAGACCCAAGTCCCCAATATATGTCCCATAGTAGACCCAAGTCCCCAATATATGTCCCATAGTAGACCCAAGTCCCCAATATATGTCACATAGTAGACCCAAGTCCCCAATATATGTCACATAGTAGACCCAAGTCCCCAATATATGTCACATAGTAGACCCAAGTCCCCAATATATGTCACATAGTAGACCCAAGTCCCCAATATATGTCACATAGTAGACCCAAGTCCACAATATATGTCCTATAGTAGACCCAAGTCCCCAATATGTCACATAGTAGACCCAAGTCCACAATATTTGTCACATAGTAGACCCAAGTCCCCAATATATGTCACATAGTAGACCCAAGTCTCAATATATGTCCCACATTAGACCCAAGTTCCCAATATTTGTCTCCTAGTAGACCCAAGTCCCCAATATATGTCCCATAGTAGACCCAAGTTCCCAATATATGCCACATAGTCCCACATCCTCAATATATGTCCCATAGTAGACCCAAGTCCCCAATATATGTCACATAGTCTCACATCCTCAATATATGTCCCATAGTAGACCCAAGTCCCCAATATATGCCACATAATCCCACATCCTCAATATATTTCCCATAGTAGACCCAAGTCCCCAATATATGTCACATAGTAGACCCAAGTCCCCAATATATGTCACATAGTAGACCCAAGTCCACAATATATGTCCCATAGTAAACCCAAGTCCCCAATATATGTCCCATAGTAGACCCAAGTCCCCAATATATGTCCCATAGTAGACCCAAGTCCCCAATATATGTCCCATAGTAGACCCAAGTCCCCAATATATGTCCCATAGTAGACCCAAGTCCCCAATATATGTCCCATAGTAGACCCAAGTCCCCAATATATGTCACATAGTAGACCCAAGTCCACAATATATGTCACATAGTAGACCCAAGTCCCCAATATATGTCCTATAGTAGACCCAAGTCCCCAATATATGTCCTATAGTAGACCCAAGTCCCCAATATATGTCACATAGTAGACCCAAGTCCACAATATATGTCCCATAGTAAACCCAAGTCCCCAATATATGTCCCATAGTAGACCCAAGTCCCCAATATATGTCCCATAGTAGACCCAAGTCCCCAATATATGTCCCATAGTAGACCCAAGTCCACAATATTTGTCACATAGTAGACCCAAGTCCACAATATATGTCACATAGTAGACCCAAGTCCCCAATATATGCCACATAGTCCCACATCCTCATTATATGTCCCATAGTAGACCCAAGTCCCCAATATATGTCCCATAGTAGACCCAAGTTCCCAATATATGCCACATAGTCCCACATCCTCAATATATGTCCCATAGTAGACCCAAGTCCCCAATATATGTCACATAGTCTCACATCCTCAATATATGTCCCATAGTCGACCCAAGTCCCCAATATATGCCACATAATTCCACATCCTCAATATATTTCCCATAGTAGACCCAAGTCCCCAATATATGCCACATAGTAGACCCAAGTCCCCAATATATGTCACATAGTAGACCCAAGTCCCCAATATATGTCACATAGTAGACCCAAGTCCACAATATATGTCCCATAGTAGACCCAAGTCCCCAATATATGTCCCATAGTAGACCCAAGTCCCCAATATATGTCCCATAGTAGACCCAAGTCCCCAATATATGTCCCATAGTAGACCCAAGTCCACAATATTTGTCACATAGTAGACCCAAGTCCCCAATATATGTCACATAGTAGACCCAAGTCCCCAATATATGTCACATAGTCCCACATCCTCATTATATGACCCATAGTAGACCCAAGTCCCCAATATATGTCCCATAGTAGACCCAAGTCCCCAGTATATGTCACATAATCCCACATCCTCATTATATGTCCCACAGTAGACCCAAGTCCCAAATATATGTCATAGCCCCACATCCTCAATATATGTCCCATAGTGGACCCAAGTCCCCAATATATGTCACATAGTCCCACATCCTCATTATATGTCCCATAGTAGACCCAAGTCCCCAATATATGTCCCATAGTAGACCCAAGTCCCCAATATATGCCACATAGTCCCACATCCTCAATATATTTCCCATAGTAGACCCAAGTCCCCAATATATGTCACATAGTCCCACATCCTCATTATATGTCCCATAGTAGACCCAAGTCCCCAATATATGTCCCATAGTAGACCCAAGTCCCCAATATATGTCCCATAGTAGACCCAAGTCCCCAATATATGTCACATAGTCCCACATCCTCATTATATGTCCCATAGTAGACCCAAGTCCCCAATATATGTCCCATAATAGACCCAAGTCCCCAATATATGTCCTATAGTAGACCCAAGTCCCCAATATATGTCCCATAATAGACCCAAGTCCCCAATATATGTCCCATAGTAGACCCAAGTCCCCAATATATGTCCCATAGTAGACCCAAGTCCCCAATATATGTCCCATAGTAGACCCAAGTCCCCAATATATGTCCCATAGTAGACCCAAGTCCCCAATATATGTCACATAGTAGACCCAAGTCCACAATATATGTCACATAGTAGACCCAAGTCCCCAATATATGTCCTATAGTAGACCCAAGTCCCCAATATATGTCACATAGTAGACCCAAGTCCACAATATTTGTCACATAGTAGACCCAAGTCCCCAATATATGTCACATAGTAGACCCAAGTCCCCAATATATGTCACATAGTAGACCCAAGTCCACAATATTTGTCACATAGTAGACCCAAGTCCCCAATATATGTCACATAGTAGACCCAAGTCCACAATATATGTCACATAGTCCCACATCCTCAATATATGTCACATAATAGTCACAAGTTCCTTAATATGTTATGTCACATTAGTTCAGGACATTTGTAAATTATTTCTTAGAATTATTGCATATTCATATCATATACATGTCACATAATAGTCCCAAATTCCAAATGTTATTTCAGTGCTTCCAATATTAGTGAAGACGATGCACGTGCAGCCATGATACAGTTTGTCAGTGAGCACTGTTGCTATGGATCAAAACCTGCTAAAGAAATGGAGATTAGTTCGATTTTACCATCTAGTGCCTTACATGTAAGTATTTCTTCTGGGTGTGTGTGTGTTGCCTTTCTCCTTTTTGCATAGTGGTTGTCACAGGCCATGGGTTTCACCACATTCATGTGTGGAACATGATATTGTGTATAATAAATTACATTTAATTAGTCTCATGAAATGACATGTTTTGTTTTCAGTATCAACTTGAGACATTTTCAGAAAGTCGTGAAACCAGTCGTGATTTTGTACATTACAAGGGACGCAAACCTTTAATGGGGCCAATGCATGGAATGGCACCCCCACCATGGAACATCATGTGTTCACCGACAAATCTATTTCAGGATGAAGTCAAAGAGTTGGAAGTTCCCTACACAGCCTTTGCTGCAGTAAGATATAAGATACACTTGTTATTTATGTTTGTATCAGTGAATATTCATGAGAGAAAACTCCCCAAAACTAAAGAAATATATTGTACTTTATGAAACGCTGGATTCAACTCAGTCATGGAAAATGTGAATATATAGATATTGTCTACAATTATTTTGCTTATTTGTCCATGACTTGTTTAGTAAACAGTCTTGTGTTTGAACAAGGTAAAAACCATTATTGTGAATGCCTTTGTTATGTTAAAATCAGAAAAAAAATTCACAAACAGCATGACATTGAGTCAAAATTGAATCAAGCAGTAACTGACAATTGAATAGTGTTGGTGCTACTATTGTTGTATCTTACCATTGAACAACTTTATGTAATTTTTATTAATTTGATTTTCGCCATGAGTGATGTAGAGTGTGCACATTTTACATCAAAATATATTCCAGAGATGTCACAATTGTGATGGTCGTGGCTTTAACCGTTGCTATCGATGTCATGGGCGTGGTCGTGTACGATGCGGGTCATGTCATGCCAGTGGTCACACATGGCGTACAGATGCTGAAGGTCAGAGGCACCAAGAAACATGTCATTCATGCCATGGATCAGGAAGAAAATGGTAAATCTAAATTATGATTTCTTTTCAATAGGTAAATTTTACTTCATATTCACTGGGTCTTCATTTACATTTGTAGGTGTGCTAATAATACAATATTGTATGCGGCGTTGGGGTTAATTAAACTTTGTTGCTTCTTTTACACAAGGTATCTTTTATATAACTACTGGTAAAAAGGTTTGACATGCAATAATGTCAGTTCTCAGTATAATATTGGTTGTGATGGCAAATCCCACCTTAGTCATTATCAGGTCAAGCTAGCAAAGACATCCACGACTATGCCATCTATAATTGTCTGCATCAGAATCAGGCAGGTTTATGGGAGGTGTCAGGTGTCAGAATGTATAATATACTTGGTCAATATGTTTTTGCGATCATGGCTGACATCCAGAGTAAAAGTTCACTAACAAGCTTTCACTTCAAAAATATGGCAAATAATTAGAAATGTTCCATGACACTAGTTGCCATTTTATAAAAAAATGTTCCATGTTCTAGATAATTGTAAGACAACTGACTCTTTGGTGGTCTACCATATGACCATACCACTCATAACATCTATTAACTCAGGATATATGGTCAAAACATTGCTATTTTCATGAGGATATCTGTATTTTATCAGTTACGTGTGCAATTCAATAGACTTGTTGATACTCTAAGCTGCTGAAAATTCAATCACAGCCAAATCAACATTAGATGTTTGGCTGTTTAATACATTAAACAATTTATGACCCAGATATACCGTAATTGTTGCATTTGGTAAACGGTACATACTAATTTATACGTCTAATGCTACAAAGAACATAGTCAACTATGTCCTCAAAACACAAGACAATTCTTTATAAAGTATCCTGAAACAAGCAGTTGCCAACTATGTTTAATATATTTGCAGGTGTTACACATGTGGAGGTGATGGTCGAATCACATGTGCTTCCTGCAAAGGATACCGTATGCTGAAACATTACGTCAAGTTGACTGTCAGATTGTAAGTACTTGTATTGTACATACTGTTATGTAAAGTTGACTGTCAGATTGTAAGTACTTGTATTGTACATATTATGTCAAGTTGACTGTCAGATTGTAAGTACTTGTATTGGACATACTGTTATGTCAAGTTGACTGTCAGATTGTAAGTACTTGTATTGGACATATTGTTATGTCAAGTTGACTGTCAGATTGTAAGTACTTGTATTGTACATACTGTTATGTCAAGTTGACTGTCAGATTGTAAGTACTTGTATTGGACATACTGTTATGTCAAGATGACTGTCAGATTGTAAGTACTTGTATTGGACATATTGTTATGTCAAGTTGACTGTCAGACTGTAAGTACTTGTATTGGACATACTGTTATGTCAAGTTGACTGTCAGATTGTAAGTACTTGTATTGGACATATTGTTATGTCAAGTTGACTGTCAGATTGTAAGTACTTGTATTGGACATACTGTTATGTCAAGATGACTGTCAGACTGTAAGTACTTGTATTGGACATACTGTTATGTCAAAATGACTGTCAGATTGTAAGTACTTGTATTGGACATATTATGTCAAGTTGACTGTCAGATTGTAAGTACTTGTATTGTACAAACTGTTATGTCAAATTGACTGTCAGATTGTAAGTACTTGTATTGGACATATTGTTATGTCAAGTTGACTATTAGATTGTAAGTACTTGTATTGTACATACTGTTATGTCAAGTTGACTGTCAGATTGTAAGTACTTGTATTGGACATATTGTTATGTCAAGTTGACTATTAGATTGTAAGTACTTGTATTGTACATACTGTTATGTCAAGTTGACTGTCAGATTGTAAGTACTTGTATTGGACATACTGTTATGTCAAGATGACTGTCAGATTGTAAGTACTTGTATTGGACATATTATGTCAAGTTGACTGTCAGATTGTAAGTACTTGTATTGTACAAACTGTTATGTCAAATTGACTGTCAGATTGTGAGTACTTGTATTGGACATATTGTTATGTCAAGTTGACTGTCAGATTGTAAGTACTTGTATTGGACATATTGTTATGTCAAGTTGACTATTAGATTGTAAGTACTTGTATTGGACATATTGTTATGTCAAATTGACTGTCAGATTGTAAGTACTTGTATTGTACAAACTGTTATGTCAAATTGACTGTCAGATTGTGAGTACTTGTATTGGACATACTGTTATGTCAAATTGACTGTCAGATTGTAAGTACTTGTATTGTACAAACTGTTATGTCAAATTGACTGTCAGATTGTGAGTACTTGTATTGGACATATTGTTATGTCAAATTGACTGTCAGATTGTAAGTACTTGTATTGTACAAACTGTTATGTCAAATTGACTGTCAGATTGTGAGTACTTGTATTGGACATATTGTTATGTCAAGTTGACTATTAGATTGTGAGTACTTGTATTGTACATACTGTTATGTCAAATTGACTGTCAGATTGTGAGTACTTGTATTGGACATATTGTTATGTCAAGTTGACTATTAGATTGTAAGTACTTGTATTGGACATACTGTTATGTCAAGTTGACTGTCAGATTGTAAGTACTTGTATTGTACATACTGTTATGTCTAGTTGACTGTCAGATTGTAAGTACTTGTATTGGACATATTGTTATGTCAAGTTGACTGTCAGATTGTAAGTACTTGTATTGTACATACTGTTATGTCAAATTGACTGTCAGATTGTAAGTACTTGTATTGGACATATTGTTATGTCAAGTTGACTGTCAGATTGTAAGTACTTGTATTGTACATACTGTTATGTCAAGTTGACTGTCAGATTGTAAGTACTTGTATTGGACATAATGTTATGTCAAGTTGACTGTCAGATTGTAAGTACTTGTATTGTACATACTGTTATGTCAAATTGACTGTCAGATTGTAAGTACTTGTATTGGACATAATGTTATGTCAAGTTGACTATTAGATTGTAAGTACTTGTATTGTACATACTGTTATGTCAAGTTGACTATTAGATTGTAAGTACTTGTATTGTACATACTGTTATGTCAAGTTGACTGTCAGATTGTAAGTACTTGTATTGGACATATTGTTATGTCAAGTTGACTATTAGATTGTAAGTACTTGTATTGGACATACTGTTATGTCAAGTTGACTATTAGATTGTAAGTACTTGTATTGTACATACTGTTATGTCAAGTTGACTGTCAGATTTTAAGTACTTGTATTGGACATATTGTTATGTCAAGTTGACTATTAGATTGTAAGTACTTGTATTGGACATACTGTTATGTCAAGTTGACTATTAGATTGTAAGTACTTGTATTGGACATACTGTTATGTAAAGTTGACTATTAGATTGTAAGTACTTGTATTGTACATACTGTTATGTCAAGTTGACTGTCAGATTGTAAGTACTTGTATTGGACATACTGTTATGTCAAATTGACTGTCAGATTGTAAGTACTTGTATTGGACATAATGTTATGTCAAGTTGACTATTAGATTGTAAGTACTTGTATTGTACATACTGTTATGTCAAGTTGACTATTAGATTGTAAGTACTTGTATTGGACATAATGTTATGTCAAGTTGACTGTCAGATTGTAAGTACTTGTATTGGACATATTGTTATGTCAAGTTGACTGTCAGATTGTAAGTACTTGTATTGGACATACTGTTATGTCAAGTTGACTGTCAGATTGTAAGTACTTGTATTGGACATACTGTTATGTAAAGTTGGCTGTCAGATTGTAAGTACTTGTATTGAACATACTGTTATGTCAAGTTGACTGTCAGATTGTAAGTACTTGTATTGGACATACTGTTATGTAAAGTTGACTATTAGATTGTAAGTACTTGTATTGGACATACTGTTATGTAAAGTTGGCTGTCAGATTGTAAGTACTTGTATTGAACAAACTGTTATGTCAAATTGACTGTCAGATTGTAAGTACTTGTATTGGACATATTGTTATGTCAAGTTGACTGTCAGATTGTAAGTACTTGTATTGTACATACTGTTATGTAAAGTTGACTATTAGATTGTAAGTACTTGTATTGGACATACTGTTATGTAAAGTTGACTATTAGATTGTAAGTACTTGTATTGTACATACTGTTATGTCAAGTTGACTGTCAGATTGTAAGTACTTGTATTGGACATATTGTTATGTCAAGTTGACTGTCAGATTGTAAGTACTTGTATTGGACATACTGTTATGTAAAGTTGACTATTAGATTGTAAGTACTTGTATTGGACATACTGTTATGTCAAATTGACTGTCAGATTGTAAGTACTTGTATTGGACATATTGTTATGTCAAGTTGACTGTCAGATTGTAAGTACTTGTATTGTACATACTGTTATGTAAAGTTGACTATTAGATTGTAAGTACTTGTATTGGACATACTGTTATGTAAAGTTGACTATTAGATTGTAAGTACTTGTATTGTACATACTGTTATGTCAAGTTGACTGTCAGATTGTAAGTACTTGTATTGGACATATTGTTATGTCAAGTTGACTGTCAGATTGTAAGTACTTGTATTGGACATACTGTTATGTCAAGTTGACTATTAGATTGTAAGTACTTGTATTGGACATACTGTTATGTAAAGTTGACTATTAGATTTAAGTACTTGTATTGGACATACTGTTATGTCAAGTTGACTGTCAGATTGTAAGTACTTGTATTGGACATACTGTTATGTCAAGTTGACTGTCAGATTGTAAGTACTTGTATTGTACATACTGTTATGTCAAATTGACTGTCAGATTGTAAGTACTTGTATTGGACATAATGTTATGTCAAGTTGAGTGTCAGATTGTAAGTACTTGTATTGGACATACTGTTATGTCAAATTGACTGTCAGATTGTATAAAGTACTTGTATTGGACATACTGTTATGTCAAGTTGACTATTAGATTGTAAGTACTTGTATTGGACATACTGTTATGTCAAATTGACTGTCAGATTGTATAAAGTACTTGTATTGGACATACTGTTATGTCAAGTTGACTATTAGATTGTAAGTACTTGTATTGGACATACTGTTATGTCAAGTTGAGTGTCAGATTGTAAGTACTTGTATTGAACATACTGTTATGTCAAGTTGACTATTAGATTGTAAGTACTTGTATTGAACATACTGTTATGTAAAGTTGACTATTGGATTTAAAGTGAACCTAAATGCAGCCTTAATTTATAGTTGTGTATATTCTAAACTGTATTTGAAATAATATTGCAGTGGTTTAATTTTGTTTTATTTATAACTGTACTAGCTTGGATAGGCATTTGAAGTGCTTGCAATGAAACACCATGGAGGCCATTCATGGAGGGGAATAAATAACGAACGAACATATTTAACATCCGGGTACTTTTCAAAGCTCTGATGTTTTAGTATCTGATCGCATTCGTTAAAGTACCGTATTTCCTCGATCGTAAGCCCCTCCCGAGTATGAAGCCCAACCCTCTATTTTTACTTGGTATTTATCGAGTTGAGAGCATTCACGATTATAAGCCCAGAGTGTTTTTACTGGGCGTCAATGATATTCTTTAAAATATGCGTGTAAAAGGTGTGTTTCATTTCATAATAATCGTGATTGGCATGGTAGTTTGGTTCATACTTTCAGTTTTATGAGAAAACTCGCATTAAATTCAGAGTGCATGGCGAACGTACACAACGTGGTTCGCATCCTTTCTATTCTGTCATTTACTCAGGATGATCCCCGATGTTGCAATTCTGGAGTAATCCATATTTCTTTGAGTAGTAGCTTTCGAAAAGCCAAAAATGTGATCGTTAAGTAGTGTACCTGGTTATTGGACATGGTATACTTTGAGACTACCATGAAAGGCCTAGGGTTTGAACGATGAGACATGTTAGCGACCGAGAAAGGTGTTTAAATTCTTCCTCCACACTCAGTTTACCCACGGTTACTATTAACCGTCGTTTATATCTCGGAAATTGCGAATCGCCAGTTTTTAGGGAAAAAAATCATCATTTTTTCGATGCAATCAGTGCTACAGATCGCATTTTAACATTGCGGTAATTCACTTCCGCATTGCGTTAAAAAATCATCGTCAATAATCGGAAAATTTCATCATTACGACACATCATTTTGATTGGTTAATGAAAGACATGACCTGTTATGTCAAAGAAAGTTGTTCCAAGTCAAATCATGCTGAAAAACCTCATGGTGGAAAATTGCTTTGCTTTGTGAGTTTGCGTACGATCGAAAAACATACCAAAACGAAGATAATGATAAATGCCTTTGTCCACTGTTTCCTCACAGACCCTACCCATTGTTTCACCGTGAATTCAGACGGTATGTACATAAATTGTATTGTAATAAAATGTGTGTGTTTTTTATGAAGATGTTTGTTTCTTCATTGTAAGTGTCATTCAAATCAATTTTTTTTTCAAAAATAAGTATTATTTCACCGAGCCTGCGTGGTGAACGAATAGCTTTTTTGGATAATATTTCGTTGTTTGCAAGATGGTTACAGTGTTTAACCCCAAAACAAAATAATTTTTTCTGAGTTGATCCTTGAGTACAAGCTCATCCTTTACTTTTCCCTTACATGTTCATGCCTCCGGGCTTATGATCAGGGAAGTACGGTATACTGTGAAGATTCAGATCAGTCCAGTGTGAGTGATGAGAGTATATCGTCGACAATGCCCCTTGTTCGGATGATAGTTTTATTTCAAATTACACGGAAATCTGTGAACAATCTGCTTGGTGTTCCTGTGACACTTGTCCCATGATTTGCCAGTGCAGCCCCGTGAATACATGGACGAAAATGTTTCCACAACCACCCTACGAACTCAAGATGCATACTCCAGCATCCATACTTGCATGCCGCACAGTGCAGTACTGGAAACAGCATTTATTAGACAGTTAGACAAAAAACAAAACAAAATGCCTGTCTCGATCAATCGCACATCCATAATGTTCGTATGTTGATACGCTTGTAAATAACATTAACGTAAAAGTTGAAACAACCTAGACTAGAAGTCAATTCACCTGTCCAGCCAACTATGGCTCCCTAAGTTGCTTATATTTAATCAGATACTATTTCATCATCATGCTTTGTTACCTTACCTGTTTATACCTCATGAGGGCATTTTTTTATGGCAAGATGGCGCAAACGGAAGTTCTTCGCAGGTTTATGGTTTCTCATATTTAAATCATCATAACTCTGAAGATAATCATTTTTTTTACAAATTTATAATCAATATACATAACTTGATAAATGCAAACACCAAAATAGGCTCAATTTAGTTCCCCTTTAAGTACTTGTGTTGGACATACTGTTATGTAAAGTTGACTATTGGATTTAAGTACTTGTATTGGACATTGTGGAGGTTTCCATAATATAACTGTAGTGTGTATACATAAAACAATCCTGAATAGAAGTAAATAGTAACAGTAGAGCCTTGTAATGTTACACATTGGTGTTCAATATTTTCATGATTTATGTGTAAAGCTATACATCATATCAAATACTGTGTTACAAACATTGATTATGAGAATTGATACTTTGTATGAATAATTAAGCCAGCTGATATTTAAGTTATATAACTAAAACTGTCCAGTTTTCAAATATACATAAATATGAACTACTCTTGGCAGGTTATAAATTAACATCAATTGTAAATATATTTTTCCCCAGTGTAAACCACCTGAGTGATTATATATTGGAGAAGTCAGACATGCCCGATGAACTTATTAGAGGTGTCAGTGGTACCACCATCTTTGAACAGACATTACCATTTGTATGGCCCATATCAGCATATCCAGTGCCGGAAATCAGTGCTAATTCTCAGAGATTAGTTGCAGAACATCGTCAAACATTTAATATGGAGAGACAGTTACAGCAGGTGAGACAGACAACATTATTATGATTGATTATCAATTTTATAGAACCTAAGATCTGTGTTTCCATGATATGTGTAATGACATACTGAAGGTTCAACGTCAAGCTTATAATATTTAATTATTACAATAAATTTGTGAACCTATTATTTATATTTGCATGTTAAAACATGTGATATCTACCCCATGTGACTTAAGTGGCTTTAAGTTGTGACCACTTGTTGAAATCAACCAGGGATTTCTGAATTTTCAAGAGCATGCCCATCTGTCTTTATTGACATTGTCTTTTTGCAAACTACTGTAAAACCATTTATTTTCACCGACATTTCATTATTTTGATGCATATTCACTGAGCTTTTTATTTTCACGAAATTGTTGAGGAAACAATGAGCTTCATTGTTATTTTACATGTTCACATAGATGTAATTTAGTGGATTTTACTTATCAATAGCGAAATTAAAACCCAGTGAGTTATTAATACATTTACAGTACATTATGAAATTTTGTTTTCTGTCCAAATAGTCTGTATTGATAACTATTATTTTAACGTGCAGTGTGGGAGTCGATAGAAAGCATGTTGTCAACAATGCTCAATATATACACTATTTCTGTCACACTTCTACTTTATTGAATAAAATAGTACAAATAATAACCATTAATATGTTCCAAGTCAGTGTAGAACGCGTGTCACTGTCAGTGAGAAAATAAAATAATCGGACCTCTAATCTGAATCACTGTCCGAATAAATAACTCATGGACGTTTAGTCGGGACCACGACAGAACTTGAACTGGACGACTATGATACACAGTTGTGTATGTTGTAGTTAAAAGTTCCTCTACAGAATTGTGCATTGGCAAACATGCCGTGCAGCTGAGGTACTCCATTGATGGGATGGCTTTCGTTGACAGCGGTCGTAGCTGAGCTGCACGCTACAACTTCGTTTGAACTGGATAAAAATGGCAGACAAAAATGTGTTTACAAAATAAAAATTGTTTGGTAGCAAATGGAAATACCATGTTCATTTGCATATCAATCGTGAAAATACCGAAAACATTATTGCATGGGTGATATGCAAATTTGTTTTAGTCAAAATAAGTGACTGCCTAAAAGTACCATTACTGTTGTTCAAATTTCATGTCACTCGGCAAGTATATTTATATACCCCAAGGGAAAAATATCGTACTTCTAAATATGGTTTATTTCTGCTATGTTTCGAAAAACAGTACTCCTGAAGGGACTACTTTGTTTGCTCCCAGACCTCATTTGCATATGGGGTGTTGAAATACTGATTTTGATTTCAGAGACGAATCAAAATAAACTGCAGTACATATGTAATAATTCAAAGTATGCATTCAGACAGTATACAGTTGCATCAATCTCTGCTATGCATCAGTTGATACTTCAGCTATATTATCTTCATGCAGCATCTTCACAATAACCTCATATTAATTTATGTTGTATACATGACATGTTTACTACATCGCCTACCAGAAAGTCCGTGGAAATAATAAATTTCATTTATTACTCGTTAGGCTTAATTACAGATTACAACCCCAAACAGAAACAATTAGGGAATATATCCGGGTCCACAACAAACACCCAAGGGTAGCAATCACTATAGAAAAAAAGGCCTTTCCTGAAGGGTCACTCTCAAGGTACTCGCGCAAGAGAGGCTCAGTCGGTTCATTCTCTTTTGTTTCTGCGACCAATGGGTGCAGATATTTTTCAGCTCCACTGCTACACACGACAGGAGAACAGATTACAGTTTTATGACTGAGTATCTAGGAGTATAGTGTTGGCGATCGACTCCATTATGGTAAAGGCTTTCTATTATTCGGGGCCCCATTTTTTACCCGGATTCCGAATTCTGGCGCGGTGAATTTTCTCGTATTTTTCACGATCTTATTTCGTAATTTTTTCCTGACTGCATATTGCCTAAGTCGTGAAAAAAGACGAAGAATGTCCCGACGCAACAGTCGGGACGTGAGACATGCTCATTCTTCCTTAAACAAATGCCTGCTTGGGACCTACAGTCTCCGTTGTGTAGGGACTCGGGGTATTGCCTAGAGGGTCTCTGCGATCAATGGGACCCCAAAAACATGGTTGCATTACGAGGTGAAAAGCGGAAGGCAAGCGATAAAAAGGGGAAATCTCAAATCGCTGACATTGACACTGTGTACCGAGGTAGAATCGGTACGGCCTTTAGAGACTGAACCGGTTCAATCCACAGAGACTTCATCGTTACTGGCGCAGCCTGAGTTGCTTGCGCAATCACAGGGACCGGCCCTGTTGTCTTGTCTTTTCTTACCGGTACAAGTCAAGGTGACCAGCTTTCCCATGGTGAAGAGATGGCTTGGAAGGCCTGGATGCGTAATCTGGCTTCAAGTCAACTCCCTTCTGCAGTTTCAGGGTACAACGCAGAAGGACCTGGGGGGGGGGGTCGTGGGGCATTGGTTGATATACTGCTGTCCCTCCACCGCTAGGGCTAGGGTCAGGTGTGTCTCACCCCCCCAATGACCTCTCCTTTGGAGAATCAGTGGGGGGGGGGGGCAACTCACATCAGTGGGAAAGGGACCGTCCACTTTTTTCATAGAAGGGGGCCCTCTTGGCAGGAGCGGTTTTGGTTGAGCGTGAGACAGTTATGGGTCTGTACGCCTACCCTAATCCAGCGGGAGACTACTCTCATCGCCTGTGGTGAAGGTCTTGGGGGCATGACCGGCTATTTTTGGACCAGTTAGCGGAAGTGGTGAACGGTTTGGCGGTTGCCGAGGATCAGTGTATCCAATTGAAGCAATCGTTCCTTTTCGCCAAGGTAGCGAGTCCTTCTGGTCAACAGTTCAAATCAAAACCACAAGGTGGCTCAGGCATTAAGTCCTCCGCTCGCATGACAACTAGCAAGGATCAAAGCGCACAAGCGCTATTTCATCTTCACGCGTGGAAGCTGTCAATAAACTCACGCAAGCGCAAGGCTTTTCTGCACAGTTGTCCAAGTTCCTCGCTTCGCACAGTCGGACGATACCAGGCGTTTGTACAAATCCAGATGGAGACTGTACATTAATTGGTGTGACTGAAGGGAGATTGATCATCTCAGTCCCTCTATTAGTGAGGTAGCCGATTTTTTCCTATATTTATTTGATCAAGGAAAATCTATATCAACAATTTTTGAATATCGGTCAGTTTTATTCCCAGTTTTATCAGAATCTGCTGGACTGAAACTGGCTTCGAGTTCTATTATGATGCAATCTGATTAAAATCTGATGTAGTGTACAGGCTTTAATTATTTTGGCTATAAACTTATTTTAATTTTATTTTTTATTACTTTTGTTATTAATGCCTTTTTATTTTATAATTTTACTTTGATTTTGATTTTTTTTAAATTCCGCCCTACATACATCTGATCCGACGCCTACGTAAGTCCCATTCAAATCTCGCGTAAGTAACAGCCAATCACAGGCCCCCTTTTATACAGGCTGTCGGTTGCTTACTTTTCAGTGTAGTGTACATTATATTTTGCCTACTTGAATAAACCATTAATAGAAAATTGCTAGTATATTTTTATTTACAAAAGAAATTCCACAGCATTTTACAATTTTTGTCATTACATTGAATATTTTGTTCACTTCCAACAAATGTTTACACTTCCTGATACATCTTCGCCAGCCAAGGTTCGTTTATTCAGTCATCGCTTCAATTTTACATCAAACACTGAGCATAATTATCTAGAATGGAAGCAAAAAAATAAGTAAATCGTAATGATTAGAACACTGTAAACAGCTATAGTAAACAATGCAAATTTTAAATTGTATAACGGTCACCGGCCCACGGCATCGACGCAGAAAATTGGAGCAAACAAATATTTCCTGATCAATTGCGATGTGTTCCAAATAAAAAATATTTTATTCCAGTCCAAATCAGCTCAATTACTTTAATAAAGAGTTATTGTATAATGTACAAAATGTTGATACATTTTGATGATTATTTACAGCTACGGCTTCAATACCGTAGACTGTTTTGACCCGATCGTCAACAAAACATCACCCGTCTCCAGGGCAAGCGACTGGAAAAAGACACCGGTGTTCGGTCAAACCGGTGGAAACAAAATCGTCACTTCCAGAATAACTACGCAAAATAACGATCTAAACTTGAACCATTCGAGCCACAATATAAACTTAAAAAAATGACTTTCGTTGCATTTGACAATGATAGACTTACCAAAAGGCCGTGTTCTTCTCGGTCGCTAACGTTGGTATAATCCGCCATTTTATTTGAGTGTGTTTGCCACCTGACTCTGCCCAGTGACGTCATCATGTGCGCTATAGAAGAAGGTCTGTGATTCGTTGACTAAAATCGTCGACAGTGGGTCTCGTTGAAATCTCGTTACATAGGCATCGGCTCAGATGTATGTAGGGCGGAATTTAAAAAAAATCACAAAATCAAAGTAAAATAGTAAAATAAAAAGGCATTAATAACAAAAGCAATAAAACATAAAATTAAAACAAGTTTATAGCCAAAATAATTAAAGCCCGTACACTACATCAGATTTTAATCAGATTGTATTATGATACAACTGTTTAAGTCTTTCCGCTCAAAGAGACCAAGGGGCTAGCGAATTCTCCTGACTGGGACTTGTCGTTGGTTCTAACAGTGTTACGACACCCCTCCTTCGAACCTATGGATAAGGCGGACATGAGGTATGTTACTATGAAAACAGTTTTTCTTTTGGTGTCAGGGAGGCGGCGCTCAGAGATAGGAGCACTGTCCTTTAGTGACGGATGTGCCTCCTTTATGAACTTACAAGTTATTTTGAAGACTCGGTTGGGCTTTCTTGCCAAGAATCAAATCCCTGGGCGTGACCCTGAGCCGATCGTCATCCCACGCCTCACTAACTTAGTCGGCAAGGAGGACCGCCAGAAACGGATTCAATGTCGCGTCCAAACTCTGAGCTGGTACTGCGACCGCACCAAGGTGTCTAGGGGCAGTGAGAAGCGTATGTTTGTCTGTTATGGGCGGGGCAAATAGAGGCACCCTGATTCAAATATCACCATTTCACGGTGGATTGTTGATACGGTAGTGGACGCGTATAACTTAACTGCTCGTTTGGTGCGTCACCAGGCACACAAAGTGCGCAGGATGGCCAACTCATTGGCTTTGATGTCTGGGGCCTCGCTCGAGCAGGTGCTCTGAGCAGAGTTCTGGATATCTTAGAATGTCTTCATTAACTATTACCTGAGGAACCTCCAAACGCTGGAGGAGGGTCTCTACAGGTTGGGTCCAATGGTGACGGGTCAGACAGTGTTCGTTGACCCAGCCCGCACCACCAAAGTGCCCTATGCGCCAAAGTGTCTAGCGATAGTGTTTTCAGCCGAACCAGCCTTCTTTGCTTGATGCTGCTGGTTTTGATCAACGCTATCGAACCCCAGCAATACACTGTTTTTGATGCATTAGAATTGTTGGGGCCCTATTTTATTGTTCAGTCGGCTGGCTTTAGTAGCCTCCCTAAATTAGAGGGTCTACTCTTGAGGCACCTGGTTTCTGAAGAGTCGCCCGAGTGGTTGTATCCTGGGACAAGACTACTTGTTAGTGAGTAGTTTTAGATTTCTCTCATTTTTTTTACCTTTCTTCTTTGTGTCGAAAAATGTACATTTCATTCGTTGGAGCTTTCCCACCTTCGGTGAGCGCGCTACTCTGCCTAAAGAGTAATAAATGAAATTTATTATTTCCACTGACTTTTCCGGCTCTCCACAAGCTTCCGGCGGCCCGTTAGTGCAGCGGAAACGTTTGTGAGAATAAACTGACTGAGGCCTCACTCGCGTGAGTGCCTTGAGGGTGACCCCTCAGAAGAGGTCTCTTTTTCTATAGCGAATGCTACCCTAGGGTATATTCCCTAATTGTTTCCGTTCGGGGCTGTAATCTGTAATTAAGCCTAACGAGTAATAAATGAAAATTTCCACAGACTTTCTGGTAGGTATGATTAGGTAAACAAACGGGTTTGTACAACCCTAATAATTTATGAACTGCTAATATGGCTTAATAGAATTCTCAGTTACCATTTTTATTCCCTCATGGTGTTTTTCTTGACAGAGACAACGTTTACGTGCTGTTCCTGTATCTGAGGTCGCATACAAATGGGAGGATACCAATACTAGATTCTGGATTTATGGAAATGAACATAAAGTTCACGCTCCTGACTATCCCCAACAGTGTTGCTGGGGCTGTTCTATATTGTAAATATGAATACGTTTGAGTAAAATGTTTGTCACCACTGGTAGATAACAAAGTTATACTGGGAATCTGGCGAGTCGGTGGTTTTTCAGTTGAGCCATTGATGGTTGCTTGTTGTCGCAGCATATGTGTCTAACATAAGCCATTTTTGTATAGAAGGGCAGTCAGCCAATGAAGTGTAGATATTGCACCTGATTCATGTATGTATCAAAGTGAACTACATGTACATGTTGCATTTAATCACAAATCTTAGGTCAGTAATTCAGTAAAGTGACCATGATTCCTGTAGCCTGCCAATCTAGGAATTGTCAAATCCAGGGAGTACTTAAAAAATATCCCTTTTTAGCTTCGCTGTCTACTTTGTCGAGCGGAGCTTATCATATGAGTGATTGTCCGTCGTCGTCCGTGTCAATGTTTTACTTTTTCGCCTTCTTCTTGAAAACTACAAGCCTGAATGCTTTGTATATGTACCTTGGGTAGACCTCTCTTAGGTTTGTTCATTTCATGTTGATATCTTCAATTCTCTAATTTTGGTTAATATTTTTGTCATTTTTGGTAAAAAGTGATATTTTCGACTTCTTGTTAAAAACCGCAAGTGCAATTGCTTTGAAATTACATATATAGGTACTACATGTGGACCTCTTTCAGATTTGTTCATTTTGTGATGATATCTTCAATTCTCTAATTTTGGTGAATATTTTTGTCATTTTTGGTAAAAAGTGATATTTTCGACTTCTTGTTAAAAACCGCAAATGCAATTGCTTTGAAATTAGATATATAGGTACTACATGTGGACCTCTCTCAGATTTGTTCATTTTGTGATGATATCTTCAATTCTCTAATTTTGGTGAATATTTTTGTAATTTTATTTAAAAAGTGATATTTTCAACTTCTTGTTAAAAACTGTAAGTCCGATTGCTTTGATACTATACATATTGTTCATTTTCTAATGATGTCTTCAGTTCTTTAATTGAAATGTGCATTGCTATCAGCGGAACTATCTCAGCCGATAGGCTGCTTGTTAAGGAATTGTCTTGCTGGCTTTTTACCACATTTACTATCTTCACACTTACACTCCTACTCATACTACTTTTTATTTATATTTTACAAATAACCTGTACTGAAATTTTAATTACTTTTTTATATAAATTTGTGCATAGTTAATAGGAAATTTGCATAATAGTTAACCATATTTCTGCATATTCTTTGTGTGTATCTTTGCATCCGTTTGCGATCAAATGCATTGAATATGCATTTGTGTAGAAGTATATCTGATATTTCTTTCAAATTAATCAATACATATTAATTAGCTGTTTTGCATACTACTTTTACCTTGTTTATTCTGTAACCTCAAAACAATTTGCTGAAATGGTACATGTTGAATCTCATTTCATAGTTATAAATCAATAATGTATTACACTAGGATACATCAAGCTTAAATGTTTGTTGAGTATCCTAAATGCTTGAAATGTAATTTACAATCCAGTTACTCTATTCCTAGTAAAACTGTCAAAAGGAGAGCTAATTGTAACACACTTGATTACAGACCAGATTATAGTAATTATTTTTATTTGTTTTATATAGAATAAAGTGTGTCTGGGACATTTATTACCAACGTAAGTTTTTTTTCTGATAACTATAGTACATGACATAACAAATATTATTTATTAGTCCTTGATTGGACAAAGTTTGTAACTGCAACTTATTATTTATTAGTCCTTGATTGGACAAAGTTTGTAACTGCAACTTATTATTTAGTCTCAGTTTGTCCAGGGCATGACATGCATGTCCACATACAATAATTTTATTTGACCATTTTAGTTTTACAATCACTACTGGTAAATTCAGTACTTTTGACATTTTCTGAACCAGATCAAAGGCAAGGTTTATGTCATTTACTACATGTACAATGTATGTTTTAAATGAGGTGTTCTTTTTTATATATATATACAATGGGAATTTGACTACTGTAACATTAAATCATCATTGTGAAACTGAAAGTTTGGATTTGATGAACATGGCACCATTTTGTAGCAGGCAGCCATTTTTACACTAAATAACAGCAAATTTGCCTGACTGGCTTGTCAGAAATGTTACAGGTGACCATCATCTGAAGCGTTCAGAACATTGGCAGTAGGCCACATGAATATTGTCAAGTCTGGAAAGCTTCTCAGAGACACTTTTGTTTCATCCTACTGTTGAATAACTTTAAAAATGGCCAACACTAATGCAAATTAAGTTTCTGGTACCTGTTTGAGAAGTTCAGAGTTATTGATTGTCTGGTCTATAAATAGTGAAGTTGGTCAACCTAGCAAGAGATTGGTTAATCTCACTCCCAGTGTATAACCAAGTGCTCAAAAAGATATTACTAATCAGAATGTCAAGGGATGCTTCATGCCAACAAATGAGACCAAAAATAGAATAATGATTAAAGGGGGCTGACTAGTAATCTGTTATCCTGATATAACATAATGAATATCAACTGTCTAACATCAATACAAGATTCAAAGAGACAACAAAGTTTTGATATTGGGCTTCATGATCAAATGCGATTGAGGATCAGCCTGGGGGGGGGGGGGGGGTGAAAAACTGAATTGGTCAGAATATTACACTGGCAACCATACATATCCCGCCACTGATCCACTCATATGGACAGCATTGACCAAGTCTTTAGAAGCACCAGTAGAGTGTTTAAAGGTAGTAAATTGATCTTTAAGCATGAAATCTCCCTTCAGCTCAGCTCGTGCAAATTAGAATTGACATATAGATGGGATGCAGGCCATTCTATTATCGACAATGACATCTGTAGTGAGGGTGGAGACTTGTATAAAAAACAAGACTGTATTCTGTTGATGGAACTGTATTTAAAATTGTTTTCTCGGTGTTACTGCAGGGTTTAAAGATTACACAAGTTGCAATTAAATTTGCTTATCAGGAAATAACAAACTAAAGAATTAGTACAGTGGTGGCAGTTAACTCTGGTAATGGCACCCATGAAAGTAGGATGGGGAGCCAACCTCAAGGACTTGAAAGAGACTCCACATTAACATCATGACATCATGTTAGCCCTCAAGAGGGTGCTAGTCAACATCCTGAGTGATGCTCAGAACTAGCAAGTTCTAGTCCGCTGTGATAAAATAATGGTTGTGGCCTATATCACAAACCAGGGAGAATGAAGTCCCCAGTGCTAAGCCAATTGGTTGAGAAGATGTTGCTCTGGTGCAGCAAGAACGGAAGCTTGTCACCTGCTTCTTTCGTCTGGTAGAAAAGTTCAATACAGACACAAAACTGCAGGGTACTCTCCATGACTACTGCACTGTTCCACAATTGGAGGCTCTCCAGCAATCTGCAGCAAGCAAAGATTTTTTTTAGCTGAGTATCCAACAAAAATGACAACCACTATTTGTTATAACCCTGTGCTTCTACAAGTATGCCTGGGGTGGTTTCATGATTGGTGCAGTGGGAGACAGATCCATTTGAGCCAACTGCTCCAGTGGTAGTGCTCATGGTGGTTTACTGATGCACAATATATTGCTTTGTTATTTGGCCATTTATACCTCAGATACACTGCAACAGATTTTGTTTAAATTTAGTACAGCCCTACATATCATATGAGCAAATTCCAAATAAATCTTATTTTCCAGTTGCCAAGTATCGTTACTTACATATATATATTGTATGACATGGCTGAGGAATCCTGTAGTAACATGTCTGGTAGTCATTGGCTTATGACGACAAAAACTTGGAAAACTGCTTTGCCTATTATTTATAGCAGATTACTTTCTCTAAACCCCCATCTCACTACCCCTGAGATTTTTTTTGGCCTGGCCGATTTTGATCAAACTTGGCAGGTAGGTCACACCTTCACCATAGTTATAAGGACAAATCTTTAAAAGAATTGGCCCATCATTGCCATAGCAGCAGCCAAAAACCTGATTTAGGATAAAACACCTCAGACATAGCTCATTCTACTCAGCTTGATTGTGGGCACAAAGTTACTATTTGAATTTTTGATATCTTTTTTCATTACAGAGAAATTTGACCCCAAAGTTGGGGTAACTGTTTACCAGGAATGGCATTTTAACTCTCCTGTGATTTTTTTGGCTGGACCAATTTGGTTCAAACTTGGCAGAAAAGTCATACCTTTACTCTATTTAGGTTGAAAAATCTGAAAACAAATTTTGGCCCATCGTTTTCATGGCAACAGCTGAAACAATATTTGTTTAAATACCTTTGCGCCATATGTATCTCGCCCTACAATTCTAGGATTATCATACATGTATCTCATTCTACTCAGCTTGAGTGGGGGCAAAGATTTACTGTTTTATTTTTAGCTCCGCTGTCGACTTTGTCGAGCGGATCTTATCATATGAGTGATTGTCCGGTGTCTCCGTCGTCCATGTCAATGTTTTACTTTTTCGACTTCTTCTTGAAAACTACAAGCCTGAATGCTTTGATACTTGGTGAATATGTACCTTGGGTAGACCTCTCTCAGATTTGTTCATTTCATGATCATATCTTCAATTCTCTAATTTTAGTGAATATTTTTGTCATTTTTGGTAAAAAGTAATATTTTTGACTTCTTGTTAAAAACCGCAAGTCCAATTGCTTTGATATTACATATATAGGTACTACATGTGTATCTCTCTCAGATTTGTTCATTTTGTAATGATATCTTCAATTCTCTTACTTTGGTGAATATTTTTGTCATTTTTGATAAAAAGTGATATTTTCGACTTCTTGTTAAAAAGTACATGACATAACAAATATTATTTATTAGTCCTTGATTGGACAAAGTTTGTAACTGCAACTTATTATTTATTAGTCCTTGATTGGACAAAGTTTGTAACTGCAACTTATTATTTAGTCTCAGTTTGTCCAGGGCATGACATGCATGTCCACATACAATAATTTTATTTGACCATTTTAGTTTTACAATCACTACTGGTAAATTCAGTACTTTTGACATTTTCTGAACCAGATCAAAGGCAAGGTTTATGTCATTTACTACATGTACAATGTATGTTTTAAATGAGGTGTTCTTTTTTATATATATATACAATGGGAATTTGACTACTGTAACATTAAATCATCATTGTGAAACTGAAAGTTTGGATTTGATGAACATGGCACCATTTTGTAGCAGGCAGCCATTTTTACACTAAATAACAGCAAATTTGCCTGACTGGCTTGTCAGAAATGTTACAGGTGACCATCATCTGAAGCGTTCAGAACATTGGCAGTAGGCCACATGAATATTGTCAAGTCTGGAAAGCTTCTCAGAGACACTTTTGTTTCATCCTACTGTTGAATAACTTTAAAAATGGCCAACACTAATGCAAATTAAGTTTCTGGTACCTGTTTGAGAAGTTCAGAGTTATTGATTGTCTGGTCTATAAATAGTGAAGTTGGTCAACCTAGCAAGAGATTGGTTAATCTCACTCCCAGTGTATAACCAAGTGCTCAAAAAGATATTACTAATCAGAATGTCAAGGGATGCTTCATGCCAACAAATGAGACCAAAAATAGAATAATGATTAAAGGGGGCTGACTAGTAATCTGTTATCCTGATATAACATAATGAATATCAACTGTCTAACATCAATACAAGATTCAAAGAGACAACAAAGTTTTGATATTGGGCTTCATGATCAAATGCGATTGAGGATCAGCCTGGGGGGGGGGGGGTGAAAAACTGAATTGGTCAGAATATTACACTGGCAACCATACATATCCCGCCACTGATCCACTCATATGGACAGCATTGACCAAGTCTTTAGAAGCACCAGTAGAGTGTTTAAAGGTAGTAAATTGATCTTTAAGCATGAAATCTCCCTTCAGCTCAGCTCGTGCAAATTAGAATTGACATATAGATGGGATGCAGGCCATTCTATTATCGACAATGACATCTGTAGTGAGGGTGGAGACTTGTATAAAAAACAAGACTGTATTCTGTTGATGGAACTGTATTTAAAATTGTTTTCTCGGTGTTACTGCAGGGTTTAAAGATTACACAAGTTGCAATTAAATTTGCTTATCAGGAAATAACAAACTAAAGAATTAGTACAGTGGTGGCAGTTAACTCTGGTAATGGCACCCATGAAAGTAGGATGGGGAGCCAACCTCAAGGACTTGAAAGAGACTCCACATTAACATCATGACATCATGTTAGCCCTCAAGAGGGTGCTAGTCAACATCCTGAGTGATGCTCAGAACTAGCAAGTTCTAGTCCGCTGTGATAAAATAATGGTTGTGGCCTATATCACAAACCAGGGAGAATGAAGTCCCCAGTGCTAAGCCAATTGGTTGAGAAGATGTTGCTCTGGTGCAGCAAGAACGGAAGCTTGTCACCTGCTTCTTTCGTCTGGTAGAAAAGTTCAATACAGACACAAAACTGCAGGGTACTCTCCATGACTACTGCACTGTTCCACAATTGGAGGCTCTCCAGCAATCTGCAGCAAGCAAAGATTTTTTTTAGCTGAGTATCCAACAAAAATGACAACCACTATTTGTTATAACCCTGTGCTTCTACAAGTATGCCTGGGGTGGTTTCATGATTGGTGCAGTGGGAGACAGATCCATTTGAGCCAACTGCTCCAGTGGTAGTGCTCATGGTGGTTTACTGATGCACAATATATTGCTTTGTTATTTGGCCATTTATACCTCAGATACACTGCAACAGATTTTGTTTAAATTTAGTACAGCCCTACATATCATATGAGCAAATTCCAAATAAATCTTATTTTCCAGTTGCCAAGTATCGTTACTTACATATATATATTGTATGACATGGCTGAGGAATCCTGTAGTAACATGTCTGGTAGTCATTGGCTTATGACGACAAAAACTTGGAAAACTGCTTTGCCTATTATTTATAGCAGATTACTTTCTCTAAACCCCCATCTCACTACCCCTGAGATTTTTTTTGGCCTGGCCGATTTTGATCAAACTTGGCAGGTAGGTCACACCTTCACCATAGTTATAAGGACAAATCTTTAAAAGAATTGGCCCATCATTGCCATAGCAGCAGCCAAAAACCTGATTTAGGATAAAACACCTCAGACATAGCTCATTCTACTCAGCTTGATTGTGGGCACAAAGTTACTATTTGAATTTTTGATATCTTTTTTCATTACAGAGAAATTTGACCCCAAAGTTGGGGTAACTGTTTACCAGGAATGGCATTTTAACTCTCCTGTGATTTTTTTGGCTGGACCAATTTGGTTCAAACTTGGCAGAAAAGTCATACCTTTACTCTATTTAGGTTGAAAAATCTGAAAACAAATTTTGGCCCATCGTTTTCATGGCAACAGCTGAAACAATATTTGTTTAAATACCTTTGCGCCATATGTATCTCGCCCTACAATTCTAGGATTATCATACATGTATCTCATTCTACTCAGCTTGAGTGGGGGCAAAGATTTACTGTTTTATTTTTAGCTCCGCTGTCGACTTTGTCGAGCGGATCTTATCATATGAGTGATTGTCCGGTGTCTCCGTCGTCCATGTCAATGTTTTACTTTTTCGACTTCTTCTTGAAAACTACAAGCCTGAATGCTTTGATACTTGGTGAATATGTACCTTGGGTAGACCTCTCTCAGATTTGTTCATTTCATGATCATATCTTCAATTCTCTAATTTTAGTGAATATTTTTGTCATTTTTGGTAAAAAGTAATATTTTTGACTTCTTGTTAAAAACCGCAAGTCCAATTGCTTTGATATTACATATATAGGTACTACATGTGTATCTCTCTCAGATTTGTTCATTTTGTAATGATATCTTCAATTCTCTTACTTTGGTGAATATTTTTGTCATTTTTGATAAAAAGTGATATTTTCGACTTCTTGTTAAAAACCGCAAGTCCAATTGCTTTGATATTACATATATAGGTACTACATATGGACCACTCTCAAATTTGTTCATTTCATGATGATATCTTCAATTCTCTAATTTTGATGAATATTTTTGTCATTTTTGGTAAAAAGTGATATTTTCTTCTTGTTAAAAACCACAATCATTTATGGTTAAAAATTATATTTTTGAATTCTTGTTGAAAACAGCAAGTCCCATTGCATTGATATTATGCATATTGTTCATTGTCTAATGATATCTTCTGTTCTTTAATTGAAATGTGCATTGCTAACAGCGGAGCTACATTTTGTATCTCAGCCGAGAGGCTGCTTGTTTTATGTATATTTTCATTAACGAGAAAATTGACCTCAAAGTTGGGGTAACTTTTCACCAGCAACGGCTTTTAACTCCTATGTGATTTTTTAGGCTCGTTTAATTTTGTTCATACTTGACAGGTAGGTCATGCCGTCACTAATAGGAACAAAAATCCTGGCCCACCACTGCCATTGCAACATCCAAAAACTGATTTTTGAGTACTTTCGCCCCAAATATATTACCTCCTACCAGTTTTGTAATAGCAGTGTTCAAATGACCATGCTTTTTTTATTTTGGCTACGTTGCGCACTGGTAGGAGATAACCGGCGCCGACATTGTTACACTGTATCAACGTAATCTCAACGCAACTTTGAATGAACTGTGAATGCTGCCTTCATTCTAGAAAATACTATCGCAAAACGGATGGAAATAATAAATGTAACAGCAGAATACGTCCTAGTAATAAACTAAGTGTCTTCTAAAGACTGAATGTTTTTTTGCGAACGAGCTCATTTAGTTATAAACAGACGTTAGCTTCACGTTTAGGGATTGGTCAGTTACTTCGGCCTGGGGGGGGGGGGGGTGGTGGATCAGTGTGTGTGTGTGTGTGGGGGGGGTTACCCTGTTTTTGATTTTTCGAATAGGGGGGTCACCCTGTTTTTGATATGTTTTCCAGAATTCACACACGCGCTCATGCATATATTTTAAAAAAATGTATTTCAGAACAAACGATAAAGAAATTAATCGTACAAATGTGTTCTTAATAATAACTATTACCTATATTGCCTATAAATTTGTTGATGCAAAAAGTGTTATAGGCTAAATATTTTGAGGTTAAAGTTGCCAAATAACTAACAGATTATGCAATGCGGCTAGAACCCCAATTATACAGTTAAGTTTTAAACACATCCCAAGTCCATGTGCTGCTGATATCAGATTATTTTATTTAAAGTCTGAAGTCACTATTGTAATAGATATTTACTGGATTTATCTAATTATAACAGGAGACGGAAAGACAACACAGCAATTAGTACAAAGAGAAGTGACAGTTTTTGTTCAGCAAATCAAAAAAGTTAAATTTGTGAAAATGCTGATATATAAATTAAAATACATGATGAAAAAATAAATAAATAGTTTTTTTGTTTTTTAACTTTTAAATATGCATATTTTGCTCTGTAAAATACCAAAATCCAACAAAAATTTAAGCAAAAATCAAAGTTTCCTTTGTTTTCATAAGCACAGACTGTGCTTTGTGTGTAAAGCTTTCCTGGTCTATAAGATATGAAAGATATTTTAAATTCAACTTAGTTTTCAAAGTGTTCAAACCACCTAGATTCAAATCCTCTTTTCCTATCTTATAAGGGCGTTTATCGAGTAAGTACTCCACAGCTTTGCTTTTATTTACTATCTTTAGCAGAATAGATTTCCCTCCTTCCTGCAGCCTTTTCTGTAGTCATTTTTTGGTATTATGCTTCCCCTTCCCCTCCTCAGGTCTATTAAATGCAAACACTAAAGATTATGTAAAAATTATGGCAAACCATGATATTTTCAATGCACATATAATACATTTTGTAATCATGTCAGAGCCAAAACTGTTAATGTTTCTTTGTTTGTTTGTTGTTTGTTTTTTTTTTTTTTGGGGGGGGGGTCAACATGTTTTAAGTTTTAAAATATAATGTGTGGGGGGGGGGTCACCCACTTTTTAGCTCCGCTGTCGACTTTGTCGAGCGGAGCTTATCATATAAGTGATTGTTCGTCGTCGTCGTCGTCCGTCGTCTGTCGTCCGTGTCAATGTTTTACTTTTTTGACTTCTTCTTGAAAACTACAAGCCTGAATGCTTCGATACTTGGTGTATATGTACCTTGGGTAGACCTCTCTTAGGTTTGTTCATTTCATGTTGATATCTTCAATTCTCTAATTTTGGTGAATATTTTTGTCATTTTTGGTTAAAAGTGATATTTTCGACTTCTTGTTAAAAACCGCAAGTGCAATTGCTTTGATATTACATATATAGGTACTACATGTGGACCTCTCTCAGATTTGTTCATTTTGTAATAATATCTTTAATTCTCTAATTTTGGTGAATATTTTTATCATTTTTGGTAAAAAGTGATATTTTCAACTTCTTGTTAAAAACCGCAAGTCCAATTGCTTTGATACTACATATATAGGTACTACATGTGAACCTCTCTCAGATTTGTTCATTTCGTGATGATATCTTCAATTCTCTAATTTTGGTGAATATTTTTGTAATTTTTGGTAATAAGTGATATTTTCGACTTCTTGTTAAAAACCACAAGTCTGATTGCTTTGATATTACATATATAGGTACTACATGTGGACCTCTCTCAGATTTGTTCATTTTGTGATGATGCCTTCAATTCTCTAATTTTGGTGAATATTTTTGTAATTTTTGGTAAAAAGTGATATTTTCCACTTCTTGTTAAAAACCAATAGTTCAATTGCTTTGATATTACATATTTAGATACTACATGTAGACCTTTCTCAGATTTGTTCGTTTCGTGATGATATCTTCGATTCTATAATTTTGGTGAATATTTTTGTCATTTTTGGTAAAAAGTGATATTTTCGACTTCTTGTAAAAAAACAATAGTCTGATTGCTTTGATATTACATATATAGGTACTACATGTGGACCTCTCTCAGATTTGTTCATTTTGTGATGATATCTTCGATTCTATAATTTTGGTGAGTATTTTTGTCATTTTTGGTAAAAAGTGATATTTTCGACTTCTTGTAAAAAACCAATAGTCTGATTGCTTTGATATTACATAATTAGATACTACATGTAGACCTCAGATTTGTTCATTTCGTGATGATATCTTCGATTCTATAATTTTGGTGAATATTTTTGTCATTTTTGGTAAAAAGTGATATTTTCGACTTCTTGTAAAAAACCAATAGTCTGATTGCTTTGATATTACATATATAGGTACTACATGTGGACTTCTCTCAGATTTGTTCATTTTGTGATGATATCTTCAATTCTCTAATTTTGGTGAATATTTTTGTCATTTTTGGTAAAAAGTGATATTTTCGAAAAACTGCAAGTCCGATTGCTTTGATACTATACATATTGTTCATTTTCTAATGATGTCTTCAGTTCTTTAATTGAAATGTGCATTGCTAACAGCGGAGCTATCTCAGCCGATAGGCTGCTTGTTTTAATTTGATAGGGGGTGGGTCAACTGAGATTTACAGCTGGCAAAATGGAATCTGCCGACCCCCCCCCAGGCCGAAGTAACTGACCAATCCCTTATGTCCTACCATGGAAACAGCCAAAAACATGTTGCTGTTTTTTGTTCGTCCACACCAGATATTCCTAAGCTTCCTTTCCTTGCAAAACCACACTTTTACTATCAAGTACCAGATTGCTATATGCACTAAAACATGTCTTTATTACCGCTGAGTTAGGAGAAATCAGACTATATTTTGCACAAATATATATACTACTCATACAACTTTCTTGTTTTCGAAATTTTTCAATCTCCGGATTTTCAACCAACTTTCCAGCAAACGTTTTTTGACTTCCCACCAAACGTTTTTGACTTCCCACCAAACGTTTTTGACTTCCCACCAAACGTTTTTGACTTCCCACCAAACGTTTTTGACTTCCCAACAAACGTTTTTGACTTCCCACCAAACGTTTTTGACTTCCCACCAAACTTTTTGACTTCCCACCAAACGTTTTTGACCTCCCATCAAACGTTTTTGACTTCCCACCAAACGCTTTTGACTTCCCACCAAACGTTTTTGACTTCCCAACAAACGTTTTTGACTTCCCAACAAACGTTTTTTACTTCTCACCAAACGTTTTTGACTTCCCACCAAACGTTTTTGACTTCCCAACAAACGTTTTTGACTTCCCACCAAACGTTTTTGACTTCCCATCAAACGTTTTTGACTTCCCACCAAACGTTTTTGACTTCCCACCAACGTTTTTTACTTCCCAACAAACGTTTTTGACTTTCCATCAAACGTTTTTGACTTCCCACCAAACGTTTTTGACTTCCCACCAAACGTTTTTGACTTCCCACCAAACGTTTTTGACTTCTCACCAAACGTTTTTGACTTCCCACCAAACGTTTTTGACTTCCCACCAATGTTTTTTTTGACTACCCACCAAACGTTTTTGACTTCCCACCAAACGTTTTTGACTTCCCGCCAAACGTTTCTGACTTCCCACCAAACTTTTTGACTTCCCACCAAACGTTTTTGACTTCCCATCAAACGTTTTTGACTTCGCACCAAACGTTTCTGACTTCCCACCAATGTTTTTTTTGACTACCCACCAAACGTTTTTGACTTCCCACCAAACGTTTTTGACTTCCCGCCAAACGTTTTTGACTTCTCACCAAACGTTTCTGACTTCCCACCAAACTTTTTGACTTCCCACCAAACGTTTTTGACTTCCCACCAAACGTTTTTGACTTCCCATCAAACGTTTTTGACTTCCCACCAACGTTTTTTACTTCCCAACAAACGTTTTTGACTTTCCATCAAACGTTTTTGACTTCCCACCAAACGTTTTTGACTTCCCACCAAACGTTTTTGACTTCCCACCAAACGTTTTTGACTTCTCACCAAACGTTTTTGACTTCCCACCAAACGTTTTTGACTTCCCACCAATGTTTTTTTTGACTACCCACCAAACGTTTTTGACTTCCCACCAAACGTTTTTGACTTCCCGCCAAACGTTTCTGACTTCCCACCAAACTTTTTGACTTCCCACCAAACGTTTTTGACTTCCCATCAAACGTTTTTGACTTCGCACCAAACGTTTCTGACTTCCCGCCAAACGTTTCTGACTTCCCACCAAACGCTCCTTTCTGACTTCCCACCAATGTTTTTTTTGACTACCCACCAAACGTTTTTGACTTCCCACCAAACGTTTTTGACTTCCCGCCAAACGTTTTTGACTTCTCACCAAACGTTTCTGACTTCCCACCAAACTTTTTGACTTCCCACCAAACGTTTTTGACTTCCCACCAAACGTTTTTGACTTCCCATCAAACGTTTTTGACTTCCCACCAATGTTTCTTTTGACTACCCACCAAACGTTTTTGACTTCTCACCAAACGTTTTTGACTTCCCACCAAACGTTTTTGACTTCTCACCAAACGTTTCTGACTTCCCACCAAACGTTTTTGACTTCCCACCAAACGTTTTTGACTTCCCACCAAACGTTTTTGACTTCCCATCAAACGTTTTTGACTTCCCACCAAACGTTTTTGACTTCCCACCAACGTTTTTGACTTCCCACCAACGTTTTTGACTTCCCAACAAACGTTTTTGACTTCCCAACAAACGTTTTTGACTTCCCACCAAACGTTTTTGACTTCAAACCAAACGTGTTTGACTTCAAACCAAACGTGTTTGACTTCAAACCAAACGTGTTTGACTTTCCACCAAACGCTTCTGACTTCCCATCAAACTTTTTGACTTCCCATCAAACGTTTTGACTTCCCACCAAACGTTTTTGACTTCCCAACAAACGTTTTTGACTTCAAACCAAACGTGTTTGACTTCAAACCAAACGTGTTTGACTTTCCACCAAACGCTTCTGACTTCCCATCAAACTTTTTGACTTCCCATCAAACGTTTTGACTTCCCACCAAACGTTTTTGACTTCCCAACAAACGTTTTTGACTTCCTACCAAACGTTTCTGACTCCTCAACAAACGTTTTTGACTTCCCAATACACGTTTTTGACTTCCCACCAAACGTTCTTGACTTCAAACCAAACGTGTTTGACTTCAAACCAAACGTGTTTGACTTCAAACCAAACGTGTTTGACTTCAAACCAAACGTGTTTGACTTTCCACCAAACGCTTCTGACTTCCCATCAAACTTTTTGACTTCCCACCAAACGTTTTGACTTCCCACCAAACGTTTTTGACTTCCTACCAAACGTTTTTGACTTCCCAACAAACGTTTTTGACTTCCTACCAAACGTTTTTGACTCCTCGACAAACGTTTTTGACTTTCCACCGTTTTTGACTTCCCAACAATCGTTTTTGACTTCCCAACAAACGTTTTTTACTTCTCACCAAACGTTTTTGACTTCCCAACAAACGTTTTTGACTTCCCACCAAACGCTTCTGACTTCCCATCAAACATTTTTGACTTCCCACCAAACGTTTTTGACTTCCCACCAACGTTTTTGACTTCCCAACAAACGTTTTTGACTTCCCAACAAACGTTTTTTACTTCCCAACAAACGTTTTTGACTTTCCATCAAACGTTTTTGACTTCCCACCAAACGTTTTTGACTTCCCACCAAACGTTTTTGACTACCCACCAAACGTTTTTGACTTCCCACCAAACGTTTTTGACTACTCACCAAACGTTTCTGACTTTCCACCAAACGCTCCTTTCTGACTTCCCACCAAACGTTTTTGACTTCCCATCAAACGTTTTTGACTTCCCACCAAACGTTTTTGACTTCAAACCAAACGTGTTTGACTTTCCACCAAACGCTTCTGACTTCCCATCAAACTTTTTGACTTCCCACCAAACGTTTTTGACTTCCTACCAAACGTTTTTGACTTCCCAACAAACGTTTTTGACTTCCTACCAAACGTTTTTGACTTCCCAACAAACGTTTTTGACTTTCCACCAAACGTTTTTGACTTCCTACCAAACGTTTTTGACTTCCCACCAAACGTTTTTGACTTCCCACCAAACGCTTCTGACTTCCCACCAAATCTTTTGACTTCCCACCAAACGTATTTGACTTCCCACCAAACGTTTTTGACTTCCCACCAAACGTTTTTGACTTCCCACCAAACGTTTTTGACTTCCCACCAACGTTTTTGACTTCCCAACAAACGTTTTTTACTTCCCAACAAACGTTTTTGACTTTCCATCAAACGTTTTTGACTTCCCACCAAACGTTTTTGACTTCCCACCAAACGTTTTTGACTACCCACCAAACGTTTTTGACTTCCCACCAAACGTTTTTGACTACTCACCAAACGTTTCTGACTTTCCACCAAACGCTCCTTTCTGACTTCCCACCAAACGTTTTTGACTTCCCATCAAACGTTTTTGACTTCCCACCAAACGTTTTTGACTTCAAACCAAACGTGTTTGACTTTCCACCAAACGCTTCTGACTTCCCATCAAACTTTTTGACTTCCCACCAAACGTTTTTGACTTCCTACCAAACGTTTTTGACTTCCTACCAAACGTTTTTGACTTCCTACCAAACGCTTCTGACTTCCCAACAAACGTTTTTGACTTCCTACCAAACGTTTTTGACTTCCCACCAAACGTTTTTGACTTCCCACCAAACGCTTCTGACTTCCCATCAAATCTTTTGACTTCCCACCAAACGTATTTGACTTCCCACCAAACGTTTTTGACTTCCCACCAAACGTTTTTGATTTCCCACCAACGTTTTTGACTTCCCAACAAACGTTTTTTACTTCCCAACAAACGTTTTTGACTTTCCATCAAACGTTTTTGACTTCCCACCAAACGTTTTTGACTTCCCACCAAACGTTTTTGACTACCCACCAAACGTTTTTGACTTCCCACCAAACGTTTTTGACTACTCACCAAACGTTTCTGACTTTCCACCAAACGCTCCTTTCTGACTTCCCACCAAACGTTTTTGACTTCCCATCAAACGTTTTTGACTTCCCACCAAACGTTTTTGACTTCAAACCAAACGTGTTTGACTTTCCACCAAACGCTTCTGACTTTCCATCAAACTTTTTGACTTCCCACCAAACGTTTTTGACTTCCTACCAAACGTTTTTGACTTCCTACCAAACGTTTTTGACTTCCCACCAAACGTTTTTGACTTCCCAACAAACGTTTTTGACTTCCCAACAAACGTTTTTGACTTTCCACCAAACGTTTTTGACTTCCTACCAAACGTTTTTGACTTCCCACCAAACGTTTTTGACTTCCCACCAAACGCTTCTGACTTCCCATCAAATCTTTTGACTTCCCACCAAACGTATTTGACTTCCCACCAAACGTTTTTGACTTCCCACCAAACGTTTTTGACTTCCCATCAAACGTTTTTGACTTCCCAATACACGTTTTTGACTTCCCAACAAACGTTTTTGATTTCCCACCAAACGTTTTTGACTTCCCACTGACAAACGTTTTTGACTTCAAACCAAACGTGTTTGACTTCAAACCAAACGTGTTTGACTTTCCACCAAACGCTTCTGACTTCCCATCAAACTTTTTGACTTCCCATCAAACGTTTTGACTTCCCACCAAACGTTTTTGACTTCCCAACAAACGTTTTTGACTTCCTACCAAACGTTTCTGACTCCTCAACAAACGTTTTTGACTTCCCAATACACGTTTTTGACTTCCCACCAAACGTTCTTGACTTCAAACCAAACGTGTTTGACTTCAAACCAAACGTGTTTGACTTCAAACCAAACGTGTTTGACTTCAAACCAAACGTGTTTGACTTTCCACCAAACGCTTCTGACTTCCCATCAAACTTTTTGACTTCCCACCAAACGTTTTGACTTCCCACCAAACGTTTTTGACTTCCTACCAAACGTTTTTGACTTCCCAACAAACGTTTTTGACTTCCTACCAAACGTTTTTGACTCCTCGACAAACGTTTTTGACTTTCCACCGTTTTTGACTTCCCAACAATCGTTTTTGACTTCCCAACAAACGTTTTTTACTTCTCACCAAACGTTTTTGACTTCCCAACAAACGTTTTTGACTTCCCACCAAACGCTTCTGACTTCCCATCAAACATTTTTGACTTCCCACCAAACGTTTTTGACTTCCCACCAACGTTTTTGACTTCCCAACAAACGTTTTTGACTTCCCAACAAACGTTTTTTACTTCCCAACAAACGTTTTTGACTTTCCATCAAACGTTTTTGACTTCCCACCAAACGTTTTTGACTTCCCACCAAACGTTTTTGACTACCCACCAAACGTTTTTGACTTCCCACCAAACGTTTTTGACTACTCACCAAACGTTTCTGACTTTCCACCAAACGCTCCTTTCTGACTTCCCACCAAACGTTTTTGACTTCCCATCAAACGTTTTTGACTTCCCACCAAACGTGTTTGACTTTCCACCAAACGCTTCTGACTTCCCATCAAACTTTTTGACTTCCCACCAAACGTTTTTGACTTCCTACCAAACGTTTTTGACTTCCTACCAAACGTTTTTGACTTCCCAACAAACGTTTTTGACTTCCTACCAAACGTTTTTGACTTCCCAACAAACGTTTTTGACTTTCCACCAAACGTTTTTGACTTCCTACCAAACGTTTTTGACTTCCCACCAAACGTTTTTGACTTCCCACCAAACGCTTCTGACTTCCCACCAAATCTTTTGACTTCCCACCAAACGTATTTGACTTCCCACCAAACGTTTTTGACTTCCCACCAAACGTATTTGACTTCCCACCAACGTTTTTGACTTCCCAACAAACGTTTTTTACTTCCCAACAAACGTTTTTGACTTTCCATCAAACGTTTTTGACTTCCCACCAAACGTTTTTGACTTCCCACCAAACGTTTTTGACTACCCACCAAACGTTTTTGACTTCCCACCAAACGTTTTTGACTACTCACCAAACGTTTCTGACTTTCCACCAAACGCTCCTTTCTGACTTCCCACCAAACGTTTTTGACTTCCCATCAAACGTTTTTGACTTCCCACCAAACGTTTTTGACTTCAAACCAAACGTGTTTGACTTTCCACCAAACGCTTCTGACTTCCCATCAAACTTTTTGACTTCCCACCAAACGTTTTTGACTTCCTACCAAACGTTTTTGACTTCCTACCAAACGTTTTTGACTTCCTACCAAACGCTTCTGACTTCCCAACAAACGTTTTTGACTTCCTACCAAACGTTTTTGACTTCCCACCAAACGTTTTTGACTTCCCACCAAACGCTTCTGACTTCCCATCAAATCTTTTGACTTCCCACCAAACGTATTTGACTTCCCACCAAACGTTTTTGACTTCCCACCAAACGTTTTTGATTTCCCACCAACGTTTTTGACTTCCCAACAAACGTTTTTTACTTCCCAACAAACGTTTTTGACTTTCCATCAAACGTTTTTGACTTCCCACCAAACGTTTTTGACTTCCCACCAAACGTTTTTGACTACCCACCAAACGTTTTTGACTTCCCACCAAACGTTTTTGACTACTCACCAAACGTTTCTGACTTTCCACCAAACGCTCCTTTCTGACTTCCCACCAAACGTTTTTGACTTCCCATCAAACGTTTTTGACTTCCCACCAAACGTTTTTGACTTCAAACCAAACGTGTTTGACTTTCCACCAAACGCTTCTGACTTTCCATCAAACTTTTTGACTTCCCACCAAACGTTTTTGACTTCCTACCAAACGTTTTTGACTTCCTACCAAACGTTTTTGACTTCCCACCAAACGTTTTTGACTTCCCAACAAACGTTTTTGACTTTCCACCAAACGTTTTTGACTTCCTACCAAACGTTTTTGACTTCCCACCAAACGTTTTTGACTTCCCACCAAACGCTTCTGACTTCCCATCAAATCTTTTGACTTCCCACCAAACGTATTTGACTTCCCACCAAACGTTTTTGACTTCCCACCAAACGTTTTTGACTTCCCATCAAACGTTTTTGACTTCCCAATACACGTTTTTGACTTCCCAACAAACGTTTTTGATTTCCCACCAAACGTTTTTGACTTCCCACTAAACGTTTTTGACTTCCCAACAAATGCACGAACGAAACCCAAAACATAAGCCCTTGCTTTGGACTAGATCTACTGGGGACTAAAAAGCTTCCAAGAAAACAATGCTATTGAGAGACAACAAACAATGGCGACTGGGCGAAAAATGGTGTAGGTGTGCAAAACATAAGTAACATTTCATTCACAACCATGTCAAATTTAATTTAAACAAAAACATTTACACTTTAAATTTACAATATTCTTTAATAACTTGTATTAAGTTACAAACTCAAAACTGAAGCCAGACACTGATGTACTCTTACAGCAGCAGGGGAACTTTGAACAGTCACAGATGATCAATAACAGTATTACCAGTACATTTATGTTGATATTGACTACAATAGTATAGAAAATGAAACATGACTGTGTTTCAATTCGTATCATGAGATTTTCAAAGCTAGCATAACTTTGATGAAGTTTTGTTAATGATAGTGGACATTTACAGATGTAAAACAATGAAAAACAAAAAACAAACGCCTTTTTTCATCAAGAGCTACCATTGGACTATCCAACCATACAACTAATAATGATTGCGAGTTCACAAATTGATTGATTGATTCATCCAACAACCTTATTACTAGGCAATAACTGGTCTTGAGGTCAAACAAACATACACACAAGATTATGTGTGACTTTGCAATATCCAAAGTAGTATGCAAAAATTTAGTATGCAATTCAGGCTAATTATTATTCTCCAATGTACCCCTACCTGTACACACCATCTAATCTTGGGTGTACATTTAAAAGTCTTTCTGGCACTTTATAGCAATAAGATCATTCTAGTTTCATACTAATAAAATTACATAATCTACATAAAACAGTTTAATGATTGATCATGTATCAATAATACCAAGTTTGAAAATTTGGTGCAGACATAATGCCTGAGATATGTCATGTTTAAAGTTTATGATAAAACATTCTTGGTAGTTAGAGGGTATAAACAGGAATAACAAATCAAGGTGTATATGTAAACCATTATGTCTTGTCTTTGAACAAAATTAGCTTGACAAGGATGTCCGAGAAATTGTTAAGGAAACAAAGTTGGCCATTTTGAATCAATAACAAAACTAGCAGCCTCTCGGCTGATATAGCTCCGCTATTTGTGATGCATGCTCTGAAAGCAATGACTAAGAAGCAATTTAAACTTAATGCTAGCTGCTTTAATATCGCAATACACCAACTTTCTTGATTTTGTTGCAGAGAATATTTCACTAAAAGTAGAGAATTGAAGATATTTTTATGAAATGGACAAATCTAATAGAGGGTTACCCAAGCTGCATGTGTACAAATATCAAAGAATTTGGACTACTGGTTTTGAAGGACAAGTCAAAAATATGGTTTTTGATGAAAAATGACGAGGATATTTGCTAAAAATAGAGAATTGAAGATGTTGACAGGAAATGAACAAATCTGATATAGGTCCACCCAGGGTACTTATAGACCAAGAATCATGGCATTCAGATTAAACAATTTTGAAGTCGTCGAAAATGTCATTTTTGAGCCAAAAATGACAAACCTATTCGCTGAGAAAGGAGAATTCAAGATATGGTTACGAAATGAACAAATCAGACTGAGATCCACCCAAGGTACCTACAAATAAATTTACAAAGCAATCAGGTTAGAGGTTTTCAAGAAGAAGTTGAAAATAATATTTTTACGAAAAATGACACAAATATTTACTAAAATTAAAGATTTGAAGATATCGTCATGAAATTACCAATCTGACAGAGATTCACCCAAGGTACCTACAAATAAAGTTACAAAGCAATTGGATTAGCAGTTTTCAAGAAGAAGTTGAAAACAATGTTTTTGAACAAAAGTTACAAAAATATTCATCAAAATTAGAGAACTGAAGATATTGTCACAAAATCAACAAATCGAACAGAGGTCCACCTTATATACCTACATATACAAAATCAAAGAAATTGGACAAGCAGTTTTCAAGGAGAAGTCAAAAATATAATTTTTTTACCAAAAATGATAAAAATATTCATCAAAATTAGAGAATTGAAGATATTGTAACAAAATCAACAAATCTGACAGAGGTCCACCTGATACACCTACATATACAATATCAAAGAAATTGGACAAGCAGTTTTCAAGGAGAAGTCGAAAATATAATATTTTACCAAAAATATTCATCAAAATTAGAGAAATGAAGATATCATCACAAAATAACAAATCTGAGAGAGGTCCGCCCAAGGTACCTACATAAGTATCAAACCATTTGGGCTAGCAGTTTTCAAGAAGAAGAAGAAGAAGTCGAAAATAGCATTTTTGACCAAAAATCACAAAAATATTCGCTATAAATAAGCCAATTGAACATATCCACATGAAATGAACAAATCTGAGAGAGACCACTCAAGGTACCTTCCTAGTAAGTTTCACAGCTATACAGTTTGTGGTTTTTAAGAAAAAGTCGAAAATGTAAAGTTGACGATGGTGACGGCGGACGCCGACAGACAATCAGTAATACTACAAGCTAACAAACTGAAATGCATCAGTATACCACCACCATGGTTCATATCAAGTTTAATAAAATCTTGTTGGTCGTGCCTCAAAAATGGTTAAAGATAAGTTGATTTTTTATAAGAATGATGATTTGTCGGTCAAAAGTTAAATGAAAATATCAACATGCACATCTAATTACGGCCAGTCAACTTAGAACAAAATCGGTTCAGGAATGTCCTTGAAATTACGTTGGACACACAGACACTACTATAAACATGAGTCCCCTGTATGAAGCAGACTATAAAAAACATTTCAAATAAAAATATAGCTGCATAGCAGCGATGATGGGTTTCGAGCCTGCGTGGCTCATGGCAAATTGCACTTGCTTGATGTGATTATTTGACGAATGTTTCATGTCTAGAATGCAATGTTCTTAACAAGTCCTCTTTGTAGAGCTATCAACATAGGTGCCATATTCTAAACTGCTTGTCAAACAAGCAAGCAATTTTTAAGAAGACAATTTTTTGAGGTTTTTTGCATTTTTTTGATAAATTCAAGATGGCTGCCAAAACCACTTGAATCAGTAGAAATATTTTCATGAACACATAATCATCTCATAGAGCGGATGTTGTATGCCAAGTTTTGTTTAAATCTGGCAAATTGTTCATGAGTTATAGCGTAATTTCACTTTTTCCTAAATCCAAGATGGCTGCCAAAGGAAGCAATTTTTCAAAAATCTGCTTTAGTAACTTTGTAGAGCTATGGCCATAGGTGCTGCAAAGCAAATTTCTAATCACATGAATGAGCCATTTTTAAGAAGGAGATTTTTAAAGTTTTTTGTCAATTTTCAGAAAATCCAATATGGCGGCCAAGGTCACATGACCGCTAAAGATTTTATTGCTGATATTTGCTAGACATGAGCCAATGATGCCACACACAAAAAACGGAAGTTCCTAGACCCTCTGAAAGTGGTGCAATTGAGCACTTCCGGTTTGTGTTCTACCTAAAATAGCGGCTAGGTCATGTGACCTACATAGCTGGTTTTTGGGTATGCACCACAACTCATGACCCTTTATCAGCATGCAAAATAGCAAATCAATCGCAGCATTATTTTTCAAGTTACAGTGGTTACAAAAAACGGTGGAAAAATAATAATAAACAAAGCAATTACAATAGGGTTTCGCCCCATAGGGCTCGAAACCCTAATTATATGTAATTGTGAACATTTCATAAGAAGTAACGTAATACTGTAACCTGAGCTTATCATTGAAAATACATGGCCAGGCTAATTATATTATGTGTTTGTCTTAACAAAACTGATAAATTTTTGTTTCAAAATACTTTTTTATTGCGTTATACATTTTTTAAGATCACCAACTTGCATTGGGGGATGTAGTAACAGTGACTATTATATACAGGCTGCCACATGACCTTGTTTTTGAAAGATATCTTCAAATTAAATCCCTTTAATTGCCTTAATCAGTACTATTTTTTAACGAGCTTTCTTGTGTTTTGCACAACAAAAGTCTACTATACGCTTAATAAATGTTGGTATATATTCACAATTGTTTAGTTGGATGACTCATTTTTTTTTAAATGCTTAGAATCATTTAGTCATGCAGTTAATATTAATGTTGTATTCCATCACATTTTATGTCTAAATCACCACAACTCTGTAAATTCCTAGAAATCCTGTCCTTCAAAGAATTAAAACAAACAATTTTTCAGAATTTCGGAAATCAATGTTATTGGAATAACCCACCAATGAGACAGTAAAAACTGTTACAAAACAGTCCAAAATGAATTACAATTGTACTTTGAAAACATAAAAGTAGCTCTGATTGTCCCAAAAAAGAAAGTTTATTTTCCTGTGTAGTACTTAGTTGGTACAAATGGCATTTTACAGACTTGAGCATCAATTTGCTTCTTGCGAACTTGTAGTTTGAGCTTTGTTCCATTCTTGGCATGCTTTGTAGTGACATATCCCATAGCAACATTCTTTTTCAGTGTGGGGGATGGGCATCCACTTGTTAAATGACCAATAGGTTCGCCTGATTCATCGAGTATTTGAGTACCAGCTGTGAAAAACAATAACACTACTGATAAGAAAGATGAGACAACATTTTCAAACAAGACTGAGAACATCTTCACACACTGCAAACAAATGACATTTTATTCACATTACACATACTATATGTATACTGTTTGGTGGGCAGAGTGTCATGATAAAGCAATCCATGTATTGTATGTATGTATGTATTGCATATCAATGTTTGACAATGATGCCATTGTATAGTGCTCTCATTACACCTCCCCTACCTCTAGCAGGAGGACCACTTGACACAATACCAACTCTCTTTCTCTTAGGTTTTTCTTTTAACTGTTTGAGAATAATTTCAGCACCTGGAAAGTTAGATTCCTGGCGTCTTCTTTTTGCTGCAAAGAAACAGATGAGTAGTTATAACTTTAGAATACTGAAAACTGAACTTATGTTAAAATGATTACTGCGGCTAATTCTTTCCTATTTGCAAATTTGTTTAGCTTTTCCTGCATCTTATGACATGATGAAAGGTTTCCTGCAGGAAACTCTGTTTGAGGAAGTTTTATATAACCAAATTGAAAATTGTATGTCATGTTCATCATATTTTCATTATTATCAGTTCATGCAATCTGATACTGAAAATGTGAAAAAACAATTTCGGCCACCAAAAAGTTTTTCAAGATCCAAAAGTATGTAGAAATATAAATGTTCCAAACTGTTCCCATGCACACAGGCAAATGTTTGCTGCAAACAACATACATATACACTGTATTTACCAATTGTCCATGCTAATGTAGCCTCTATAGGTGTTGTATCTTCATCAATATCATTACCATAGAGACAAAGACCAGCTTCCAATCGTAGACTATCCCTGGCACCAAGACCAGCTAACTTCACTTCAGCTAACTGACAACTCATTAGAGAATCAACCACTTCTAACACATGCTTAATTGGTATAGAAATCTGAAGCAAATGCATATAAATTGCCATCAGAAATATCTACTGGTATACCTTCTTAAAAATGTATGCAAAGAAAATACTGCAATAATATCAAGAGACATTGAATCCTGACAATCACCTGAATTGACATATAGCAATGATTGTAAAACATTTTAATTTCGCAAGTCAGTGAAAATCCTAAAATTTTATTTCATAGCAGTGAAAATATTTCTGGGGTCTTAAGACACAGAGTGTGATTGAATTTCACAAAATTCAATCCAGCAATTCTTGACAAAATTCTAGCAGTGAACATTAAACAGTTTACAGTAAACATAACATTAATAATACATGTTCCTAATTTTGGTTTCAGAAATTAAGATTAGGACTGACTTGTGCCAATCAATCATTTTAGAAAGAAAACGTCTCAAAAACACTGCTACATTACAATTAACTCTTGTTGCAATGGGAAAATATTTTTCGAAGAAACAAATAAATGCATTGAGAAGTATTCAATGAGTGTACTCCTCACCTCAACTCCATCTTCTCCAGTGTAACCACATCTAGTAACTCTACAGTTAGGTACACCGTAAACTGACATCTCAGCTGTTTTCATAAAGGTAAAGTCTTTGAGGTCACTTCTAATTCCATTTTGCAGCACCTTTGTCATTAATGGCCCTGAAGATATTTAGTAAATTTTAACAAAATCGAATTGACATATTATTCTCAAAGTCAGTCAAAGAGTGTTAAAGAAATTCATGTTTTTCAAAGTTGCCACTAGTCGGTCTAATTTCATTGAGAACAAAATCAGGTGGATATGCATATCAGTCAAAAAAGAAATTGATGATGGCCATTTATGTTGTTTTATTTTGAATCAAATCATGAAACAAAATAAATATATCCCAAGTTTAAATACAACTGAGAAACGGTTGATGACTCGCTAAAATATTATATTTGTTTTTACATATTTATTATCTAATTAGCATAATAATTAGTTTTTCATGAATCAATCATAGCATTTCACCAAAATTGTGTGCATGGTAAAAATGCACAGACCTTATTAGTGTGAGGTTGGAATCCATGTACCAGGTATACTAATATACAAAACTATGCACTGAAACATCAGTCACAAAATAAAAAAAAAACTTTGTCCAAACCAAGACTAGTTAATCTAAATATTGATTATTGGTTACCTATTTTGAATAATATCAATCAAAGCATATGTCCTAAAATTGAGGCTGGCACATACATACATCCATCCATACACAGACATGGTTTCAGATCAGTATGAATCACAGTACAAATATTTCTGCTGCCCATTTACCTGAAACTGTCAGGGGCTAAACAAAAAAAATATATGAAGGCCTAAAATTTCATAATAGAACTTACATAATGACCAGTTTAGTTCAAAGTTTTTAAACCAGGGTGGGGGTGGGGGTAGGGCAGTGAACACTTACCTTGAAGAGCTAATAGAGCCCTATCTGTGATTGGTTCAAAGGTCACATCAAAGCCCTGTGATTTCATTGCAACTTCCTGAGCCTATAAGATAACAACAAAAATTAAACCTGAGTGCTCTTGTAAAAATAAACCCTCCTGGAGACTGTTTAAGTAAAAAGACATCAGGGGGAAAAGAAGACTCATCACCTAAACATCATTTTATAGTCACCTACAATATATGTATCACTGCAAATATCAAGTCAAGATTTCAGACACACCCAATCACCAGAAAAATCTCATACCCTAGGTAAGTGTGCTACAGATACAATAGAAAGTTAATGCTAATGGCAAAGATTCAGAAACAGGGAAACCTTTGTTAAACTACACAGGTAATTATGTTAAATCAGACTTGGTTGACACTGGGAAAATAATGGTATTATGGTAGAAAGACCGTCACATATTCCCAAACATGAAATACAATTTCTGTGACAAAAATGCACTATATATTTACTAGTCACATACATGCATTTGCAATTTACAACAAGCGACCTAAGCTTGTGGTTGGTGCAAAGGACAGTGGTAGTTATTAGGTGGTGATCATCCATGTAGAATATTCCCTTGGAGACATTGTGGTCATGAGTGCAGATAGGCTGTGGTAGTTGTGTTACCTTGACCTTTCCTTGAAAGATCTTGAGCAAGGGGTGATATGAGCCTGCCCTGGAGCCTTGAGATGACCCTGACCCGGCCTTGAAAATTTGGGGGTGGTGTTTAGATAAATGGATATGCATGTCTTCCAAGATGTGTCATGTATATGTGATGTTTGACGAGTTGGCTATTATTATTATTATTACATCAGTATTCATTCATTCATGAGTAATGTAAAACCAAAATTTGAATGAAATTGGCCCAGACATGCCTGAGAAATGGTTGATAACATATTTAAATGATTTTAAGCACTAAAATACGAGGGGTGATCAATAAGTTCTCGGCCTCACCATGAAACAAGTGGCGGAACTCCTATTATGGGGTATAACTTTATACTATAATGTCTTAAGTCACTATTGTCCATAAGGGTGGCACACTCCTCAGAGTAGGACAATGCTCCCAGTTCTGACCGACGTCTACCTGAGGTGAGGGCCAGTAGGAAGACTGTTTTGCACGTCAAAAATTTGAGTGGTGCTGATCGGAGAGGCTCAAAGGGCGGTCTGCTTAGAGCGGACAACACAACCGACAAATCCCAGTTGGACGGTTCCCTTGTTTGGGGTCTATGCCTCTGATTATGGAAAGCAGTAAATAGTTTCCTAATAATAGGACAATCGGCTAGTCTTGTTCCCAAAGCGCTCTCAATGGTTGGGGACAAGGTCGACCTGTAGCCAACGATCACTGCGTTAGACAAACCTACTTCGTCAAACAGGTGGACGAAGGAGTCTGCTACCTGGCCAATAGAGGGATGGCATTGATCAATCTCCCTTCCGCTACACCAATCAGTATATGCTCTCCAAATTGAATTGTAGGCAGCGTTGGTGGAATCCCTGTTTGCCATGGCCAGGACGTTGCCAGCCTGCTCAGACAAGACTGGAGGCTACCCAGTGCCGTATCTGCCACTCCGTGTTCTGGAGACAGAGCCGCCTCGAAAGTCTGCCAGACTGATTCTCACCTCTGGAAGGTGGTGAGCAGTTACATGTAGCTCCACATTGTATTCCAGGCACCAAAAAAGAATTTGCTCTGCTAGGACTGACAACGATGGGGAACACGTTCCCCTCTCCTTGTTGAAGGAGACCACTGCTGTGTTGTCTGTGCAGAGCAGGACTCTGTGGTCTCGAACTACGGGTAGAAAGTGTGGTAATGCTAAGTGCACTGCTTTCAGTTCGAGCCGGTTGATATGGCGGTCCCAAAACTAATGCAGGGGCATATACCTTGGGGTTGTTCGTCCAATAGATGCACTCCCCAACCTTGGAGGGAGGCATGTGCGCAATGCAGCCTGGGAAACTACCCTTCGAACCAAGGTCATCATTCTGATGATCCGCATTAATTCTCGGAGGGACACTGAGGAAACGGCTAGGCTGCTTAGCGCCAAGCAACGAGCTTGAAATAGATACATGTATACCAAGCCTACCTCTGTGTCAAACTGGTGAAGTAAGTCCTGTGTAAGCCTTACTTGCTCGGCTAATAACCCTTTATTTGGGTTATGGTTAGGATTGCTGTGTACTGACGTTTGGTGAAGCAGCAGCACCACCTGTTCCATCCATTCTGGTGAAACGTAGGGGGCTGTGCATAACCCGAAAAGGGGCACCCGAGATTTGAATACTTGGCCCAGCTGGGCAACTTGAATGAGATGGCAACTCGCTAGGTGCATTGGTATGTGCAGGTAGGCCCCGCTTAAGTCTAGTGAAGCTAGCCAGTCTAAACGGTGGATGGAGAGCAGAACGCTGCATGGCGTCTCCATGCGGAACCTGATTCAGTCCAGAAATGGACACCCGCCACCTGTAGATTTGGTACTACGAACACATTTGAGTAGAAACCTGGACTTAATGCAGGCTGATCTACCTTGTGTATGGCGCAGCAAACTGTCAGCAAACTGTCTGATTGCTTCCGCCTTGCAGGAGTCCCCTGGCAGTGCCCAAAATGGGGGATACACTGACGGGGGAGATAGAGATTTCAGCAGTATCCTGTAACCGTGTGTCACCACCTGGAAAGTCCGGTGTTATCTTTGCGACAGGGATATTTGGCCATGGGTTCGACAGTTGCGAGGTGTGGGTGCTCTCTTCTCCCAAGGCCTGAAGTAGTCATTAAGTTGTGACCTGGCCAATCGCCGAACACATGCATATCCCCCCGGTTGCAGAGGTAAGCGTCAAACATGCTTCCCCAGCTGCCGGAGTGGACGACCGCCCGAGAAGGATAAGGAGCCACCACCTGGTCGCTTCTTCCCTGGGGGCACGCCGCTACTCTTCCCTCCCGCGGAAAGTTTGCCTCCTGGCTGACTCTGGCTAGCGTACGTTGCCTTAGGGTGTTGTGTTTTCTGTGCTCGGGGTGCCCTCCGTTTACCCTTGGAAGTGGCCAACTGGCTAGCAGATTTGACCTGAACCATCTGGCTCGTGGCACTCCAAAGCTCTGAGACTGCACCCACCATCTCCCCATCAAAGAGGGTGAAAGATGTCCAGTCTGCGTAACTAAGGCAGCGACGTACTCCCTGACTCAGTTCGCCGGGAAAATACACGCATCTAAGACCGGGTCTCGTTGCACAGTAGTAGTCCTGGCCAAGAGAGCCAGGTGACACTGGAGGATGTCGCACGTAGCTGTGTGGTGGCTCACCAGTAAATGTGTTGCCTGGTCTAGGAGGCTGGTCCGAGGTCTCAGAGTCCTGGGCACGCACAATAATGCGCTCCAGCAACTCTCCCCTCAGGGCGTGATGGATTGTCTCAGACTGAGCTGGCGAGAACGCCCATGGAATGTGGCAGTCCCCCTTTGTGGTACCGGGGTCTGAGGAAAGAGCCTTGGGATCCGGTTGGTCTCAACCCACACTTTGGGGTCTGATCCTGAAACCACACCAACCGGGTAGTGTTTGGTCCAGCAGAAAGCGTTTGCATAAGATTTACCCCACCCGGGGCCTTGGGTGTTATCTCCTCCACGACTGACCAACGTCCACCCATCAACATCATCTGCGCATCCTGTGCCCCACTCAGCACTCGGTCAGGCCAAGGGAGACGTGCCGATGGGGTTGCTTTGAATCCTGGCGCCTATGATCCCATAAGCGCTGAAACAACAGTAAGTGGTTGTCGTGTCACTAGAATCAATGATACTCTGCATCACCCAAACGGTGTGGCTGACTGAGTCTTTGCTGATGGAAGACTCTGAGGGACGCCCAAGGTACCAGCTGTATCTGACGCGGGCAAACTGCCTCCTTTCAACTTAAATATGTGAGCAAGAGCGTATTTGACTGTGCGTCTCATGACAGGGATGGTTCCCTCTGGGGACGCCCATGGGTCGGCAAGAAGAGAGTCAAAACCCACAGTGGAGCTCGGACTCAGGAGAAAATTCCTGAGTCCGGTACCGCCCGACGAACCTTGGCTGGCTGAAAGTAGGGGGAGGAGCAACGTGTGCCCTGACCCGAAAGCTCCACCCCGAAGTTGGAGGCTTGGCTGCCAGCATCCATGTTAGCGTTCAGTGCCCGAGGTCCCAGAGGAGACCCGGTGCAACTAGCCTGAGCCTCAACCTCACCCAAATCAGCGGGAGAGTCTGGGCTGGGAACAGGGAATTCCCAGAAAAAGACATGTTTTGAATGCATGTTTTTGTGTTTCTTCCTGCTTGCCGACCGAGGGGCCGCAGTGAGGACAGCTGGCTCCGACTGCATCTGATCTACCCGGCCTACCTGGGACAGTCCTTCGACCAAAGCCCTCACAGCCCTCCAGATTGCGACCATTTTGGTCACCATAGCGGTTAAATTAAATGAATGACGATTCAAAAAAATATGTAGGTCGCCAATTGCCGAACTAAGAATAATATGTCTGGCGACTAAACTTTCCGTAATATAAAACTAACTGGACAGCTTGTCAGCTCTTGGTGGCGCAGTTTTTCCCACAACTCAACAATGTGCACATGCGTATTACGTTATCCGCCATATTTGTTATGAGCGAAACTAGTCGATAATCATGAAACAACGTATGATCGCAGCATATTTTGCAAGTCCGAGCTATGTACCAAATAGTGAATCAGTGTCGGATGATAGTGTTCGTAGAAACCCTAAAATTTCGATCGGTTTTAAATAATTTGTGTTGCAAACCTTATAAAATTAAGGTGCATTTTCGAACGATTGAATTTTTCAGAATAGAAATCAGCAAATGGGGATGATAGACAGTGTGCTTCGTTAGTTTTTGAAAAAAATGTAATGTTCGTCAAATTGACGTAAACTTCCCCATGTTTCACGGTAATAGCAAAGGTCATGGCCAAGTTGTCGGCTAAACAACTCAAAATCAAAACAAACTCATCAATCAGTATGTATTATGACAAGGAAAACAAAACATCAAGACGCGGAGAAAAGGTCAGCACAAAACTAATAGGTCAATAGAGTTGGTAATGTATCAAGTTACATTGTACCTCTCTCTGTGGTTTATCTTTCATGGAAATTATTTGCTTGTTTTTAATTAATTTTAGCATTGACAGTTGTTTGCTACTTTGAATTAAACTGAGTTTGTCCGGTTAAAAGCAAAGCTGTCTCGCACCACCTAGGAAAACTTGCGAATGTTCGAAGTACAGGTACAAAAGATACCTGGAAGTTTAGCAACTGGAACAGTTTTTATCTCCCGAACCAGTATATATATATCAGGTTATAATCAAAGCTCACGTGTCCTTATTTGAGGGACCAGATTCTGCTGTAAATTTGTTTGGATTAAAAAAATAAAATGAAATTTAAAAAATAAATAAAATGGGACTTTCAAGGTGTATTTGGCATCATTTTTTGAACATTTCAATCATTCCTGACGCCAAAAATGTCGTAAGTTTTACTATAGTTTTTGACGCCTATGCAAGAGTATGATGTTTATTGTGTCTGCTTGACTAGTGTAAATAACGGCGCGAATGGATAAGCTTAGTTTCGACAATGAGCAGTTATCACTGTAATCAATGTTAAATTATTTTTCAAATGCACAGTTTATTTTTTTAAAACAACTAATTTTTTGATTTAAAAAAAAATTATGCCATTTTCCCATCAAAATCCAAGCCAAAAGATCGGACTACAACATCAGCAAGTCTGACCTAAGAGAAAGAACATGGCGGATACCCGACAGCATCGAGCGTTTATATGTGACCGGAATCGTTCGCTTAGATGAAACTAAGCTAAATTTTATTTACATTTCATAACAATTCAATGAATTTATTTTTTGTACGTAATAATCAACAATTGTGAAACGCAGCATGACCAAATTTTGAACCATGATCATTTACGCCTTTGGGGAAAGTCCACGCTCACATCATTTTTTTGAGGGGGGACCAAAACTGGTGGCAATTTTCGAATAAGAATAAGTCGGCAATTTTTAGTGAAGTAGGAAATTTGGAGGCCAATAAAATACGGGAACCCGGCAAATAATTAGGTGGCCGGATTTTTAGAGGGGTCGAATTTCAGAATTTTTACGGTATAATACAGCCTGCCGGTGCGTCTGCTGCCGAGTCGCGACGTCCAGATCAAGATAGCGATAATAGAAAATTCAAAGTTCATTGGGCCAAGACATTTTCGTGGTTAAAATACTACAAGGGGGAAAATAGAATGTAGAAATGCAGAATTTCTGGAACATCAAGTTAGAATATCATTCATTGCGGATTTTGACCCAGCAGAGGTGGCCAGAAAATGGATGGCAACAGGTCCGAGACCCAGAATACTATATGATTTAGTATTATATGCTTGAATAAATACCTAAATTTAAACATAATTGTTGTTTCTGTGCAGTTTGTAAAACAAAATAAATTCTGGCGACCTACAATTTTGTACTTGGCTACTAAATTTTCTAGCTGGCTACCAAAAATTTGAGCTTGGTGGGGGGGGGGGGGATGATGGGGGGGGGGGGTGACCAAAAAATATCGGTACCTCCACCGTCGAGCCTCTTACTTGACGTCATTATACACGAAGTACCGGTAGCCGAGCGTGAAGACTTCCTACTCAAGCCAACACGCAACTCACTATAACCAATTTTTACTGGACGCACAACCTTGCTGTGAAATACAAGCGCCGCGATCATCAGTCTCAGCGATTTTGCATGGCTCTGGAAAACATCTCAGGCCTCAGAACTCAAGGCAAAAACCCCGAACCCTACACGTAGTCACAGCAAAAAATAGCATTTCGGATGCAGGTTTGGTGCTGGTAAATTCTGGTTATAACCACTGCAAAGTCGCCACGAAAAATGAGGAGATAAAACCAGTGGCGAGCCTCCGGTGCTGTCATTACATCTATCCATTTCTAAATACATTGGTAAAACATAAAAATGAACAGGACATGCATGAGAGAAGCAAAATACAGTTGGAAAGGGTAACACAATGAAACAAACGACATGGTTAAATTGTGTCGCCGGGTTTTATTTTCTTTGTTGTAAAAAATTATACACACAAAGGGGAAGAAAAGAAAAGAGTGAATATCAGGGTAAGATGGCATCGCCACACTATCTCGGTCACATGGTTCGTGGCGTAAGGGAAAAAAATCTTGGGGTCATGGGGCTTCCCCTGACCTGGATTCTATCTCTCCGTCATTGGCAGAATCGCTGATTAATGCCTACAGTTTAAAATAGTCATTTTGACTGACCTGAGTCTATGGTGGGTAATTGAAAGTAGTGAATTGATGCATTTCATAAGATATCTGTAAAAAATGGCATTCCAATCCAGCAAAGGGTTCTAGGGTTATTACTGGATTTGACAGACACAGTGTACACACACATCCAGACAAACAAACATACATTACTGCTATGGTATTATATTAATTTCACTATTTTGATATTTTGAGCGTATTTACTGGGTGAAACAATAAGTTATATTGTTATTTTACCTACTCACATGTATTTTATTCCACAGTAGTTACTATCAGTGAAAGATAAATTAAAATCTATTAAATAAATAAATTAAATATATGGATACTTTACTAGACCAATGAATATACATAGAATAGTTACACAATATAGAGTTAGAAAATGAACATTGATGGCTAATAGGAATACAGTCATTGGTAGGTCATAAAATAAAATCTCTTTTGATACAGGAAGCTTTTTCTGTCAGTTATAATTTCACGTTTTCATTGTGAATCAATCAACTGTCACATACAGAAGCATTTTAATAAATTTCTTAATGTACTACTGCAATTATTCTAGCAGTTCAACCACTTTCTAATAATTACAATTTCAGAACAGTCAAATTAAAAATTAGGTGGTCGGAAACAATGTTATTGATAGAATAAAATGTACATTTTCATAACATTGATAAATTCATGAGCCACTTATGGTAAATAATATAGTAATTTAGAAGAACGCTTCGGATGAAATCCTTTCCCAAACACACACACAAAAAGGTTTTAAAGAGACAGATTATTCATTTCTAATAATAGGAATTCAGATAGATGGGTTATATCTTAGGTATATGGTTATAAAATAGGAATTCAGATAGATGGGTTATATCATAGGTATATGGTTATAAAATAGGAATTCAGATAGATAGATTATATCATAGGTACAGTATATGGTTATAAAATAGGAATTCAGATAGATGGGTTATATCATAGGTATATGGTTATGTAATAGGAATTCAGATAGATGGGTTATATCATAGGTATATGGTTATATAATAGGAATTCAGATAGATGGGTTATATCATAGGTATATGGTTATATAATAGGAATTCAGATAGATGGGTTATATCATAGGTATATGTTTATATAATAGGAATTCAGATAGATGGGTTATATCATAGGTATATGGTTATGTAATAGGAATTCAGATAGATGGGTTATATCATAGGTACCGGTATATGGTTATAAAATAGGAATTCAGATAGATGGATTATATCATAGGTATATGGTTATATAATAGGAATTCAGATAGATGGGTTATATCATAGGTATATGGTTATATAATAGGAATTCAGATAGATGGGTTATATCATAGGTATATGGTTATAAAATAGGAATTCAGATAGATGGGTTATATCATAGGTATATGGTTATAAAATAGGAATTCAGATAGATGGGTTATATCATAGGTATATGGTTATATAATAGGAATTCAGATAGATGGGTTATATCATAGGTATATGGTTATATAATAGGAATTCAGATAGATGGGTTATATCATAGGTATATAGTTATATAATAGGAATTCAGATAGATGGGTTATATCATAGGTATATAGTTATATAATAGGAATTCAGATAGATAGGTTATATCTGAGGTATATGGTTATGTAATAGGAATTCAGATAGATGGGTTATATCATAGGTATATGGTTATATAACAGGAATTCAGATAGATGGGTTATATCATAGGTATATGGTTATGTAATAGGAATTCAGATAGATGGGTTATATCATAGGTATATGGTTATGTAATAGGAATTCAGATAGATGGGTGATATCATAGGTATATGGTTATGTAATAGGAATTCAGATAGATGGGTGATATCATAGGTATATGGTTATATAATAGGAATTCAGATAGATGGGTTATATCATAGGTAAATGGTTCTATAATAGGAATTCAGATAGATGGGTTATATCATAGGTATATGGTTATAAAATAGGAATTCAGGTAGATGGGTTATATCATAGGTACATGTATATGGTTATATAATAGGAATGTAGACTTTAAGCTTACCCTGGTACATTATCAAAGTGTAAAATAAAGATTAAGAACTTTGATATCAATGTATAGTAATACTTTAAATTTGAAAACTACTATAATATACTATACTATATGAGAGCGCATCCAACTCCAAAATCAACTTTCAAAAGTCTGAGGGGTTGTGGGTTGGCAGTTGGCGAAATACTAGCAGCTCGCCCTTGGGTATTAAGTGGACTAGCACGGGCTTAAAACTGTTGGGTGTATATTTAGGGAACACCAAGACATTGATTGACAAAAACTGGACTGAAATAAAGCAAAAAGTTGAAAACAAAATGGAGTTTTGGGCGCATTTTGCTCCTGCTATGTCGTACAGAGGGCGCGCACTTGTTATCAACAATTTGCTTTCGTCACAATTATTCTATCGCTTGTATAGTTTGTCCCCTCCCCATGACATTATCTCATCACTCCAAAGATCGTTTGTAAACTTTTTATGGCAAGGCCGCCATTGGGTGCAGGCGGAAACTGTGTATTTGCCTACAGAAAACGGTGGGCAAAATCTCACACACTTGCCATCTCGCATTGACAGTATGCGCCTTGAATACGTGCAGCGGTATTTATATTCCGATTATAATCATCCGTGTATTAGATTTACTGATTATTTTTTCAATCAAGCCGGTAATCTGTCGTATGGCAAACATTTATTATGCACTACACTCAATACTGAATTCCATCAACTTTCTGCATTTTACTCTGACTTGCTGCGCAGCGCTGTTGGAAGTCACTTGACAAGAAGCGTATTTTTAATGATTCAAACATTACCGACATTCTTGCTGAACCATTGTTTAACAACCAGCATATTTGTCATCCACTGCGGAATGAACCGTTTCTTTCAAAACATTTTGCCGCTTTGTAAATAACACCTGGCTTCCTAACGCTTTTTTTGTTAATAAAGTCAATATACACTCCAGACATATACTTGAGCTAAGTTTAAATGTTGTACATGATGCTATTCCTGGTAAATGGAAAGCAACCATATACACACAAATTGAAAGACAACTTAATACTTGATCAACCTGTATCTAGCCACCTCAGTTTCCAGCTACATTTCTCAGACGAACTGAATGTTCCACTATACAAACTTGAAAAAGGCGTTACATACAAATACCTCATAGCGGTTATGAACAAAATTCGTCACCCGGACAAACTTGACACTGTATGGCGTGACCTTCTGGCCTTGCCTTCAGATATCAAACCCAATTTTAAAGGGTGTTATACTGCCCCCATCACAAAACGTGAAGGAGATTTGCAATGGCGTGTAATGCATGGTGCATATACTACTGCTGGTTTTCTTGCTGGGGCAAATTTTGCCGATTCTGAAAACTGTCCACTTTGTGGTGATCTGGATTCGCTCATTCACATTTTCATTGAATGTCCGGCGATTGGCGCCCTCTGTCGCTTCATTTCGCACATTTCTACTGATTTTTACAACCTGGTTTGACGGTTCCTCTTTGGTGGTTTGTCATTTTACCACCTCACCACTCACGTTGTTTTCTCTCTCGTCAGTGTGAGAGTATTTTTCTTTTCATCCTTATCACTGCAAAAGTAGCTATCCATATCTCCCCGCGGAATAAACGGGAGGGAAGTGCTTTTGTGGATCCGTTGGAAATTTTAAAAACTCGCATCACCAGCAGAATTAAATCTGAGTACCAGTACTTCAAACTTGTGAAACAGGAGGACAGGTTCGAATACATTTGGACTACAAATGACGCTCTTTGTTCCTTAGAAAATGAAAAATTACAAATCCAATTGTGAAAACTGTTATGGTTCTGTTAGTCAACTTGTCAAAGTCCTGGGCATGACGTTAAAACTGCATCCGGTTGTGGAGTTTTTGTACTTGGGAGAATGAAGTTACCCTTTGCCACAACTACCTCCAGGTCACCCTTGGGCAAGGTGTAGTACCTGTCAGCCTAGGGTGCCAACTTCCCACATAATAAGTTTGGTTGACGTCAGTAAGGGCATACGGTCGTAAAAGCCTGGCACCAACTCAGCCTCACGTCTGAGGTATTACCTAATAAAGGCAACGTGTATGGTCATTTAATTATGTATATATTTATCCTGGGCAAGAGTTTAAACTACATCCGGTTGTGGAGTCTATGGACTTGGGAGAATGAGGTTATCCTTTGCCACAACTACCTCCAGGTCACCCTTGGGCAAGGTGTAGCACCTGTCAGCCTTGGGTGCCAACTTCCCACATAAAAAGTTTGGTTGACGTCAGTAAGGGCATACGATCATGAAAACCTAGCACCTACAGATCCACATAGGTGGACAATATTTCATGTAAATATATGTTTCAGTTTTTTCCTTAGCATTTGGCAGAGGGGATCGTAAACTCTTGTAGTGAGAACCAGTGTGACTGGCCTGCCTACGGGGTGCTAAGGTTTTCATAGTAAAAGTTATCAGTCACATTCGTTAATGTAATTTCGTTTTATTTATCCAAAAATCACTTCACTTCACTTTACTTCACTTCACTTCACTACACTACACTACACTACACTACACTACACTACACTACACTACACTACACTACACTATAGAACTCCTCACAAAGATTAATTTTATACAAAAATTATGCAGAATAATTTGTTTTCAAAACATTCAGTAATCAAAATGCTGTGCCCTTGAAAATTTACTACCTAGATAAAAGTAATACCCTAAATTAATTAACAAACATAATTACTTTTTACTGAGACCAGTGAATGTTAGAACCACAATCACAAATCAATTAGACCATATTTTGAAAAGTTTTATAATTAAAAAACCCATAATCTATTCCCAAATACACAGATAGAGATCACTGGTACATTTCTTGCATAGTGTGAAATTGAAGTGAAATTAACTTATTTATTATTATTATGACAAAGCTAATCACTTACTTCACACAAGATTTCAGTTCAATGCAAGACATCGTTCATTATGGTTCTTGGATTAACATTCATATAACTATAGTATTTTCATTTTGTCAAAATGAGTTTATTATTTGTGAATTTCATTGATTATAATCAAAACACTGAAAGACTGGAGATGTTCTAAATAAACTATTTTCTGTTATATGAATTTAAAATCATATAAACTAAAATGACACTATTTTAACATTACATCTCAGGTTAAAACAACACATGACAATATTTTTAAATAACAAGAAAATTATTTCAAACAAGTCATTGTCAATGACACGTCCCCGTTCCGTTCATATTTGAGTGACATATACATTCAAAGCAGATCATGACCGAAATGCACCTGCATATGTACAACACATTGTACTAAATCTGAACAAAATCGATCCATGCATGACTGAGATCCGGTTCCGGAATTGTGAAAATGCGTGATTTTGATGCATTTTCGGCCTCAAAATGGCCATCATTCAGCTATTGTTAAGTGGATCATGAAACAATTGCACATATCTATTTGTGACATGATGTACCATGTGTGTGTGAAGTTTGAACTTGATCAATCCTGACATGTCTTGGATACGGATCCAGAACTGAATTCTTTAACAAAATGACCGCCAGTCGGCCATTTCGAATTTAATCCTAAAAAAAAAATGACGTGCATCAAGGTCCTATTATGTACCAAATTTGAACGAAATCCGTCCATGCATAACTGAGATCCGGGTCCGGAATGGTGAAAATGTGCGATTTCAATGCATTTTCGGCCTTAAAGCGGCCCCCATTTGGCTATCGTTAATGAGATCATGAAACAAATGCACATACATATTTGTGACATGATGTACCTTGTGGGTGTGAAGTTTTAACTCGATCAATCCAAGCATGTCTCAGATACGGATCCAGAACTTAATTCTTTAAAACAAAATGGCCGCCAGTCGGCCATTTCAAACCCGATCCAAAAAAAAAATGACGTGCATCAAGGTCCTATTATGTTTAATGTATGTACCAAAATCCGTCCATGCATAACTGAGATCCGGGTCCAGAATCGTGAAAATGTGCGATTTTGATGCATTTTCGGCCTTAAAATGGCCGCTATTCGGCTATCGTTAATCGGATCATGAAAAAAATGCATGTGCATATGTCCCATATAATGTGTGATGTATGAGTGAAGATTGAACTTAATCGGTCCATGCATGTTCGAGATACAGATGATCACGGACGCACGCACGCACGCACGCACGCACGCAGACGCACACAGGGCAAAACATAAGTCCCCGTTTTCGGCCTACGTCCGAACGGGGACTAACAAAGTGGTAAAAAACGTTATGTCAGGTTTACAATGAAATAAGTCTAGGTTGAAGAAATTTAAACACCAATGCAAACACAGTACACAACATTTTGTTTATGACCTGTTCACAGTGGAGAAGCAATCATTTGTTCAGGTTTTATATACAGTCAGTCAGGCATAAGTAGAAGTTATTGAGTCACACTTTGTATAGATACACAAAAAATAAGGTCCTCATTTATTTAGCATTTGTGACCAAACTATGTATTCTTATGTTGACAGCTACCAATTTTCTCATAGATACAGAGAGGTGATTCTACAAGTCACTATTTTCAGATTTCATCAAAATGATGAACAGTATATACTTATTCATGAAATAACATGTATTTAATTTCTCAGTTAATATTAAAAATACTCTTAGACTATTAATCGCATGATCCTTAACTGAATTTGATATGAATTTTATGAAAGTTCCACGGCCGCGGCGAAGGTCACCGGTTGCAGGATGAACGCATTTTATGCAAATGTATGCATACATTCCATGATGCCGGCTGACCAGTACGTCAACTAGAAAACCAGCTGATCCTGCATTTGGTGAATACACCACATCTTCCGCCCATAGGGGGCGCAACAGAGGTCAACGGTCAAGTAAACAACAGTTCAACTTCCAACATGGCGTCAACACAACAGCAAAACTCCAGCATTACAGTAACTCCGAAGCCGATCCCTGCTACAATTCCTCCAGCGAACCTGCATCTGCCATTTGTCGATCAACAGTTGTTAAACTCACTCTCAAACAGGGGTAAGTTCACCGATTTTTCAGATCTACACCCAGATGTTTTGAAGCCTAATGTTACGCGAACGTCTAATACACACATTTCATTTGACCCAGACAATCCGTCAGTAGCAGTATTCTCCACTCAGGCGAAACGTAACGAAATAACTGGCTAGACTGTTGGTCAACATTTGCGGCCTACAGGACTTATTACCATCCAGAAGAAGCAGTCTATTTGTTTAATTACCAGCGTCACATAGCAAGTAGAGCTAAGACTTTCAAACCAGAGGCATGGCTGGCTTATGGCAAAGAATTTCGCCTTGATCATGCCGCTATCCCGATTTGCGGAACTGGAGTATCCCAAATGCACAGCTAGATTACCGGTATGCACATTTCCAGCAGAATCTTCATTTACTAATTCCAGTTTGTTCCAACTGCCACAAAAAGGGACATATGCGCCAAGACTGTACTCGATGGCAAGACCCCTACCGCTGGGTCAACAACAATATAACAAATCAACAATAACAACGTCTGCAGAGATTTCAACCGTGGTCGTTGCAACACTCCATGTCGCCACAACCGCATTCACATATGTAACATTTGCCACTCTACAAGCCATTCAGCAACATTTCATCGCACACCAGAAGAAGGAAATCAGCTTTTTCTTGGCCAATCCCAGTCTAACCAACAACCACCACAATTCCAGCCCGTTCGTCGACAGAATTCTGCAAATGGACATACTTTGAACAATTCATCCAGAAACACCACTCAAGCCTGAGGCTTTTGCACAAGTCTTACATAGTCATCCAAACAAATCATTTGTTGCCTCAACATGCCTTTCGTCTATGTCCAGTGAGGAAACAAGACTGGCACCTTCTGGGCTACTACTGGGAAGGTCACTATTTCTTTGATCGTGTGTTACCATTTGGATTACGCTCTGCACCATACCTATTCAACCAACTAGCAGACGCCATTAACTGGGTTGTTGCACATTGCATTGGATCTACAGACATCCTGCACTACCTTGATGACTACCTCACTGTTGGGCCTCCGAAAGTCAAGAAAATATTTTAAATAATTGTGATTCATCGATGTTCCCAACGTGAATTATTTCATTTGAAATAGAGTGAATATGTAATATAAACCAGACAATAACATACCATATGCATAATGGTTTTAAAATTTTACTCAGTGCAGCACACTTTGATTGCATTGTTCATTATTTAGTAAAATACATGGGGCCGATGATATTACCATATATTCCCATGCCAGCAATGCAACGATGATGATAACAACAGATATAGTAACCCTTCTACCTCACCATTGTTCATTATTTTAATAAAATACATGGGGCCGATGATATTACCATATATTTCCATGCCAGCAATGCAACGAAGATGATGATAACAACTGATATGGTAACCCTTCTACCTCACCATTGTTCATTATTTTAATAAAATACATGGGGCCGATGATATTACCATATATTCCCATGCCAGCGATGCAACGATGATGATAACAACAGATATGGTAACCCTTCTACCTCACCATTGTTCATTATTTTAATAAAATACATGGGGCTGATGATATTACCATATATTTCCATGCCAGCAATGCAACGATGATGATAACAACAGATATGGTAACCCTTTTACCTCGCCATTGTTCATTATTTTAATAATATAATATAATATAATTATAACTTTATACTGATGAATAAGGTGACCAAGTTTGATGAAGTTTGGAATAGAATTAGTAAAGTTATTATGCACACAATAACAATTATTAACGACGACAACAACGACAACAACGTTAACGCCGGACAAAATTTTTCCCTTAATATACCTTTCCCTTCCATCTTTGATGGTACGGGCAAGGTAAAAATACATGGGGCCGATGATATTACCATATATTTCCATGCCAGCAATGCAACGATGATGATAACAACAGATATGGTAACTCTTTTACCTCACCATTGTTCATTATTTTAATAAAATACATGGGGCCGATGATATTACCATATATTCCCATGCCAGCGATGCAACAATGATGATAACAACAGATATGGTAACCCTTCTACCTCACCATTGTTCATTATTTTAATAAAATACATGGGGTTGATGATATTACCATATATTTCCATGCCAGCAATGCAACGATGATGATAACAACAGATATGGTAACCCTTCTACCTCACCATTGTTCATTATTTTAATAAAATACATGGGGCTGATGATATTACCATATATTTCCATGCCAGCAATGCAACGATGATGATAACAACAGATATGGTAACCCTTTTACCTCACCATTGTTCATTATTTTAATAATATAATATAATTATAACTTTATACTGATGAATAAGGTGACCAAGTTTGATGAAGTTTGGAATAGAATTAGTAAAGTTATTATGCACACAATAATAATTATTAACGACGACGACGACGACAACAACAACAACGTTAACGCCGGACAAAATGTTTCCCTTAATATACCTTTCCCTTCCATCTTTGATGGTACGAGCAAGGTAAAAATACATGGGGCCGATGATATTACCATATATTTCCATGCCAGCGATGCAACGATGATGATAACAACAGATATGGTAACCCTTTTACCTCACCATTGACATTTCATTATGAAAGAAAAACAAAATCTCGTTGTAAGCAACCACAGTGACAGTGTAATCAGAATCACAATGGATTATTCAATTCCTAATTACCTTCATATTTGCAATGTCTTTGTCTATACAGCCAGCATTAGATACAATATAAAGATAATCTTCTGTTGTTTTACTAACTATTAAATCATCTTGTATTCCACCTTTGTGATTTGTAAACAGTGATAATGTACCAGTGTTATCAGGGAGCCCTGCTACATCACCTGTAAGTATAAATGACTCAATTGAAAACAGTGATAATGTACCAGTGTTATCAGGGAGCCCTGCTACATCACCTGTAAGTATAAATGACTCAATTGAAAACAGTGATAATGTACCAGTGTTATCAGGTAGCCCTGCTACATCACCTGTAAGTATAAATGACTAAATTGAAAACAGTGATAATGTACCAGTGTTATCAGGTAGCCCTGCTACATCACCTGTAAGTATAAATGACTAAATTGAAAACAGTGATAAATTTAATGTTCCAGAGTTAGCAGGAAGTCGTACTTGCAACCACAATCCCTCTATCCCCAGTCTGGAAACGGTCATTGTATTAGGTGTGAATTTGTCTCCTTCCCTGGCAAAGGCATGTTGCGGGTATGGGCAAAGCATTGTCACGTGATCAGTACGCAGCCGGCCACTATTTTTGACATTGTCATTGCTATGTGTTTTTTACAACTTAGTTGTTTATTCCAGAATTCGTGCTTTTTCACATAATTTTTTAATCAAGATATCTGTATAAGGTCATATTTTAGCCGGCAAGTCGTTCTTTAATTCATCTATTTTACCAGCAGCGACACATTTTCGCAACAAATTTTCATACCTTTACCCAGAAATGTTTCTTGTTTGATTTAGGGGTGATTGAAATGAACTTGAAACAAATATTTGTCTTCGATTTTGACATTTTATGATCGAAACATATCATTAAAAATTGGTGGGCTGATTTGTTATTTGTCACACCGCATTTTATTAATGTTAAATTGGACGATTTTTATGGATGCTTTTTCGATCGTAAATGCATGACAATGTACGCTATTCAGTGCAAAAAACAATCCTTTATATACAAAAATTGAAGCATTGTTTTATACTTTTCATTAAGTAAAGTCATTAGTTGTTACATATTTGACTTGAATTGTTATGAACCCCCAAGAATCAGAAATATCACAGGTTTTTCGTTCGACCACGTTAACATGAACAGCACTATTTTGACAAGATTTGTTTAGCAATGTCAGCATGTTGGTACGCAAAGTTTTTTCCCTATTCAAACTAGAAGATGAACATAATTCCCAATATTAATTCTTACATGGAAGGAACTAGATGTTTATGAGTTGGTATAGGCTGGTTTTGATGTGTCTCAGTGTTCAAAAACACCAAAAAAAAACTCAATAAAACGTTTCTTCGAATTTGGCCACTTATAAACAGGTAATTAATGACCAAATGTCTGCCATTTCGATCATACTTTGTAAATATACAAGTATCTAATCTGCGTGGACTGTTACCGGTATATCGTGAACAAATGGTTGTTTGTTTCTTAAAAAGTGACAAAGTGGGTGCTGAACAAGATGACATACCGTGCAATTAATTTATTCATGTCCCTTTGTTATGTTGAACAGCATCAACAGTACAATCGGTTCTCTAAACATAGGGCGGGCCTTCATGACAGCATATATTTACTTACGAGATATACATGCCTTAAAGTACAGATATGTTTGCATTTCTTTCTGCCTTTGTTATAATCAATTAGCTCCAAGTCAGCACTGTTTTTTTCCTCCCCATGAAAAACGGAATGTAGCGTTGACCATGACCTTTTGCAATGCCACAAGCTGCGATCACCAACTTACGGTTTACATCGTCCACATGTCCACTTTTTTTCGACATCGGGAAAAATGTCAGTCACGGACTTGCATTTTGAATTTGTATACTTATAGTACAGATGACTTCCCCAGCCATGACGGGTGTTTGTGTTTTCTGCCAAAATGACTTTCTTCTTTTTACAATAACGACACATCAATATATCACTGCCAATTTTATTTACAGACTGTAATTCTACTATGAACCAGCGTCTGTATCCAAGATTTCCATCTCGTCGTCGTTGTCTGAACTGTCGGTGTCACCTCATAATCACTCAGGACAATTTTTTTTGCGCCGCAAAACTTTAGTTGTAACTGTTAATAGGCTTGTCTTCAAACCACTCAGGTCACTGCCAATTAGATGTCTTTTAACAGTGTCAGTGTTTTTGGCGACTAGGTTTTTTCATTTTTAGAACTCCTTCCCATGATTATATTATGTTATTAAAACACAGAGACATGCTTAAAATTCCATAGCGTAATGTTTGTTTGTGCTTCGATCGCGTTCGCGTAACGAACACTATTTATAGATTACACAGGATATAATAAAGCTGGATGGTCAACAAATCAGTATGCAAATTAAATCCTTCGTCTTCAGTCTCGCCACTCAACATGATGTGTAAATACATGACATTTGGATGTAATAATGAAAGGAAATTGAACTGGTATGAAAGGGCAGTACATGTAGCCAGAACGCAAGGTCAGAATCCGGGGTCAAAATACGTCACAATACATCCATCAAGGTGGTTGCAAAGTGTCAACCACTAGGGATGAGGTAAAAGACTACGTTTGCAGTTTGCGTGAATGGCCGGGGAGAAAAATTTATGCAAATTCTGTGCTTCAGTAACAATATTTGCTTCTTTTTTTGTGCAATGGAAATTAATACAAGAAATGTTGCCAATAAACATGTCCTTCTAGTAGACAAAACAACCCTGGGACGTTTATCTTGGGAAATTTAGAAGACGAAAATCCCTTGGGACAGTCGTTGTGAAACAATAGACGTGCTTCGCCAGGGTATCAAGTTTATTTTGATTATTTGAAGATGGAAACTGCTACTTTATGGAAGAGCAAAGTTCAATGTCATTGGCACAGTAATGACGTTTTTAGAGGGGTGGACTCACTAGAAGTATTCGCCGTGACTCCAGACTTCTCATTTGGGTTTATTCAACACTTATCATATTACTATCAAGAAGGTTTAATGTCTTGTTTGTATTTGCACAATGTGAATGAGGGGTTTATTGTCAAAATATATACAGGTGCTTGTATGCCTATTGAAACTATACAAAATTTAACCAATGCACATCTGTTTTATGTGTTAACAGAACATTGCGATGTTCTCATGGAATTGTTAAATCTTGGTATCATTCCCAACTGTCACCAAACTGTACGTTTTGACGACTCATATGCACTTCTGGGACTTGTAATAATTTTCTGGAAACTGCATAGCAAATCACATATTTTCCTTATTAATTGTTCATAGTTTTTATTCTCAGTTTTTATTGTTCATAATTATTTTCTAGTAATAACATATTTTTTCGATTGTGTGCATGACAGCTTTGTCCACACACAATAAGACAGGATGATATGTACGGATATGTGTGAGTATGTTTCATGGATTAATAGGTCACTCCTTTGCTTCAATTCCAACTACATCTCTGGAAATATCACTTGCTGTTTATCATCCATATTTTGATATCTCACAATGTGTTGATTGCGTATCTGGAAATTCTAACTACTATTTTGCAGAATTTGACCAGCATTGCTTTTACCAGTCATTTAAGTCAATTCCCATATTGTCCTTCACAGTAAAGGTTAATGCAGATATATTGTAAATTACACAGAGGTAACATTACAATACATTTCCCTTCACATTCCCCTGTATTACATAAAATCTTTGAGCTGAGGCAGTTATGGTTCTACAACCATCACCAGTTTTCTTGTCTTATTTGGATTTAGTACAGAGTATTTTTGTTGTTACAAAATGAGCCAAATAAATACTAGTAAATAATTAATACATTCACAGTAATTCATTTATATTAAATGTTATTTCTACACTCACCCACAATCAGACTTTCTATGAATTGGATTCTGTCTTTACCATAAACCTTACTTTGCTGCATATGTGAGACATCAAATAATGATACGGTGTTCCTAGTATGTAGATGTTCTGCTAAGAGTCCCTCTTTGTATTGTACTGGCATACTAAAACCAGCAAATGGCACCATTTTACCACCATGTTCAAGATGAAAGTCATAAAGACAGGTTTTTGTTAAGTCTACATCTGCCTATGGAGGAATTAAGGAAAGACACAGAAAACTATAAAACATGTGGATAGTTGAAAAAACAGATTACTGATACTTTGCTAAGGAGAAGAATGATTTTGTGATTTCCCTTTGGCAAAAAAAACCCCTATGCTGGGGGCCATTTTGGATTAAACAATCCATGATTATCTACTAGTAGGTCCCATAATATCCAATGTATGTACCAAGTTTGAAAAAAAAATCCATCTATAAATGCGAAGATCCAGTTCTGGAATGCTAGAAGTGCTTGATTTTTTAGCACAAAAATGGCTGCCATTTGGCCATTTTGAATCAGATAGTCAAACCAATATATCTATGTCATGATGTATAATGAATATATAAAATTTGACAATCAGTCAAAGCATTGACACTAAATATGACACTAGAACTGCAACCATTAAAACAAAATGGTCGCCAGTCGAATCTGAAAAATAATATGACGTGCATCAAGGTCCAACGTATGTACCAAGTTTGAACAAAATCCATCCATAAATGCTTGATTTTGATGATTTTTTAGTACAAAAATGGCCACCATTCAGCCATCTTGAATCAGATCGTGAAACAAATTGATGTGCATATGTATAATATTATATATGATGTATGTGTTAAGTTTGATTGTGATTGGTCCGGGCATGTCTAAGATACAGGTCCGGACGCACGCACACACGCACGGACCCTCAAGGGTGTTCGAACGAGTCTAAAAATGATCACAATACTGTGAGACCAGTAAATATTTTAGTGTTACAGTAAATTTCATAAAAATATGAATGTTTATATACCCCATTATATTAAATATGTTTTTCCAATGTAGTTCCTCATTACCTTTCCTCAATACCCTTGGCTATAGTATTACCACTGATTTCTCATCATGGAAAAAAATTCCATTTCTCAAACCTCTCTAATGAATATTCTTTCTAGCCACTGGACAGAATTCATGCTCATATCAAAATTTCATTGAAGTTTAGACAGAGATTTCTCATTTTTAGTCTCAACATTTTTTCTCTCATAAACACAAGAAAATACCCACTAAAATATCGCAAAATTACGACACGCTGTAACTTATGGCATTACGGTGACAGATGTATATTAATAATATTTAATGTAAGAACTAAAATTATAATATACCCATTAAAATTATCAAAACTCTGAATGCATACATACAAGCCATGCATGGTACAGTCCCCGTTAGTTATCAAATTTAAGATATATAGTTTTGTTTATAGTAATATGATTATGATTTTTTTAACATTAATTGATTGACATCTTGTATGTGATCATCAAACGAGTACTTGTCCACATTGAGAGATATTGCTCTGAAACAGCATTAATTAAAACATTTATATATGTGTAACATAATGTATAATAAATATATAAAATTTGAACAATCAGTCAAAGCATGTCAGAGATATGGCTCTAGAAGCGCATGCATTAAAACAAAATGGCCGCCAGTCAGCCATTTTGTAAAATAAAATGACATGCAGCAGGAACCCATATAATGTCTAATGTATGTACAAGTTTGAACAATATTAATCAATAAATGCCACAAATCCTTAATTTTTGATGATTTTTTAGCACAAAAATGGCCGCCATTTGGCCATTTTGAATCAGATAGTCAAACCAATATACATGTACCTGTATATCTATATCATGACGTATAATGAATATATAAAATTTTAACATAATCAGTCAAAGCATGGCAGAGATGTGGCACTAGAACTGCATTCATTAAAATAAAATGGCTACCAGTCGGCCATTTCAAATCCAATCTGAAAAATAAAATGATGTGCATCAGAAACCCATAATATCTAATATATGTACCAAGTCTGAACAAAATCCCCTCAGAAATGGCATGAATGCTTGGTATTTGATGATTTGTTAGCACAAACTGGACACCATTTGGCCATTTTGAATCAGAAAGTGAAACAAATTGATGTGCATATGTATAATATTATGTATGATGCATGCGTGAAGTTTAAATGTAATTGGTCCATGAATATTTAAGATATAGATCTGGATCATGCATTCACGGACAAACAGAGGTCAGTCCAAAATTCCCCCATTTTGGACTGTGTCCAAATGGGGACTAATTATCCCCTGTAATATGAGATTTGGTAAAAATAAGCCTGAATTTTGAAATGCTGTAACATCAACAAAAGTATATCTAATTGGTGGTGGGGAACTGCAAAGCCAGTTATAAAATGTCTAGACAATTGTAAACAAATATTTTCACAAATGTCACTGATCGCAAAAGACATAACAAAATTATAAATATTTTTTGAATTTCAAATTTTAGTGTTAAGTACAAACTCTGCAAAAATCTCTGTAACTCAAAAAGCAAATAAATCAATGAAACATACATAATTGATTGATTCTATCTGCTATTGTTCCATTACATTTTAATCTTATATTTTGAAAAATATAGGTAATCCACCTGGAACTGACTCGTTGCTTTTGTTTTTATAAATGACAAATTTTCTTTTATTTATATTTACTATATGCCTGACACTAATTTTTGTATTCATATTTTCCCAAATTCTTTTATATAATTTGTCATGGAAATTTTACTTTTATACCACTGGCAATTCTGTGGACCCATCCTCAAGCATGAACACTCCACCCCATCCCACCCCCATCAAGCATATCCTATCCCAGTATTCAAATGCGGGAGACGCTTATACAAGATAGTGACATTGATATTTAATAAATGGGTCACAGATGCTACTAATGTAGCGATCACTATATGGTGGTAACAGGGCGTATCATCAAAACAAAGCACGAACCTAGTACAGAGAGAGATACGAATCACATCTACTTCAAAAAATATATCACTGGGCTGACGTTAACATGTGTTAACCAACTGGTGCCGGACTACTTGCTCGCAGATACGATGGTGGGAATAACATGCATTTGTTTAAATGCTACGTAAATAGTTGGTGATGGTCTGGGCTACAGGTAGTCTGTGAGTAAAACCGCAGCAGACAGCATATTCACTCGCTTCATATCCGGGCCTCGACCTGACGATGGGAGGTTTAGACAACTTATTTAAACGTGAACGAAACGACTTACCTCTGATGCAAATAGTCTTTGTGTAACCCACATGGGGTGCTGACTATTCCATTTAGTCCCACGGCTAATCAATCTTGGCAACAAACTAGAAAAACGAACTCCAGACATTTTTTTATTTCTCCAGCAAAAAACATCAGTCATAAACCAGCTTCCAAATTGTACTTCCGGTTGACACCAGAGGGCGGATTCGCCATATCAGCGAATGTTAAAGTTCGCTGAACTGCGCGTCAGATCACGTGACCCGGCTGGGCGTGATCTTTGAGCTTGTGTGCAGAAGCGGGGACCAGCCAAATGTTAAAGTTGACATGGATGGATATTTTTTCAATGAGTTATATTTATATTTTTAGAAAGTGGTTGCTAAGTCTACATGTCATAAAGACTTCATGCAGTGTTAATATTTATCAGGTAGTTTTCTAATTTGTTCAGCGGTCGCTGCTTTGCTTTGAATTCTTTGTTTATTTTTAGCATTATTCGGCCAGCTGTAGTCATTAATTCCATTTGCCATTGTATGATAAATAATTGTTTCAATTTATTATTAATTTGTTTTTTTACAAGTTATAAGGTAAACATATTTCAAAATTTGTGATGTCTTAAGAACAGTTTTATTTATTTGAAATTTAAAAACTTGAAGAAGTGTTTTGAATTTCGACAAGTCGGTTCAATTCTTTATTTATTCACTTAATACTAGTTTTATATGGACTTTCAAAAGCTTGACAGTCTGAAATAAAGATAAATAATAATATTTTTTTTTAATTTAGAGTGATAACTAGGCCGAAGTAGTTAAATTGCTTGACTGTACTCATCCCTTCAAAAAAAAAGTTTTGTTTAGTAGCATTTGAAAACAAGTAAGTGTAAGACCTCATCTTATTGGTCTGTGAGTTTATGTAGGTTTACTTGTTGCACTTGCGCATGCGTGCATAATAAAATATGGAAGAACTTGGCTGTTTTTTGTTGTTGTTTTTTTGTACTATTATATCCTCTTTTTATTTCCTCCACTGACACGAGTATCTTCTCGAAGTAACTAAAAATGAGTAGCTCAACATCATTATTCATAAGTCTGTTTGATTTGTTAAATATAATTTTTCAAGTTTTTTTTAGTATTTATTGACAGTTTCCATTTTGCTGAATAGTCTGCAAAGCGGGGAATTTCATAGATATGGATCATATTTTTATAAATAAAAAACTAAATTTGTTGGCTGCAATTGAGGTATAGAAATATAAACTGTTACAGGTTATACATATGTAGGCCTTATTATTACTTTTGTAAAACAATATATGTGAATTAGCATATGTACACTATACATACAATTATAAGTTGAAATCATGTTCCACTATTATACATAGTTACCCAAACTAGTCAGGAAATTCCGCTAAGATGTCGGCTCCACGGTGCGGAAGTCCGCAAACTATGGAGGCAGTAAGCTGGAACGTTATACATGTACCTTGAAAATGTTATGAAAATTGTTACCAGTTTCTATGGCAGCCGGCCATCCACATATAAAATGGTATCGAATGTTATCTCGACAAATCAGTAAATGAAGTTACTGGCAGTTGAGGGCGTCATCCAATATAGAGTCTTAATCTGGTAATATTAACTGCCTTTGTGCATTGGTTTTCATTGTAAAATATTCATTGTCAAAATATTGACGTCGGTTGGATGAGTATTGATAGCGATACTAGTATTGTAAACGATTTTCTAAAAAAAAAATACATTTAATCTAGTGAATCTAGTGAGTGTCATTGTGATAATATATTTCCAATATATTTCGAATTTATCTCCCATAACGCATTGCACATGATATACTCAGAGTACAGCATTTGAATACATGTTGTACTCAACACATTCACGTGGCAGGTGACGTCATTCGTCATATACTAGTATTACAATACAGACACTTACAGTGTAATTGCTATGATATCGGTAATACACACATATTTTGTTAAAACATAACAATATTTCACAAGTAAATCAGATATACGTGCGAAGCAGAATCAAGTTCGTACAAGAAAAAAACAAGTGTGTATCGAACACAAATGCTCTGAGTAATTATTTAATTTATAAAAATGGTATTAACATCATCGTTAATTTCAAAGTCATTATATTAAATGTTTGATGAATAAATACTATGAATAAATGTGACACCGTCCAGAATCACGTGACTGTGCCGAAAAGACCTTTGAATGAAATTGTCATCATATATAAATCTCAATAAATGTAACTGTATATCATATATCAATTGTTTAAAGCACACAGTCACGACTGATTCTGTTTAAATCCACGTATCTGACATAATGTTATCGGCCAGGAAAGCAGTATTTACGTATATAAAATTAGTATTCGCATATGAAGTTTCAGATTCTTGGTGTGGAGTCAGACAATTGTGTAACGTAGGTGGCGCTGTTTTATCATCTTGAATACTATCGTCACACTTGGTGCACCATCGGCAGTAATATAACTCTGCGAAGACAAACGTCGTAGATAATAGGAACGTACATCCAACTAAATAATATGGACCGTTATAGCTCCCTGTTTTGTCAAAGATCCACCCTGTAAATAGAAATTACAAATTACATTACACCATTTATACACTAGCATAGTACTTTATAGAAAAAAAACACCAAAAATACTACAGCAACAACAAAAGACTGTATGTAAGAATTCACCCTTTTTGTGGTCAGAGTCGTCCGTCATTTTTGTTATATATTTATTGTTGTGTTATTGAAAACAACCACACAACGAATGGCACTCATCCACCCCATGTAACAATGTGTTTTACCTGAAATGGGTGGGCCAATCAGACTGCCAATTCCAAGGGCTGGAAGGGAGAGTCCTAATGCGTCTGTCATCTTAGCATTGCCGACATATTCTTTTAAGACTACCGGTATAACTGTCATGTATACACCACTAGTCAGACCAAGAATGGCACAGTATATACCGTACTCAACGGCTCTCTTCATTAACACACTAAACAGTGACGCCACACCACACACAAACAACGAGGTGAAATAACACTGCGAGCCTGTTGTCCATTTTGCCTGTACCAACCACGCATGTCCAAATTGGCCAACAACGTTTGATATTCCGACGACTGAAGAGATGAGTGCCGCTTCCGTTGGCGCTAAACCGTAGCTGATACCTCGTGATGCAAGGTGTACTAGGGAAACGTTAAAACCAATACCGATAAGGAAAAGAGTGAAGGTAAATCCTGTGAATAATCGATTTTCACAAAATAGACCCCAGTCGAGGAAAGTTAACAATTTTTGGGACATAGATTGTCTTTTATTAACAGAACTTGAGAGTCGCCTTCGGGTTTGATCATTATTCTTCAATTCAGACAGCATAAGGTTCCCTGTGCTGCCCAACTTAGTGTCTGCTACGTTACCATAATGTTGACTTTCATCACCACTTGTCTTCGAGCCGCGACAATTGGAATTGTTTTTATTCAGTTCATTTTTCCAAGACACGATATTTCTGTGATTTGAAAGGACCGACCCTCGATGGCAGTGTGGTGAGTATGACGGGATATTGTAAGCAGAGACACCAACGTCGCACGTTTCACTATTCTCTATACATGTACAATGAGCCATAGAATTGGAGACGCTAAATAATCTGGGAGATTGTGGTGTCGTTGAGTCATCAGTTTGACGACCTGTCTCAATGATGTGACATGTTCGGGGTTGAAACAGGGCAGCACATACAAATAGATTTGCAGAAAGACCTGTAAGTACGACAAAAGTACCAGTCCATCCATAGATGTCGAGAAGATAGCGTAATACTGACGGAAAGATGAAGAATCCAGTGCTGGTACCGGTAAATGCGAGGGCGTTAGCCAGGGCAAAGCGACGATGGAAATACACCCCGAGAATACCGATACTTGGCGTAAACGCTAGGCCATAACCAATTCCTGTAACACAATATTATTGTTTTATTACTGTCCTGTCCTGTGCTCGTTACAAATACGTATACTTGTTTATTATACAGACTGTTAAGTGTAACAAATTCTCGGACACTTGAATTAATATTGCTATACAGCAGCAATAATTTCCAAAATGACGTCTTTTTGTCATGTTAACCTGTATGAATCACATCCCAATGTACAACTGACAATGGTTCAGCAATGCATGTTAATATATGCTGCTTTTCACATTCTATAAATATTCACAAATGACAGTAAATTGTATTTAAAATCAAAACACGAAAAACGTGCGATTGGCTAAAAAGTGATCCTTCCCCATTCAGCGATGCGTTTTGTGGAAATAATAATTTAATAAATAGAATATAGCTTTGTATATAGTTTTGCATGACATTTGTTTGGTTTAACATTTGTTATTTGACACTACTCAGATATTATCACAAAGTAAATACATAACGTATGACATCGTACCTGTTATAAAACCGTAACTGATACATAAATACGATACACTTGACGCAAATGAACTCATAATCATTCCAATACATGATAACATGGCACCAAGCGCCACCACTGAACGTGTTCCAAACTTGTTAGTCAATGCACTCGCCAATGGTCCTATAGTGAATAACAAGATTGCTCAGAACTACTATAATGTTACGTACATCGCTGTTAACAGTTTCTATTGTATTCGGTTAATGAAAATCCCATGCGGCACGCGCTTCAATGTACACATCTTTATGTAATATATATATATATATATCGTGGGTTTGTGCAAGTGAGTGAGAACCAGATCGAATTCGATAGTGTACCGTGTGTCTTGCTGTTATGAAGCAATACATCATATTAATTCATTTAAACAATATTGACAAAGCAAACAATCTGACTTTACTCAGATTTCGCATCTACCCATCAGAGTGAGTAATTACTATGGCTTGATCCTACAAGAAGAATATACTACAATAACGAGTTATTAAAATATCTCCCTCTGATTGGAAATCTCTGAATATATACTGTACCTGTTATGTTGACCATACAAATTGCCAAGGAAAGTACCCATGACGTATCTGACACATTGGAATCGAAGACTTCTGATAAAATTGACAATACCGGTCCCATACTTGGAGGTAGTCCGGCACATATCATTATTGCAATATTACTGCCGATCACAACAAACCATCCCCATCCACCATCTGCAGAGATATTCCATGAAGGTTGGATTTCTGACTTCCTTCGTTGCAGATCCATATTTTTTAAAAATAAAAATAATAACAGCCAAGAATTGTTTTTACGTCGAGGAAATACATTTGAATATATCACGCAAGCATACACAACGATTGAAGGTCGGACACAGGATTTCCGTTAATACAATGTTGGTCGGATACAGTCAACGGGCGACAGACCAGTGTAATACGTAAGGTGTGGTGGCATCAGAATGCCATTGTATTACTGTGAAAGTGACAGCGGGCATCGCATGTAATATATCAGTGAAGTGGTCACATGAAAAGATTTCTAACGTTCCTGTGGTGGGATGATAATAAGGCACGTCATAGCGTTAATCACCGTATAATAGGTGGGTTAGTTCCATTCAAATAGGCGGATCCCCTGTTGACCCAGCTTCAGGTAGGCGTGTTACGGCATACGTGTATTGTTGACACGTGTTTTTTTTGAATCGGGAGATGACAATATGTCTCAATTGTCAAGTAGCAGACCTCCTGGAAATGTATTGTAATACTTATATGAATAGAGTTAACTTTGACAACTGCTTTGTATCACATAATCAGTGTTATTATCCCCTTTCTTATCTACAAAAGAGTGAATCTTGAGTGACACCGTACAACCAGACCTACTGTGCAGCGTTAAGCAAAACATCGTTTAGAAACTTCTTGTAAACAAATTCTTGGCATAACGAAACTTAAAATAGTAAAATAGTAAACCTCTGTCCACATATGCGGTTATGTCAAACACTTTTTTGTTTTGAAAATTTACATGATCAACGTTCAATTTCTACATTACCATAACTTTACTCCAAAGGTCCTTATTTCGATAGCAATATTGCCACTACTACTAGTTCTATTGTAAATTCTTTTTTATTCTCAGCTGGTGTCCGATATTGATGTTGAATTATTTGTTGTCACGATACGAGTATGAATTGAGTCAGATACAGGTCACGGACGGTTAATTAGAAGTCGAACCTATCAATAAATCAATCAATAAAACACACTAGCGATTTATGAATTCAATTAATATTTGACAATTCGTTATAATTATATATGATTATAGTAGTAGTTTGTAAATAGATTGTGATTTGAAGATAAAAAACACTTAATATTTTACATAGGCACTGTGTACACTCACTCTGACGCATGTTGGCGCACGCGGCTCTTTTTAAAAATGAATATTATTTATCTATTTTTTATTTACGAAAGGCAATGTCTTAATAATTGCAATGAGGTTTTATGATAGATAGAGTTGAAAAAATTCCCGCGTTGCTGATAGAAAGAAATATCTCATGATACTTGTACGCAGATGCTATTATAGTACTGTGTGATGCCGACCAGTAGAGCTGTCAAATGATGTACCAGCATATTTGTTATAATACATCTATAACATGAAGAATAATGGAGTGCTGGGTCGCCGTCCTACTGTGTCATACCGTGGTTCGAGATTATGTCCAAAGTTTTTTTTATTATATTACAGTTGTTGAATACAACACAAATTACTAACATTCTGAATAAGTTATTTGTATACCACCGAAATCCCTAAACATAGCACTCGCTTGAGTTATGTAAAAGTTATTGATGCTGGAAAATAGGAATGTTAAGAATGCATTATAAAAAAGGCCGTTTTTTTTACTAATAATATAAATAAAATTATGTTGGTTGCTATTTCAAATAGTTGATATGATCATGATAATGTTTTTTAAGGTAGCGAGACTATTATTTGCATACTTTTTTTCATCTTCTAATTGTGACTAAATGACTACAAATAGACCCGGGAAAGTATATATTTTTAGAATCGCCAGATTTCAAGCTTTTCACAAGTGTATTTTGCATGCCCGTATCTGCATTCTACGACGCGTTACTCAATCAAAGGTGAAAAATTACTTTTTCTGTAAAAAAAATAATTACGCATTTACGCTGGCGATAAGAAGTATTTTTTTCACTTTTCCTAGTTGTTCAATAGTCTGGTAAATTGAATGTGTCTGGTCAGTTTTATTCAAGCAACGCGTTTTAAAAAATAGTGTGCTGAATTTCAATTACTGTTTTAGTCACATTGCCCCCAACTCAAACCACAACTCGTTGGTAAATAATCGATGAAATAGTTTGTCGGGACACATTCAAGTTCCTCTCATTGTCACCTTAAAGCTGTGAAAATTTGGTGTTAATCCGACGACAATAAGTATACGTTATTTTTTGTTAAAGACCTTGTATTTTGAAAAACATAAACTCCTAGAAAACGTCAATGAAGTAACAGCAAATATTTTCAAGCTTGTTTATCGGCACAATCAATTTGTTTTCCCATCAAGGTCTGTTTTACCATGTGTAGGGGCATCCAAGTGTGTAAGGCTATTAAAAACCAAAAAAATAAAGGAATGGGATAGCTATAATTGGATAAATTCGGCATATGAAAACACCAAAATCAATGATTTTTTTCAGTGGCTGGGTGACCTTGTGTCTGACACATTCATATGCAAATGACTAATCTGTGAAACAAACAGGGGCGGAGACAAACCACTGGAATGTTTGGAAACACTCATTGTGTGTCAGATAGCTACTGATAACACATCCTAACATTGCTTTGTCTTGAGTTTATCTTTGAAACTTATAGGCACACAGATTAAACCTGTATTGTTGATTTTGGAAAACACTACTGAGGCTGCCTTGCTTCCCTTCAGAAAATATACATTTTAACCAACTTACATGACATTCTATGTTATGTTGACTTTATCATATGAAAGTTTATAGTGCATTTCATCAATTAATAAATAAATGTGAAAATCGTAATTTTCAACACAAATAATAGTCTCGCTACCTTAATAAGACTGTGAATAATTCAGTATTTAATTTTTTTCTATATTTAAATTTAACAAGATGTAGAATTTTACTATTAATTTATTTGGTGATATATTTGTAATATAACTGGGATATTGATGTATAATTTGTTTTAAAAATATGCTACAGTTGGTGATTCAACGATAAGTGGTTATACATATAACTGTATACCCATATAAAACGAATGATACAACTACCACTACTTTCTTTTATTTACGTAAATCATTGCGTCACGTCGTGTTTGTTAGTGATCCCATGTGACGTGTTTACATGGTATTCGAACAAAGTGCTTCAATGTAATACCAACACATATATTTATATTATAATTAGTTATTGTGTTACTACAACCAACTAAATATACTGACTCACAGTAGAGGATGGTTTGACCATTGCAATTGAAAGCAATGACCTACTTACCGGATTGAAACTGTTCCTATTTTTCAAGGTGGCATTATATCGGTCGCTATTGCGGTGTCGGTATGTATCCGGGGATGTATTAATCAATTATCGAATAGCTAGATTGTGTTGGCACACTTTACTACATGGAAAAGTGGGGTACACTTTCCTCCCCCGAAATACAAACAAAAAGGTTTGGAAATAGGATGTCTTGGGCAAACTTGTGCAACATACTAAAGAAATAGTTCGAACACTTCGGTGTATTAAATGAACACATGGAAACAGCTATGTACACGATGTACACTTTTTTCAACACCTTCTTTGGTGTTTTGATGTTATGATCACATTGCAATTTTTGGCTACTTGTTTTCTTATTCCGATTGGAATAAATAGTCGGGTCAAATTACACTTGTATCCCTTGTATGACTGTCTAATGGTTCAAATATTAAGACATTCCTAAACTTTATTTATAACGGCATCTTTTTCATTGAGTAAATCAACTCAGTTTTACAGGCACAAAAAAGGTGAATTGATATTTGGGCCTTGGAATTAAACATTTTTTACGTCCGTTGAAAAAAATCAACTCGGCTATCATTCAGATGAATAAGTGCTCAGTTTTCTGAAAACAATTTACTCACAGAGAGTCAGGAAAATACGGGTAATGTAGTAGAATGGACATACTAGCTATATAAAACATGGTCACATGACATCGGGCTATGTATTTGATTGGTTATTGTCAATCAACAACCTGCAACATGTTGCATGAAATAGAACATGTCCCTATTTCGTTCAACTTATTGACAACAACTCTGGAACATTGCTTCAAGTTGACACACGTAATGACGTATTTCACAACAAAAGATAAACACAGATCGGAATGATAAAGAAGTACAAGCAACATAATACTAATTGGCATAGATAGAATTCACGTGAATTTGACAAATTAACTCGCACTAAGCGCTCAGTTATAACTGTTTGCCGTTGAAATACGTGAACATGTAACAATAAATTTAGAACATACTAAACTAGTGATTAAAGTTTCAACGATTATAAAGTTTCAACATTTCGTAGCGCGACGATCATCGCCCTTTAAGTTTAATTTGAAATGCATACCCACACATTTCCCTTTTTGGATTTGTGTCTCACTGAAATAGACAGTTATTGATTTTTATTGTTGAAAATGATTACTCGTATCCGAGTAAATTTGAGATATTTCTCGTGTTGTAGCCACGCCTTTCCTGAAACAGTCGGCTGTTTCCGGCTTTCTGACATTACTGAGCCGAAGTAAAAGTGCCAAAATACTATTAACGATACATATTTTTCGGTCTCCGCTATTTTTGAAACGTATTTTCGGCGGATGCAGCAATACTTGTAGTAATAGTGTGAGAATTTACGCGTTTCTGAACGATTCGAAGGTGACATTAGTAGACGAAAGCCGTAAAATCAATGAGAACAAATTGCGATGAACATTCTCTCTATACACCATCATACCGCAGATTCGCCGAACAACTGTTATAAAAGAACAACATGGATTAAAAGACAAGTGATGAAAAATTAAACCTAGCCCAGTACGAATACTTTTAAAAAGAACCAAATTCCAGAGTCAATCCTACAACGCAGGCCGAAACATAGGCGCTCGGATCGGTTTTTGGATAATAGAAAGGGGCAAAAGTAGGGTCAGGTAAGCTGTAATCAATTGTTTTTATTTTCGTAATAATTTGAATAAATAAAACATGTAAATTCGTAGACATGGGTAAGTTGTAAAATGTAATCAGCTATTTTATTCGTCCGTAATTTTTACAAAGATTTTATTTTTTGTAAACATTATAAAGTATTTTCCACATTAAATGTTGTAACTCGTACGCAATTTCTAATTTTGATTTTCAAACACAAATTCTCAAACATGTAAAATGTAATTAGGAATTTGTTTTATCCGTGTGTAAAAATCTATTTTTTACTGTAAATTGAACTTTCCATTTTATATCCTATAAAAACGTAAAATGCATTTTGTATTTCCTGTAAGCTGTACCAGCTACCCCCTTGCCCTCCTATAAAATTGGCGTAGACCGGATGTGCATGACACGATTGGTTGAAATAATTATCTCATTTGCAAAATTAATATTCACGAGTATTAAAAAACTCGTCTTTTCAGTAAAATTCTGCAAAAATGCTTTCTTATAGCCTATTTTGAACGCAATAAAATCACGCGTAGAACTCTAGCAAGAAACTTGTGGTGTCCAACTGGTTGTAGGTTGAAATGTTTTGCAATCGGCATAATTTTAGAACCTGAATATTTCTATATTTTGTAGAGAATTATTCTGTAAAGAAATCGCATAAATTATTTCATTTGTTCGGAACGTTGTTGCTTCGACAGCGGGCTACGCACGACTGACTTCGAAACGTTCCATTCAGATCGGACGGCGCCCACTCGTGCCAATCCTCGCTGGTGTACTTTGAAACCGATTTGTTCAAATTTATTTTGTAATTATTAACATAAAAAATAATATTATTGATGCACCAATAAATGATTTGGGTCAGAAAGTAGCAGACATTTCATAGGCACTTAAAAGTAACCATGGAGCTAAGGGACTGGACAAAAAGCACAGGGGGATGGTAGGCCGGTGTTTTTGGAAAGTCGCGTACATAAAAATATATGACCCTTCACAAACATTTGCATCAAAGTTGCTGACCCCCCTTGAATGGTGCATGAACAATTGTGACCCCTCCTTCTAAGTATAAGGATAGTACATGTATTAAAACTATATTTACATACTAATTGATGTTCTACTACACAGCTTAGAACTTTTCTACTTCAATCTGTTAGCTCAGCTCTCATTGAGAAGAGAACAATGTATGACACTGTCAGATGTGAGCCCGCTGAATTATAACGACATTCACTGATGACCCCTGTATAGTTGGTATCTGATGGAAGATCTGGACGTTACCAACCCACACCTGCTCATAACTTGTCATTATCAGGCTCATTCGTATGTTAGGGGATTAGTGAGTGCACAGTCAGCTGGCGCACACGTGATAATAAAATAAATACGATATTTACTATATGGGAACGCCATCTTGAATGCAGCATGAAACTGAATAAGAGACAAGTTGTGAAACGCGTTTTTCAGATTCCTACAAATCAGGACAAAAATACCAATCTTTCACAGAAATACGATCCATTGGGATAATATTAAGCCAGCCGATAAAAAAAAACCGGCCGAATTCGTCGTTTTTGTGTTAAAAAAATCCCCTAATTACGAACACCTAAAAACAGGAAGAACATAGAACACTTTCCTGGGGTATTTGAAACCAAAAATTTTCATTCCAGCTCAGCAGCCAATTAGCGACGGCCTTACAGTCAGATGACAATTTCGGTTTCAAACACCCCGGGAAAGTGTTCTATGTTCTTCGTGTAATTAGGTGTTCGTATGCAAGAGATTTTTCCACACAAAAATGCCGAATTCGGCCGAATTTCAAAATTTGTATTCTACGCTTCTAAACACAGAGTCAATCTACTTTAAGTAACCAGTTGTGACTAGTAGATTCAACAATTATTTAAAGGAATCCCTCTGTATGTATTTTTCTATTTTTTGATTTATTGTACCATAGGCCTGAGGCCATTGTACTGAATAAAATTCATAGCATATCATTTGGTGAATAAGATTCCTTTTTCCCATTAACATATTTATACTGTGTTGTGGACAAGTCTTTCAACAATCTTTGGATAAAGGCTTCTCGATACTTTTGCAATTACTGTAAATGTGTTAATTATTCACTTGGTTATAAATTTGCTTTTTTCGCTGACTGGAAAATGCGCTAAATTAAAACCCAGGGATATTCACTATAGAACACATTATCTAAATTATAAAACCGAGAATTTAAAAACAACTGAATATGCCTGAAATGATAAATCAGCGAAATTTAAACCCAGTGAAAATTAGTCATTTTACAGTATTACTAAAATTCGTTAGACCAGAGTAATATTTGCTGAATCTCAGTGTTGTTATAAAAAGTGTATAACTAAAGTATGTAATAAAAATATAGAATGGTGGTATTGTGTATGTGCATGTGTATCTCGTATTTTAAAGAATGCACACGATTCAACACACAGCACTTATAAAGGTGCCAGTAAAATAGTGTATGTATCACCCTAATGTGGTACATACACAGTATTATGATGGCTTAATTATCGTGTTATTAAACCGATTCCAGGGTTCGGGGAGTTCGCCACCTTTTCACTGAACAAAACACACAGAGAATCGTTGAATAATTGAAATTATTCACCAAATCATCTTCAGTGTTCACCAAATCGTCTTCAGTGTATTTCTCTCTTGAATCAGTGTAATGTTGAATGAAGATATATAATTCAAAACTAACTTAAACAATAAACCTATAAAAATGCATATGATACCAACTTGAAGATATATGTTTGGGCAATCAGAGACTGCCAGAACAAAGTTCGTCCGTCCTTCCGCCCGTCCGTCCGTCCGTCCACCCAGAGTAATATATTTCAGAGCCCTGTGGACCAAATCTGTTCATTCCTTGCATGTGCCTAGTACTTTACTTGGGGCATGTGCACATGTAGTGGTTTACTGATTCAATCCAATATGTTTGACTGGCAGCCCTTTTGTTTTTTTTGAACATGTGGTATCTTAAGCATGCTTTGTCAGTTTTTTGTTCAAATTTGGTACATACATTCACTGTGCATACATTATACATGTTTCGATACATGTCTATGTCGACTCGCCGATTGGCAGCCACTTTGCTTTTTTTGAAAATGTGATATCTTATGCATGCTTTGTCAGTTTTCGTTAAAATGTGGCACATGTATTGTACTTTTTAGATTTCATGTCCACGAAAATTTGTTTTACAGTCGGACTAAAGATAGCCGACTGATGGCCATCTTTCTTTTTGACCATACAACTATATCACCAAGGTTTTTTAGACCATTTCCATTCATGTTTGGTACATACATCATAAATATAAGAATATGTTCATAGCATTTTGTTCCATAATCAGACCAAATATAGCCGACTGGTATCCATCTTATTTTTTGAAAAAATATGGCTTATTCGACAGGATTTGCCGTTTTTTGTTCAAATTTGATACAAACATTTTTATGTTGAGATACATGTCATTGATGATTTCTTTCATGTTCAAATCCAAAATGACTAACTGGCAGCCACCTTGTTTCTTCAAAATCTATTGTTTACATGTTTTTTTCTCTCTTCAAATTATACATGTTATGATACATTTTCATGACAATTAGTTCCAAAATCGAACCAAAGATGGTTGATTGCATGTTATCTTGCTTTTTATCCATAATACTATATCTTTGTACATGAGCCCAGACAAAAGAAATTCAGTTTGGATACAAAAAATGCATGAATTTCATATCATATTTAATTTTTGACCATATATTTATAATTTCTGTTGATACTAGACCAGCCATTTATTCACTCTAAATTACTAATTACATTTGGTCCACAACTATTTTTGGCATGAATAACATTTCCAACGGGGAATAAGTCATTCACAATGACTTGTTAAATAGATAGGCTTGTGGCTGAACGAACAACCCTAACTTGGGGTAAATACATACCTGTGAAGAAAATTCTACAATCATACAGACAGTAGTGTTAAGATTAGTGTACCAGATAATTATTTGTATTTTAGATTAGACAGGCAGAAGAATAAAAAAATCCTCTGGAGGTCTAGTAATTCTATTTAAATCTACACTTGCAAGTTGCAGCTATAATACCATACATAGAATTCAATAATGACATTAGACACACCATGGATACAGATACACGAAAACTAATTTATGACAGTAGAATAGTTGGAGATCTATCTGGTAAAGTTACATGTTACCAGTACAATTGTGTAAGTCAGGTAGACTATTTTATTGTTCAACAGATCTTCCATTAGATATTTTAGAGTTAACCAGCTAAACCACCACCAGATCATTGTTATATAACAGTTATATAACAAGGACATTGACACCTCATTGCTTCCTTACAAAACATATATCTAGAACAATTCTTCAAAATCAAGCTCAAAATAAAAATCATTTCGCAACTTAATTCCCTAGTAAAATTAAAAAATTGCTGGGAACTAACTTTGAACACAAAGACGGTGATAGCTTGGTATTCGAGTTCAGTGACATAATTTATTCTGGTGCAGACAAATCTATGATATTTGTCAAAATTAAGAATTCTAATAAAAATACAAAAAGAAATACTAAACATAAATGGTTTGACAATGACCTGGAAACTATCAGGAAGAACTTGAAAGACATTTCAAAGAAAACTGAACTTGGAAGTTATCCTGTCATTACTGAAATATGTGCACAATTAATGAAATACAAGAAAAGAATTGAAAATAACACCGGCAATTGCAGTCATTTAGTACATTGTGCATACATCTCAGAAACCAAAATCAAAGGTAATACATGGGCAACAATTGTAAATAAATTAGAGGAGATAACTAAAACTGGTGATGCTGATGACAATACTCTGCTTAAGTCAAAATTAAAAGAAATCTATGTTGTAAATGTTTGACTACAAACAGTCCAGTCAACCCAAAATAATACATTACGTACAAAACTACATATGAATTTGAACCATATTTGAATCAAGTAAAAAATGTACAACATAGAATCAGCTGCATCAAAATGTCTGCACATACCCTACCAATTAAAAAACTTAGATATCAAGGGGTACCTACAGAGGAAAGAAAGTGCCAACTTTGTAATAATGGGGCTATTGCCAATGAAATCCATGCACTCTTAGACTATAACCATACTGGTATACCAAACGCTCGTACTGAATTTCTGAATACAGTTAGCATTTATAATGAAAGTACATTATCAAAACAACAAATGTTTCCATAAATTTTAAGTTCAATAGATGGGTTCATTGCCAATGGTGCTAGTAAATTTGTTGACGTAAGTAATATATAAGTAATTTTATTTAGACTTTAGTCTTTTATGTATTTTCTTTTGTTTCCTGTGTGTACTTGTGTTTAATTATATTTAATGTCTTTTGACCACAGATAATGTACCTAAATATATGATTTAGTGTCAAATATACTATACTATACTACTATAAAACCTACACTAAAAAGATTAAAATTATAGCAAAGAAAGCCAAATATACTGTGAAGGGAAGGGTGGATGGGGAAGAAAGGTCTGCCTTGTAGCCAAACATTGCAGTGGAGAACCATAGGTTGTATCTTCACACCTGAGTAGAAAGGTGTTAGCTACACCACTGCTAGATCGAATATTACTATATTCGTAATCATGGCTTAAGATAATTACATTTTAAAGATCACATTTGAATAATCAGGGTATGAAGTAATGTGGTGTAAAAGTTGCATTTGCATAATAAGTACAATCTGCTGTAATACATATCGGAGATAAAATTTGTCGATTTATATGTCATGAATGGAATGGTTCATGACTATTATTCAAATACTGGCATCCATCTACAAAAATATATCATGCTTTTCAAAATACATGAGCCAGCAAGAGACAGCAATGAGACATACCTAACATTCAAATAATAAGGCTTTTAAGAAATTTGTCAAGAACCTGCAGAAACAATAAAGGAAAAACTTTCATGAGACAATTGACAAGTTGAATTCCATGAAAAAATACCCAGGACTTCTGGAAAGTGATTAAAAACTACACGAAATGAATGTTAACCAGCTACCATATATTGCAGCTGAGGAATGGATGAAACATTTACAATCCATTAGTAATAATTGCAACATACCAGCAACCAATTACTCATTCAGGAGGAAAACAATAATCACAACATATCTCTAAACATGGAGATATCAACACAAGAAATTAGTAAGGCTCTCAATAAATTGAAAACTGGGAAATCTTCAGGAATGGATGGGATTGTTAATTGCTGCACTTTAAAAAATATACAATCATATCCTACTCACTGGATCATATCCAGATATGTGGAATAAAAACACTATTACTCCAATTCACAAGAAAGATGATCCACTGAATCCAGGAAACTATAGGGGGATTTCAACCAGTAGTTTCATTGGTAAGATCTTCACTATGATACTTATGATATAGAAGAATTAACAAACATCTTGAAGACAACAACATTTTCCACAAGAATCAAGGAGATTTTAGGAAAAAACACAGGACCATAGATCATATTTTAACTTTACAGACTATGGTGAAAAAATACCAGTCTAAAAATAAATAACTGTTCTTCTGCTTTGTGGACCTAAAGAAGTGTTTTATACAAATTGCAAATTAATGGCATCAGTGGCTTATTATATAACATTATTAAAAGTATGTACTCAAATATTAAATTCAATGTCAAGCTTAATGACAAAATTACACCCGAATTTCAAAGAACCAATAGAGTCAAACAAGGATTAGTCCCGCTTTATTCAGTATTTTCACCTTGACCTTGTTGAAGTAATAAATAAGACTACTACTGACCAACCTGAGCTAGATAAGATGAAAATATCTAGTTTATTATTTGCAGATGATATTGTTCTCACATCAACTTCCAATTATACTACTGAATGGGGCTTGGAAGTCAACACCACTATTAAGACCATGACATTGTCTACATTCAAGCAGAGATCAGATGACACTAAACCATACTAAGACATCCACATACTTGGGTATGACATTAAGCAGCAATACTGAACATACTATAGAGAGACTCTCAGATAAGGCTAGACAAGCAGAATGAATGATGGCTAATATTTATGATAACAACTACAACAACTTTAAACTTAAGGCCAAACTTTTTGAAATGTTACAACTACCTATTTTACTATATGCATCTGAGATATAGGGTATATCGGTTAGGACAGAAACGTTGGACACCACTGTTACTAAAACATTTCACCTAAAATATTGTAGGCACATTTTGAATATTAATAATAGAAGTAGTACAATAGGCTGTAGCATTGAAACTGACAGGCTACCTTTAATTTCAAAGATTCAAATTCAAGCCTTCAAGTACTACCAAAACACTAAATACAATGGTCCAATTAATTTTACTTTCCATGCAGTTAAAGAACTTGAAAACAACTGCTATAAAGGATCATGGTTGGAAGACATTAACAAAATTAAAGACCTGTATAATATTGATCTACTGACTGTTTCTAGTAATGCAATCTACCAGAAAACTAAAAACCATCATACTAATATGTGGATTAATAATCTCAAGAGACCAGATGCCAAACTCAGATCTTACAGTCTACTTAAAAGTGATATTAATCCAGCTAAATACCTACAACTGTTAAATAATAGACAATAGAAGTAGGCAGACATAAAAGACATAAAATCCGGCAGAGAACAGGATTTGTGATAAGTGTAGGAGTGAAAGTATTTAAGACGAAGTTCATTTTATTACAGACTGTAGCTATTACACTGATGAAAGGGATATTATGTATTATGTACACTGAATTTACCAAGGAAATCCCCACTTTACAGTCTGAAAACAATATCAACAAGTTCATTATTCTTATTAATACTGACTATCTTAACTAAATTAGACATGTGACACGGTATCTGAAAGTGGGTTTTGAGAAACATAAACTGCATTAATTTTTACTGCCTAATCTTATCTTATTTTAATGTTCTGTTTGTTTTACCTTACCTTTTATTATTTTCAGCCAAAAATGAATTTGTAATTTCATCACGGTGTAATAAAACTATATTATTATTATGTAAACAAATACATATTATATCATAATATTACACTACAATTAATCTGTGTGTTTTAATCCAACAGTACTGGTACATAAATATTATTTTCCCCAGTAGTGAATTGCTATTCCCAGTAACATGTCTTTTTCTTCCAGATCTGGTTTATATAGTACAGTCTGATGATTAATTATTAGAATCATCAGTGTGATAACTTCGTATCTATATTTAGTACGCTAGATGTTCTTTTGTTAGTGGTCACATGACCACCTTTGAGTTTGTAATGGCGGCAAAGCTTGCCAAGTTGTAGTCTGCAGTTCCACAGAATAAAACTGAGTTAACGTGTTAATTGCCGTTTTTCCTGTGTGGATCTTTGCGGTGGTGGATAGGCAAACACTCGGTTACTACATAAATGGCGACGAGGATAACAGGAATGACCTTAAGGTGAAAAATCGAAATTTTTTTCCACGGACGGTTGTTGTACTGCAGACTATGTGTCAAAAAGGCCAAGCTGTGTGCTTCGTAAATTTGATGGTTACTGCATTTTCTGTGTGAAATACTACAACAGGAGGTATCGGACTTCGTGACTGTATAACTACAACTCTGTGTGAGTTAAAATAGTAAGTATCTAAGAATTATTCACGTGAACTTCCGTTGCTAAAACGATATACCTAATTACGTATTCAGAATGGCGCTAATCGGAAACGTTAGCGAATTCGACCCAGAACTTGAGTCATGGACGGAATACAGTGAAAGATTGGAACATTATTTCGTAGCTAACAAAATAGTAGAGCCAGACGTGAAAAGATCTGTGTTAATTGCCATAATAGGTCCTAAGGCGTACAAACTTTTGCGAAATTTGTGCAAACCAAAAGACCAGGCAAGTTATCGTTCACTGAGTTGTGCGAGCTGTTAACCAAGCATCACGACCCGAAACCGTCAGAAACTGTTGCACGACTGAAATTTCACAAACGCAACCGACGAAATGGTGAAAATATAGCTGATTATGTGGCTTCCTTGAAATCGTTAACAGAACACTGTAATTTTAACTCTCTGTCTGAAGAACCCCAGGATCAGATGCTACGTGATCAATTAATAGTTGGTATTAATGATGAGGGCATACAATCTAAACTGCTGTCCATTGAGCCAAAAACAGGAGAAATTTTGTCATTCAAAAGAGTTTATGAAGTGGCAATAGCTGCAGAATGCGCAAAGAAAGATGTATCCGATATGAAGGACTCCCCTACTATACATAAAACCTATACAACAATAGCAAAACCATGTTGGAGGTGTGATGGTAATCACCAACCATACAACTGTACCTATAAGGACAAGACTTGCTACAATTGTCAACAGAAAGGACATATTTCGCGTAAGTGCAGGAATGAAAAGCGTCCAAATCAAGAAGCAGACACTACAAAAACATTTCATGGGAGAGGTCGTGAACGAAGCTATACTTGCAGCAGGAAACAAGTCAAGTCAACAACTAAAGGTGGTAGTACTCACCAAGTTGAAAACATTGACAATGAGGTTTTGGAGGGAAATGATTTTGATGAAGATGACTATTATAGTTTTAATGAGATCAATTATTGTGAAGGAAATCTCAATAGAGCTAATCTAGGTAGAGTTGATCCTTTTATGTGTAAAATGAATATTGAAGGTCAATCAGTTGATTTAGAAATTGATACAGGTGCAAGCTTTACTTTGTTAAATGCACAGGAATTTAAAAAATTATGTAGATTTAACCCAGAATTAAGGCAGGGGTTGCAGAAAGTTGATGTAATTTTGAAGACTTACACTGGTGAAACACTGGATGTCGATGGTGTCGTTAAGGTGGAGGTTGATTATAATGGTCAACACATTACCGGTGATTGTTGTATCAGGTACAGGGCAGAATTTGCTAGGTAGAAATTGGCTTGAAATTATTCAGTTAGACTGGAAAAAATTGGTACACCAAGTCAAGGTAGAGTCTAGTGATCATGATAGTTACTTGCATAGAGTAAAACAGAAGTATAATGATGTTTTTACACCAGGTTTGGGTAGTTATAATGGAGATAGTGCCAAGATTTATGTAAAGAGTGATGTGAAACCTAAATTTTTTAAGGCACGTCCTTTAGCTTTTGCGCTGAGAGAAGCCACTGATTCAGAGTTAGACAGGCTTGTAGAGAATGGTACTCTCACACCAGTACAGAATTCTGAGTGGGCAACACCTATTATGGTAGTGTCAAAACCATCTGGGGGTGTTCGCATTTGTGGGGATTATAAAGTTACTATTAATCCTGTAGCTGAATCTGACACATTCCCATTACCCAAGATTGATAGCTTACTTGCAAATTTGGCTGGTGGTAAAACCTTTACAAAATTGGATTTGAGTAATGCATATCAGCAAATGCTGCTGGAAGATGACTCCAAGAAATATTGTGTCATCAACACTCATTGTGGTTTGTTCATGTATAATAGAGTTCCTTATGGAGTGAAAATGGCTCCCGGAATTTTTCAACGACATATGTATAATTTGTTAAGAGATATACCACAAGTTACTGTATATATAGATGATATACTCATTACAGGTGTCTCTGATCAAGAGCACAAAGAAAACCTTGAGAAAGTTTTGAAAAGATTGCATGATAAGGGTCTTAAGATTAAGTTTGATAAATGTTATTTTTTTAAACCTAGTGTAACCTATTTGGGTCATGAGATAGACTCAACGGGTATCCATCCTTCTAAGGATAAGGTTAGGGCTTTTGTGGATGCACCAAGACCAACTGACGTTCACACATTGAAGTCTTTCTTAGGTGGAATCAATTTTTATGGGAAATTCCTCAAGAATTTGTCCTCAGTGTTGGCGCCCTTATATAAATTACTATGTAAGGGTGTGTCATGGCATTGGTCGCAGCCACAAGAGCAATCATTTAAAAACGCTAAGAAATTACTGATTTCAAGTGGTGTTCTTGTACACTAAGACCCATATAAACATATTGTATTGTCATGTGATGCTTCGCCTTATGGCATTGATGTGGTTTTAGCACATAGAAATGATGATGGTTCTGAGCATCCTATTGCTTTTGCCTCTAGAACCTTGAATGATGCTGAGAAAAACTATGCTCAGATTGATAGAGAGAGTTTAGCTATCATGTTTGGAGTTAAACATTTTCATAATTATGTTTTTGGATTACATTTTACATTGGTCACTGACCATAAGCCTTTAGTTTCATTGTTTCATGAACACAAAGCCTTGCCTAGTATGGCCAGTGCTAGAGTGCAGCGTTGGGCAATAGCTCTTGCAGCGTACGATTATAATTTGGAATTCCGTAGAGGCCTAGATAATGGTAATGCTGATGCATTGAGTAGGTTACCATTGCCTAATAAACCAAAATCTGTACCAGTACCTACAGATAAAATTTTATTGCTAGAGCACTTGTCAGGCCAACCCATTAGCGCTGATCATATTAGAAAATGGACAGCTAGTGATCCACTTCATTCCAGAGTGCTGTCATTTGTTAAAAGGGGTTGGTCAAATGAATTTAAATCACAAGAGTTGAAACCATTTTATGTACGTAGACATGAGCTCAGTGTACAGGAAGGTTGCATATTGTGGGGTAATAGAGTGATTATTCCACCTGCTGGACAGCAGGGAATTTTAACAGAATTGCATGAGGCACATCCAGGCATCTCTGTAATGAAAGCTATAGCTAGATCATACGTTTGGTGGCCTCACATGGATCGTGATATTGAGGAAGCAGTTGAGAATTGTGAAATTTGTCAAATTCATAGAAGGAAGCCTAGTAAGGCTCCATTGCATTCCTGGCCTTATCCAGAAAAACCTTGGGAAAGGGTGCACATCGACTATGCAGGACCATTTTTAGGCAGAATGTTTTTGATTGTAATTGATGCATACTCAAAATGGTTGGAAGTGAAAGTCATGAATATTTCTACGTCTACAGCAACTATTGCTGAATTGAAAGAGATATTTTGCACTCACGGCCTACCAGATATATTAGTTAGCGATAATGGTAGCCAATTCACAAGTGATGAATTCCAAAAATTCATGCTGTATAATGGTATTAAGCATGTGACCTGTGCACCATTTCATCCAAGTTCTAACGGTTTAGCCGAACGAGCAGTTCAGACTTTCAAAAATGGAGTGAAAAAATGAAACAGGGAGACATTAAAACTAGAGTATTAAGATTTTTATTTAGATATCGAAGTTCTCCACATTGTGTAACTGGTGCTACACCAGCTAAGTTGTCTATGAATAGGGAACTGCGCACCCATTTGTCACCTGTTCACCCTGATTTTAGATCAAAGGTAATATCAAAACAGGCAACACAGAAATTGTATCATGACAAACATGTAAAATCATGAGTTTTTGATATTCATGATAATGTGCTAGTACTAAACTATAGTGGTAGAGGGAATAGATGGTTGCCAGGTGTTATTGTCGAAATTACTGGTCCTGTATCATACAAAATTCAATTGGGCGATGATAGAATTGTTAGAAGACATGTAGACCAGATTAGAATTAGGAAATTTGATAGTACTGTTAGTGAGACTAGGGTAAATGAGGAGTTACCAGAGATTCCAATTGTTAGTAAACAAGTTACTCCTTCATTAAGTATTCCAGTTTCTAACGAGGACTTAAATCCCAGTGTTGTTCTTGATACAAGTCCTAGTAACATTACTGATTGTAATCCTTGCCCAGATCACTCAATTATTCAGACTCCTCCAGATACCACTCCTAAAGATACAGTTAAACCAAAGATTTCTAGCCCAGGTGTTATTACTACTAGGTCTGGACGCATTGTTCACAAACCAGATAAGTTGAACTTGTAATTCTGAGTTTATTAGTGTTTTGACTTTCCTCATTGTAAGCCATTTTAGGGGGAAGGGATGTGATAACTTCGTATCTATATTTAGTACGCTAGATGTTCTTTTGTTAGTGGTCACATGACCACCTTTGAGTTTGTAATGGTGGCAAAGCTTGCCAAGTTGTAGTCTGTAGTTCCACAGAATAAAACTGAGTTAACGTGTTAATTTCCGTTTTTCCTGTGTGGATCTTTGCGGTGGTGGATAGGCAAACACTCGGTTACTACATAAATCAGATAGTGTGTTCTCATCAGAGATCTGAATATAAATTAAGTTTTTAACATGTCATTCAATGTAAATACAACTGCTAGATGTGTAATAAGAATAGGTGTTTGTTGTGGCAACACAGTCAAGCAGACTGTGCATAAAATCTTGGCTACGTTTACTGTGTGTCATAAGGCTTGCATTGCACTAAAATTGCGACCTGCACAGATTACTGTAACCCTCCCCTCAACACTTGCACGAAAAGCAGTGACCCCCAAACACCTATTTACCCCTCCCGTCCAGTCCCTAAAAAACGACAATGGAGCGAGCTCCATGTAGTAAAGGGAGGACCATTTGATATCGTGGGGGGGAAGATTTTGTGAAAAAAATTCTATGACAATACTAAAAATCCTACACTGTATGCATGTAAAAAAATCTGAAACTTTCAGACCCCCTGAAAAGATCAAGGCAAGACTGGACAAAAATAGAATATTTAAAGAATAATTTTTATTGATCCTTTCCCTCAACCATGTTGTTTAACAGTTCTTTTCACAATGACTTTCTGCTATATTTCTGTATAAAATGTCTCTAACAATGCATTTATTATCAATGGGGATGGTGGATTGACGAACATCTCACCGACTGAGGGCAGTATTGCACTAGCTAACTAAATACGTAACATACGTATTATTCCGTGTTAAAATATTTCAAGTGTGATCCTGATAGTAAACACGGAAACAATATTAGAAACTGAATACGAAGAAAGCCTATGTCGATACAGCATTCAAATTTATCCGTAATTGGATTACTCACTAGGGTGATGTTGCTGTTTCGAGGTCTTTGTTGAACCCTTCATCAGTACTTGACCGAATCGTTCGATTTATTTAGCTTTCTGAACAGGCCACGCCTCCAACTGTGCCGTGCGCTCGGGCCAACCGTTCATTGTTCAATGTTCGACGTTATTACTTTCATTATACAATTTAGTTGAAATGGAAAATAATTCTTCGTCGTTTGGTGTGTCGTTTTTCAAGAGTTTGTCAGTACGTAGAGTAGAACTTGTAAGTTTATCTTTCAAGTTAGTATTTCTATGAAATGTTACTGAGTAACTGATCATTCCGAATTAAGTCCCAGTTTTTTAATAGGGCTCTTTTGAGCTTAGACCTTTGTATGTAAGGGTTGAATGTAGTTGTGAGTATCTTTTCGATATCATTATCACGCAATTTTTTCAATAAATAAATTACGTTTATGTAAGAAATAGTTTAGATTAATACATGTTCGAGCATACCGAATGGTTTCGCCTTTAATAAATCATTTTAATACTGATGTAGGTTGACAAGAAATGTGTTGGTGCGCGTTTTCACGTCTAATATGGTAGACCATGGAAGCGTTGTCCTTCATATAGGTCACTTGTGTCATGGAGTATTCAAATGTGAGCCGGTATTTGTTATGAAGCATATTTAAAAATTCAAGTCTTGTTTGGGTTTTATTGGTAGTAATTTTGGATATCTCAACTTTGGTTGCCTGAATGCAATTTTCGAGGCTACTGTTATAGAGTCTGGTGGGCTCCATGTTGATTTCATTTTGAAAAGGATGTTGTTGAGATTGTTTATTGCGCAATAGATAGTTGATACTCATTCTCCTAGGTAGCATAGACATTGCTCTGAGCAAAGTGTGCTAGGTTGGCTTAAGTGGGGTTGGTATAAATTTGAGTCCGTTGCCAAGGACCTCTGTTGGGGTTGGAATTTTACTCGAAAAATTACGAATAAAATTTGAGACCAACTGAGCTTGATCAGCCAATCGTTTATTTTTTAGCCAGTTTTGCATTGTATTTCTTTATTCGTTTGCATCTTGCAATGTGTTTCTTACGTGAGAAGTGTCTATTGCTTTTTGTGTTATTGATTGTATAGACAGAGTCCATAGTAATAATAGTTCTCTTTTGGGAGGATGCGGTAGCCCTGAAAATGGCCGTTTGGTTTGTGTACCGAAGCACTGGTTTATTTAAGGTAGATGCCTACTCATGATTTTAAAAACCCAGAATTTCTTAATTTTTTAATATATTGTACTTCCAGGCAATATAAGAATATTGACTTTGAAAAAAAAGGGGGTCACCAGGTTAATTTTCGAGAAAATCATGGTTGTATTTTAGTGGATAGCGGCCATTTTGGCAGTATTATAGTGCTTTTACCATAGGTTTCTATGGCAGAGATGTTATGCCATATCTCAAATTGTAGGCTGGTGACATAGGCTGAAAAAAAAATATATTGTTAATGATGGCCTACTTTTTGTTTTCCTGAATTTTTTCAAAAATCTGGGTTTTAAAAAGTGTTGAAAAATGCAATTTTTGTTTAACATTGCGCTCTATGGAATTGTTCTAAAAATAGCTATTTTTGAAAAAATGTAGTACAAGTTTCTCAAAATACGTCACTGGAACACACAAAATATTGCTATTTTATGGTGCCATGGGACAAAAGCTCCATGATTTTACATAATAAACCAATGAACATTGTCATGCGATTTATGACCAAATTTCTCAAAAAACATGAGTAGGCTTCTACCTTAAAGTGCCTGTGCAATGCCCACTCTCACGTTAACTATTTTAGATCCGTGTCCTACTGAAATGGGCAGTTATTGATTTTTTTTGTCAAAATGGTTACTCCTATCAAAGTAAATTTAAGATATATCTCGTGCTGTAGCCACGCCCACCTATCCTGAAACGGTCGACTGTTTCCGGATTTCCGACTCTCGCCGAAAGTGCGCCACCAAATGCCAAAATATGAGAGGAAGCCATACTCCTGAGCTGTACTGATATAACACTACGTGATTCAACATACTTTTAAACGATATACATTTTTCGGTCGGCATTTTTTTTTTGTCAATTTTTTTTTTTTTTTTGAGATAGAGAGTTTTTAGAAGTTGTTTTCAGAACAAACGTTTGTGATGGTTAAACGTTGTGTTGTGGGCGGTTGCAGTAATACGTATAGTCATAGTGTAAGTATTCACACTTTTCCAAACGATCCGAAGGTGCGACGTCAGTAGACGAAAGCCGTGAAAACAACGAGAAAAGGTTGGGGTGGACCTTCTCCTTACAGCGTCATATGTAGTGTCCACTTCACCTTAGATTCTTTTTTCGAAAAACTGTCTTCGGCCGTGAAAAAACAACTAGGTTTTAAAGAGAAGCGCTGACAACTTAAACCTGGCGCAATACCAACAATTTTGAAAGAAATAGATTCCGAACCAGCCCATGATCACCGAGGCGGATTTCAGAAGAGAGAGAGACGTCGGGTAAGTGTTTCAAATCATTTGACTTTTTTTGCCATCCTGATTATCGCTTTATAGAGACAATTAAGTTTGCGTTATGTAAAGGTATCAATAATTTTTGATAGTAACACGAAAACGACGCGTCGGACAAACAGGAAATTACGCAGTCCTTACACACTGCTAATTGTTTTCATTTTCGCAGGCTAAAAGTTTCTGAATTGTTCGGTGATTGGTGTTGAATGTCGAATTCACACCTCTGTTACTTTCCTTCTAGCTTGATCTGCGAAATAATTTATGGGGGTACTGGACATCTTGACCCCAAAAAATCCCGACCCGTTTTTCATACCTACAGCCAAAACAAAGTCAGCTTGGACTTTCAGTTATGAGACATGACAAAACAAACGCTGCCAGTGATAGATTTCGCGAATAAAAAACAAAATTAACGCAATCAAAGGCGCCGACCACACGCGTTGGAAATACTAGTAGATAGTACACGATGTTTCGAATCAAAAGATGTCGATCAACGTTGAACTAGATAGAGGTTCGCGTCGCCACATTGAGACAGGGTCGATGCGGTGGGACGAGATGTTCAATTTGGGTCGAAATGTCTTGGGTCGAGATGTCTAGAAATCATTTATGGAATAAGAATCCGGGCTTTGGCTGTCAATGCGTTATCACCAAGTAAATAAGTATGACAATCACGCTAACTCGAGTCCACTCTGAATTTGTCTGTATGTGTGTTGCTCTCAATTATTTTTGTTATCCAATTAAACGCCACCAGTCACGCACTTGTCCTCGTCGTGACCCGACGCGTTCACCCATTTCAACTGAATCTATTTCCACGCGGCGGTCATTTATTTAGTAACTCTGATTTGTCGTTTTTTTTAGTTATTTCCCTATTTTATTGATCACTATAGTTTAACGTCTAGAATGTCAAAATATGTTTTCTTTTTATTTTAATGTTGATGCTTCTACTGGAAATGTACTTCAATAGAGCATGTATGATATGATTCTTTATGGTTTTCTATCTACTATTGTTGAATCAAAATGCTCTCATTATAATTTACAGATTACGTAGAAGAGCTCTTCAATACACTAGACTTGTATGTTGGAGGAGATTGTGTATTACATACACTTGATGATGCACCCCTGCCACTCAACAGCCAGTATGCCCACCCTGACAAAGTCTCGGCAGTTCATCGCCACACTACAATATTCACATAACAGTGTAAATACATTTCCAGATGCTGCAACAATTATGCTAATAAAAAACAAGCTACGTTACACAGTTCACAAATTTTATTTAGACTTGTGATGAACAAAGAAATATGACAATGTAAACATTGGATTGTCTGTACATGTATGTGAGGAAAATAATGTGAATAAAATATAATTTGTACATGGATTACTATTACTATAGTATATGGTTTTAATTGAGTGACACTGTGTGACAATGAAAAAAAGGAAACACATCTTCAGATTTTGGAATCTATGAAAAACCAAGATTTGGTAATTTAAGTCCTAAATAATTCTCTGACATAAATATTGATAAATCTGTTACTGCTCACTCTGGTAGTACTGTAGTCTTTTTCAAGGAACTTCAAGTATCCCCTCGTTAACCTGTGGAGGTTTAGAAAATAAATAAGGTCACAATCTTTATTTGGCATTTGTTTATACGTAATTCATTCGTTTTATGATGCATCTTTTTTTACTATAATAAAGGCAACTATTATTATGTTATATATGTGTTTGAATTATGGATGAAAAAATATTGAACACATTTACAATTAGTACATAAGTATAAGCAATTGCCACCCAATCCTCTCAAACGATTATTCAAAAAATAATTAATCTTTTTTTTCTTCATTTTCTTTTCATAATAATATGTCAATTTTATTTCACCAAACATTTTTCAAATTTACGTTTAAAATTTTGAAACTTGCGGATGTAATGCACACCCGCGCTTCGTGTGAAGGGAAGCCAGGTCAAAACATTAGGCATTTTACGTGTGTAGAGCAGCCCACAGAGACGTCGGCCGATCCCAACAACCATATCAGAAATTGTTGATGGTGGAAAAAAATAAGAGTTTCATTTGTGCAAAAAAAAATCAAACGTGATAAAGTAAAACGCCGATGACATTCGGGCCACACGATACACTCGCGCCTTCGACCATGAACGAAAATCCAATATGGATGCCAATGCACGTTTGAACGAAGCAGGCAATATTTCTGAGGAAATTCGCGATCTAAGTTTATCGAGCATAATAAAGAGTTCACACATACCTCTTTGAAGTTATCGATAAGATATTTTATAAAGAGTAGTAAGCTCAACTAGAACAAAAAAAACTAGAACTTCTTACCGACTTGAAAGTTGTCCAGTGCCGAGGTTCAGCGATAGTTTATAAACGTGCGCCGGGGACGGTGACATCACTGCGACCAGCCACACCAGAACGGACATATCTCGCATCTAACTCAACCCCATGCAACAAATTTGATATCCAAGTGTTCATTATGGCCCGTTCTTCCTCGACGAAGAAGTACAAAAGTGACAATTTAGTCAAAGACGAGAAAACTGCACAAGAAATTTGCCTTATTTACACGTATCGGCAATGCGAGCTGCCCAGCAACTTCCCTTTCTGACGTCACAAGGGGAATTTCTGTATGGAAATGAATAGCTAATGAGGAGCCTCGTTTTAAAATACAAAAAATAAAGTTGCTGTAGACTGAGTTTAAAACACATTTTTTCACTTAAAAAAATAATTTATGCTTAGAAACATAAAAATTAATAATATTTATGTATCAATTGATAATTTTAGACGTGAAAATAGCAGCCATTTCACAGGCACTTTAAGGCTAGAATTGCGTTCCCTGCCCTTTCGAGGGTCCTGCACTCTTTTCCTCGATTGGTTGAGGAGAAGAGCCTGATATTCATTTCCATTCAGGCGTTTGATATCTGCAAACGCTTCCTTCTCCTCCTTTACCAGAATGGGAAGAAAACTTCCAGAAGATGGACTGATACCAAACCCCTTTTATGATGTTAAAGAGGGCTATTATACAAGTCATCGTCGGGGGAGTCGTCACCTGCGCATGAGCCAGGTGGCCATAGCGTGTCTTTGTTTACAAACAAGCGCCTGCCCGTGAGCCTTTGCGTTTTTGGCGTGTGTTGTTACCGTCGCTTGAGACTAAATTCCCGCGCGTTAAAATACTGAAAAATAAAATAAAAACAACTGTTGAGTGCAAAAAAAGAAATTAAAGACAAGGTCTGCTGAAAAAAAAATCCATATCAGATAAGGGAAAAAATAGGCTTTATTTCAATCTTCCTGGCCCCCAAGATATCAAATGGTCCGCCCCTAACCGAATACCAGCGATGACCGTGACCTCTACTACGACCCATTGTAATTATGACATTTAACCCCACGCCGCCTGTGTATCGACACGACACGTTAATTGTCGCCCCGGTAATACTGACTTAGAAACGTTACAAGACCCTGTGATTTGTACAATATATTGACGTTTCACTGATCTGGATTTTGATATATTTATCGCTGTTACATCACGTAGTGTGTTGGGTCCGTGACGTACGTAAGTAGACTCTAGTGACATATTTGATAGTGTCAGCATTGACACCCCCAGCCAATGTAAATTAATTATGATAGTATTCTCAGGGCCGGACACTTATAGAATTAAATGTACTGTAAAGGGGTTAATTATTCACTGGGTTCTAATTTGACTTATTTCGCTGACTAGAAAATGCGACTGTAAAACACATTATCTAAATGATAAAACCGTGAATTTAAAGCCCACTGAATATGCCTGAAATGGTAAATCAGTGAAATTTAAACCCAGTGAAAATTAGTCATTTTACAGTATGTCTATCTACTGACGTAATCACCCTCAATGGTAGATATATTGGAGATAAGACTGGAAAGTTCACTTGTCATCAAACTAAAGGCAGTTGTGTGGTTGATTACACCACAGTCCTTATCGAGGGAATGTGATTATCACATATGTACTGCAGTTTATTTTGATTCGTCCCTGAAATCAAAATCGGTATTTCCACACCCCATATGCAAATGAGGTCTGAGAGCAAACAAAGTAGTCCCTTTAGGAGTACCGTTTTTCGAAACATAGCGGAAATAAGCAATATTTAGAAGTACGATATTTTTCCCTTGGGGTACATGTATATTCTTGCCGAGGGAAATAACATTTGAACAACAGTAATGATACTTTTAGGCAGTCGCTTATTGTGCGCATGGGCACGTGAGTTGAGTCGGTTGCGGGTAGAAATCCGGAATAGAGAGATCGAGAAGACAAGTTTACCGTGCGGTAACAATAACTCAACTGTTTATTGCTTCACTCGATTACATGCAAGTTACAATGAAACAACAAACAAACTACTACCGGTAACACCTGAGCGGAGCGAAACAATCACACGGCGCAGTCAACAAAGACGCTTACAGTGAGTGTAAAGTAATATTTACAGTTGTGACAATGTTTCTGTTTAAAACTAGTGTTCGATTTTATTGGCGCCAATATTGCCTAGCGGTGTAATTAGTGAAGGATCAATGCAAACCAAAACCCAATCGTAGAAATGCAGGTGAATCAGCTTGGGAGAGAATATCGTTCTGGCAAACCTGTCAGTGGAGACCTTGGATTTCTCCTAGTGAACGACATCAGTGAAAACGGAGGTGACAAGTCAAATGGTTATATTCCCAGAGGAGTGGTACAGCGCACTGCCAATAAATTCCAAGTTTTCCAGGTATCCTCGGGGGCGGAGCTACGTCACAGACGTTCCACGTTGCTAAGACGCGCACCACTGTACCCAATCTCCCCAGGCAGAGTTCTATCACGAATATATACTTTTTTATACTTTCGGTGATCTAACCGCAAGGAACTCTGGGAAGGAGAATGCACTGTACCATGCATTTCTATGGGCTCTGTGTGCGCTGCTGTGGAACACTGGTCGAGCCGGTGAAAATTCAAGAAAACAACACAAACTCAACTTTAAAGTAATCGCGAACAACCAAATTTGTATATGTTACACATGTAGAGCTAATTTTGTTACACTGTTCAGAGGAGTCTCAACAATCATCCAAAAGTACCGTTTTATGCGAGTTTTGGGCCTTTGTTTTCACCGCTGCGGGTTGCCAGGCGGTGAAAATGCCCGGATGTCCGCCCCCGAGGATAGTGTAAAACGAATTTGGAACCGTTACGTCGAAAATGGTACATGTGAAGCAGCAATACGAGAAACGGGGAGGCCAAAGAAACTCATTGAGAATGATGTCGCCTACTTGTAAAGCCTGAAGATAAACTAACCTTCCATGACGTATAAAGAAATGAAACAACAATTTGAAGAGTTTTCACCAACTGTAGTGTCAAAGATGACGATATGTCGCGCGGTGAAGACTGCTTTCACAGGTGGAAAGTGGACGTACAAACGAACAACAAAATCTGCTGAGCAGAGATTCACATTGAGAAATTTACGGTATACCCAGGCATACTTGGACACCATGCATAATATCGATCCATGGCGACTGAAATTTATGGACGAAAACGGTTTTAGGGTTACCACTACTGCGAATCCTAATTATGGACAGGCTTTGGTGGGACAGCGATGTGTACAATTTGCTCGGTACGACCCCAATCCTATTATTACATTAAACTTGCTAATAGGATTGCGGGGGTGGGTGGCTCACATTGAAGTCCTTGATGGAGCTTCAAATTCGATGCACTTTGCAGACTTCATACGGCAGTGTGTAGAGACAGTTGACGAGTACGGTGTACCCGCCCTTCAACCAGGTGACTTCCTTGTGCCCGCCAACGCACCAATCCATCACAGGGGATCGCACAAACGCTCAATATGTGGCTTAATACACAGGGAATAGAAGTCATTTTCACACCAACTTATTCGCCTGAATTTGATCCAGCTGAATTTTGCTTCGGCAAAGTGAAAAAACACTGGAGCGACCCCCACTATCTATACTTGTGTCATGAATTTGTTTTTGCATATCTGTTGACCAACTTAATTAGTTGATTATTAGCTGAATTGCTGTGTTATGTCTGTCATCGTTTAGGCCTATTTGAAGTTTTGGACGGAACTTGGCTCAGTGATTTGGAACTAATTACCAGATATCCGTCGCTATTCTGACTAAGATTCTGACAGTTTATATCCATAGTTATTAATGTAGTGAACGATTAATCAAAAGATATGACGTATTCGGTACTTAGTGTCATTGGCTTTATGATTGAAGGTTACGCCCTAGAGTCTTTTTACTGCTTTGTAATTGGTTAAAGTTTTGAAAATGAATAAAGAGAGTTTGAGTTGGTCTTGGGGAGCACAGCACGATAGAGGCAGTCGAGGCCAGTCGAGAGTCGAGTTCAGGGGCGAGCCTTGAGGCAGTCCAGTCTTGGGCGAGTCTTTGTTCAGCCTTGTGAGAGTCTTGGGGACTTTTCCCCAAGGCGCTGTGTCTTATAGAGTGCTCCAAAAGATCGACTAAGACGAGAGTTGAAACGTATTCCGTTGTGTGTGTCTTATTTGACTGTAAAGTATAAGTGACTTTCCCGATCCCGTACCTCAAGGGGACGAGATAGAGAGACGAGACGAGTTTCCCCGCTGACAAGTGTGGAGAACCCCGTGGAAAGAGAATTTACCCCCGTGATACGTGAGTGGAGATCCCGGGCAGGTGTTTAACACACATTGACATCCTGTGAAGAAAAGTGAAATGGCGAAGAGGTGTCTTGCTTGTGAACCGAACTAACAGCTCCATGGCAGAGACGACTCAGAAACTGCGCTTGACGACTAACGGCATTACCAGTATGGCACCGATGTACAACGTTGAAGAGATGAAGACTTCTGAACCCCTTATGAAGGACGAGTATCGTATAGGACTGAATAATTAAGAATTGTGCGACATTAAAGACAAGAAGAAGAAAAAGAACGACCCGGAATAACGCGACAAGAGAAGAGACGCTTATAGACTTTGACTTTAGCTAATTGCTTAGAGAACCGCTTGTTGGACACTGTAACTAACACTGTGTAACTCAAGGACGTTGAACTCTTTTCCAGAATCCTAACCCTATTGTTCAGTAATGTAATGTATTGCTGTTTTTTTCTATTGTTTTTACCGTTTTTTTTGTGTGATGTCGAATTGTATGTTATGTAAGCGCCCAGATCTTTGTTTTAAACTGATATTTAATAACGTGCGAGGTCCTTTATAACGATTTAAGCGCGCCTCAGTGGATAAGTATTTGCAACACAGTGTTTTGAGTTTTGTGGAGTTTTATGGTGTTTTAATGAGTTTATGGGTAAGGATTATGATGGGGAGAGTAATGCCCCAATGAGTTTTTCAGAGTTTTGAGATTTGTCGATGTACAGAGATACCGACGTTTTAAGATTTGTTTTTGTTTATGTGTTGTTTCCGGAATACTTCTGACGCTTTTTGAGTTTAGAGCACCTTTGTAACGTTTTTTAATGTCTTTTTGGAATGGGAGTTTGGTGCGCTTATATACATATTGTTTGATATCGCAAGCTTTTGTTCATGATTGACAGGATTATATGTAACTCAGTAGTTTCTATCGTTTTGCTTTTCCCTGTCTTTTTTGCCAGAGGAGTAATGTGTTATGAAAGCGAATTTGTCTTTGCATTCTGTTTCCACGCCGTATGACTTTTGTTTAGATTAACGACTTGTGAGTTCAGTTGAAGTTTATAAGCGTAGATGACAGGAGTTTGATTAATAGCTTTTCATTCATTGTTTATTAGTTACTGCTTTGCAATGCTTTAACTGAGAGACGCATCCCTGGTAATCACGTGATCATGCTGTCGACTGCAGCGATTGGCTGATCGCTTGGTTACGCCGCCACGCCTTAATTTTTTTGACCTTTTGATATAGAGTTTGTAACCTTAGTAACGAGGACAGTGCAGCGAAGGGTTACGACAGCGAACTGTTTGAGAAAAGTGAGTCGATTGGTAGCCTTTCCCTTGTTTTTGATTTATAACCGTTGATATTTGAGACTTTATAACCATTGTATTTAGACTTTATAATCATTGTACTTAATTAGTGTGTTTCACTCTTTTTGATTTATACCTTTTATTAGTATTGTATTTAACCCTATGACGATGAGTGGCTGACGGTATCTTTGATTTATGAACGTGTTATGCCAAGAGGCACAATCTCAGTTTGGGTGAAGGGATGTGTCATGAATTTGTTTTTGCGTATCTGTTGACCGACTTAATTAGTTTATTATTAGCTGAATTGCTGTGTTATGTCTGTCATCGTTTAGGCCTATTTGAAGTTTTGGACGGAACTTGGCTCAGTGATTTGGAACTAATTACCAGATATCCGTCGCTATTCTGACTAAGATTCTGACAGTTTATATCCATAGTTATTAATGTAGTGAACGATTAATCAAAAGATATGACGTATTCAGTACTTAGTGTGATTGGCTTTATGATTGAAGGTTACGCCCTAGAGTCTTTTTACTGCTTTGTAATTGGTTAAAGTTTTGAAAATGAATAAAGAGAGTTTGAGTTGGTCTTGGGGAGCACAGCACGATAGAGGCAGTCGAGGCCAGTCGAGAGTCGAGTCCAGGGGCGAGCCTTGAGGCAGTCCAGTCTTGGGCGAGTCTTGGTTCAGCCTTGTGAGAGTCTTGGGGACTTTTCCCCAGGGCGCTGTGTCTTATAGAGTGCTCCAAAAGATCGACTAAGACGAGAGTTGAAACGTATTCCGTTGTGTGTGTCTTATTTGACTGTAAAGTATAAGTGACTTTCCCGATCCCGTACCTCAAGGGGACGAGATAGAGAGACGAGACGAGTTTCCCCCCTGACAAGTGTGGAGAACCCCGTGGAAAGAGAATTTACCCCCTGACACTTGCATACCACAACTTGGGCGTTGCGATTTATTCCGCTGTGGAAGAGGTGTCCGGTGCAGATGTACGCGGATTTTTTGAAGCAACCGGATATTTGTTTGTTCAGTGAAACTTTTGTTTATGTCAGGGGTTGGCAATTAGAGTTATTCCCTGAATTTGATACGTCCTATAGTTTCTATCGGGACATTCTTGAATGTTGTGTTGAATAGTTTTCATGTGTTCAACATTATAAGCAGGGCTGATAATAACAAACATTTCGTAGAACATATTTTTATTGTATACACTATTAAAGTACAGCTATAGTTACATCACAAACATACTTTTGACTGGAAGCCGTTTTTTGTATGTGTTATGTTCACACAGTATGTTGTCAAGAAAACAAATTTGACAAATAAATGATCATATAATACTAACATGTTAAAACGTCGCATTATTAATGGAATGACTGTTTTTGCTGAATTGCCGATTGTTTCCCTCCGTGAAAACTGTTAATTGAAAGTCATCGAGTCGATAATAATGTCCAAAGGTAGCCATATATAAAACTAAATGTAGCCCAGTGACAGCAATTATTGATGTCTTTATAATAATACAGTAATTAGATTAACAAAACTGATAGGTCGTACCTATTCCATGAGTGCTGGCCTGTGAGAAAAAGGCGGAAAACTACCACTGAAAAAAATGTTTCAAAAAATGAATATAATAAATGATTTGAAGGAACAATGCGTGTTACCATATCGTCAACTTGAAGGCGTATTCTTTGATTTTAATGTTGCGCAAGGGTCTTGCAAAATTACTTGTACATGAGATATTGATGGAAAAGCTGAAAACTAATTATGTAAATCAGGTAACTAATATGAATAGAACAGAACAAACAAATTATGAATTATTATGCTAATTAGAGAATTAATATTAATCAAAATTAATCAGGCCTGTCTATTGTCCTAGAGCATTTATGTTCAAAATTTTATTCAAATGTGATGATCAGTAATTGAGATATCATTGTTAATTAATTATGTTAATTAGATGATTAATAAGCACAAATATTTACCAAAAACTAATTTGGTTTCTGCATAGTTCTCTTTAAAAGTTTCATTAAAATCCAATTTGTGGTTCTATATATATCAGTGGAAGATTATGCAAATTAGGTAATTAATATCCAATTAAAACTAATCAGGTGTCTGCATAATCCTAGAAGATCTATGTAGCAAGTCTCATTGAAATATGATGATTACTACTTAATATATCAAAAGCTGACAATTAATTAATTATGCAAATTAGGTAATTAATATGTACTCATATTACCCTAAAAACTATCAGGTCTGTGCAGTGTCCTATGACATCTATGTACCAAGTTTTATTGAAATGTGATGATTACTACTTGAAATATCAAAAGCTGAAAATTAATTAATTATGCAAATTAGCTAATTAATGTATACTGATATTACCCTAAAAACTATCAGGTCTGTGCAGTGGCCTATGACATCTATGAACAAAATTTCATTGAAATGTGATGATTACTACTTGAAATATCAAAAGCTGAAAATTAATTAATTATGCAAATTAGCTAATTAATATATACTCATATTACCCTAAAAACTATCAGGTTTGTGCAGTGTCCTATGACATCTATGTACCAAGTTTTATTAAAATGTGATGATTAGTACTTGAGATATCAGTGGAAAAGCCGAAAATTGATTAATCATTATGCAAATTAGGTTTTTTACCAAAACCTAAACAAATCTGTGCATTGGCCCAGAGCATCTATGCACCAAGTTTCATCAAAAACTGATGCATGGTTCTTGAGATATCAGTGGAACAGACGGACACACATACACATACACACACACATACACATACACACACACACACACACACACACACACACACACACACACACACACACACACACACACACACACCCATACACACACACATACAGACACACTAACTGCAAAGACTCCCTTTTTGTGCTTCGCACACGGGAGTCAAAAAACACATTAATGTCTTCATTTAATTCATTCAGTGTATTGTTCTAAACATGGAGCTAAAATAATTTTAGCTCCATGTTCTAATCTAATCTATTCTAATAAAATATAACTTCAAAACAAAGCAAATTGACAACAGGTTGAACACAGTGAATCATGTACTAAGTATTATAATAATAAAAATAATGGGGTGTCCGTACAAAATAATGGTATGGTGGTACGGTATGATTTCATGTCCGAATTGTTAATGTTCATCTGGTGGTGGTGGTGGTGGTGGTGGTGGTGGTATCGGTAGCGGTGACGGTGGTCTAGCCGGAAGCGGAGGCATACACAGAAGGTTGAACTGTCGGCAACAGTGGTTGCACATACCGCCGTAGCTGTGGTTGAACTTGTAATGGTTGTGGTTGATCAGGAGATGGTACTGAATGACTATGTGATGGGTACTACATGTGTTAGCACATGGATAATAGCCGTACATGTTTGCATTCATACCAGGCATATAAGGATACGAGTATTGGTAGTACTGGGACCACGGAGAATAGACACTTTGTGGTGATGTCACCGTGGTGGGCATCATATGTGTAGATTGAGACGAACTACTATGTTGTAGAGCTTGTTGAATTTGTTTTTCTTCCTCATAGATGATTTGAGGATACAGTTCAGAATGAGTACTGCTAATTTTATTCTGATCCGTTTCAGTTTTCAGTAAATCATGGTCGAGAACTCCAAGCAAACGTTGACGAGGTGTTTTTTTCAGGGAACTTTATTTTGTATACTGGATTGTTTTCCAAACGTTCGCGAACTCTGTCTTTTGGTTTCACGGCTTTACCCTTTTGTAAGTGAACAAGTTCATATTCAGAAATGATATTCCTGTTTTATTTGTTTTGGTACTTTGCCATGATAATGCTCGTTCAAAATTCTGGCATGTTTATTACCACTGCTTCAGTGTATCGCCGGTTACAGTTGCAACCAAGTACTTGGACGGGTTACTATTGATCAACCAAGTAATGTACCTCTGTTTACACTCACTGTAAGCGTCTTTGTTGACTGCGCCGAGAGATTGTTTCGCTCCGCTCAGGTGTTACCGGAGTACTAATAGTAGCACCGGGATGTGATTGGTTGAAATAACTGTGGGTGTGGCAACAGCAGTAGGTGTCTAATTAGGTCAGACTAACAGTCTCCACACTTATTTTGATTAAAACTAATTTGCATATCACCCAGACAATAATGTTTTCTGTATTTTCACGGTATATATGCAAATGTACATGGTATTTCCATTGGCTACTGAACTATTTTTATTTTGTAAATACATTATCCTCTGCTATTTTCATCCGATTCAAATCGTTCAGCAATATTTTTGGCGTGTTAGGTGTACACCACATGGTATATTACGATTAGGAGAGCTTAATGTATGTTGACCACCTGGAAACTGAGTTTTATAAACCCGGGAGGGTTCTCGGAAGATCCACCTGCAGTAAAATCAGCGATTTCTATGGAGCCGCAACCATCAACATCCAGATACCAGGAGGTTTATGATGGCGACGTTGCGGCGTTACTCTAAATAAAGATTACCAACGCCAAATGAGCAACATTTTAACCGGTAACCAAGGCTCATTCAATCCACGACCAGCAAGAAACGTCACAAGCGAAGTTGTAGCGTGCACAGGCGCTCAGTATGTTTCTGTGATAATGAAAGAAATATACAATTATTATAACAGAAACATGCCGAGCGCCCGTGGTAGCACAGGGAGCCCAGGAACTATAATCAACTGTAATATGGAGTTTCTATGAGCGCGGGGGGGGGGGGGGGGATCGGCTGGCATCTAGTGTAAGAAATAGACAAGGGATGAAGGCTCCAGCCAGCTCACATTTTTTAAACTCGAAAAAACAGACGAAAAGAATGAAAAATAAAATATAAAAAAAATACCAGGTTGAAGAATATTAGTTGCTTTTTCAAATTTCGCCAAAGCCCTACCTAAATTTTACCGATATCTGCAGAATAAATCAAGAAAACTACACAAATTTACTCCATTTAGGAATTCCTAACGGTTTGCCCGAACGCATGGCATAGTTGGAGGCGTGGCCTGTTCAGCATTTGTCAACAACCAATCACAAGACTGGTTACGAACCACATCGAGGTCACGACTCGGTTAGCCTTGCTCAACTGATATTTGTTTGTTTTTTATGCATTTTAGTTTGTTGTTTGATAAAGGGGGGTTTACATCTCCCCAAGACGTTCTAACATAAAGCATTGTTTGAAGTCAGAGACGTTTGGAGCTTCGTATATTATACACAACTACCTTTATTCCAGCACTGTTTTCCCCGCAATTCAATAGGCTATACCACTGGCCAGCATGATCACAAGTTTTGATCTTGATGCGAGGTGTGCTGAATATCTTGAAATAGTGTTTGATTCATTCAATGTATTGCCATAGTAACATCTCTTGTTGGTACCTATGGATCTGCACAACACTCAAGTCACCATCTTTGTTCCTATGGTTACCATATTTTGTGCATGCATGGTGTGAGGACCACCACCCTTGTCATGCTCAGCAATATCCTAAATAACAAATGTAGACAGTTGATACTGTTGGAGCTAGAACTTCTCCCTGCCAAGTGCCACAACCAGCCAATGGGTAACTTATTTTAGTGACATTATTGATCAGTACACGTAGTTTATTTAATTATGAGTATCTTGTACATCAATAAGTCTCATTGACCTAGCCAATAAGGACAGTAGTATGTTTACTTTTTGTCTTTGTTTTTCTTTTACTTTTTACAGTTATGTTTGTTAACATTTTATATCATCTTCCGGTTTTCTCAGGTGTACATACAGAATGTTTGCAAGAAGTTCCAACCCAGCTCGTCGTTTAAGACAAATATTGCACACAGTTCATGCCAACCCTGGTTTTATCAACTTGAACATAAAAAGCAAGTATGTATGCAGTTATATCTTATCATATCATAGCATACTCAGGCGGTAATTGTAATATTCGCTAATAAAACAACAGACTATTAGGTCAGGTGAAACTTACAGACATGAGGTTTACTCCACTGTAACACGAACAAACATACAGAGCAAAAGTATCTGGATATATGGCCACCAGAGGGCGCTATATGTATTATCATATATTGGTTATCTCTACACCTCCCTTTAAATTACAGAAGGGCTGAACTGAAACTAATGTCCTGTATCAAGTGTTCTCACTATTGTTCGTAACAAGTCCACGAATGTTTCTCTGAATACAGCACAACATAATGTAATTCATTAACTCTAACTGCAATATATCAACTAATATAATATTCACTAATAATGAACTGCTAAACTAATTTCAATGTCTGCTTTGGTGACATCACTATAAATCTAGACGTACTGGCATCTTCACAATTCTTCCAGACCTTGTTTTTACAATGCCATTACCAGGTTTGCTTGGATGGTCATTTGCAGTGATAGATTGGGTGTTTGTTTGTTGATCAGTAGAATCTGGTGTGTATTTCACTGGAGATGAATGAGCTTTGGATTTTGGAGATTCCGGTTCATTAGTAGTGTGAACTAGTGCTCTCCTATTGCGTCTAACAATACCTTGATTAGATTTGACAAGGTAAGATCGTGGATGTTCAGTGGTCTTTACTATATGACCATATCGGTCTTCATCTCGAATCCATACTTTGTCACCGGGGTGAAGTATGGGAAGTTCACGCGCTCGATGTCGCTGGTTGAACTTAATTTGTTGATTAGATCGATAGATGTCTTCACTCTCTTGCACTTTCTCAAGATCGTCATTGCGAAGTCGTGCTTGTAGAGTATTTGGGAGCATCGGTAGTTGTGTGCGTAGTAGTCTTCCCATCAGTAGCTGACTTGGCGCAAGATTATTTTGTAGTGGTGTGGTTCTGTAGGAGAGAAGAGCGAGGTATGGATCTTCATTTTTCTTGAGCAGATCTTTGACAGTTTGTACTGCTCTTTCAGCTTCACCATTGGATCGTGGATATCTGGGTGAACTGGTTATGTGGACAAATCCATATATTACTGCAAACTGACTGAACAATTCTGAGCTAAATTGTGGTCCGTTATCAGACATTGCAATCTCAGGTATTCCATGTTCAGCGAACATCTCTTTCAGCGTAGTGATCACGCACTCGGATGTTAACGTTGGTAGTTTCTTTATTTCCACCCATCGAGAGTAGTAATCTACCACTATTATGTATACTCTGGATTTGTATTGAAAGAGGTCCATTCCCACTCGTTTCCATGGACGAGATGGAAATGATGATGACATCAGTGGCTCAGTAGGTTCTGGACGGTGTTTGGCACATGTAAAACATTTAGATACCAGATCTCCGATGCTTGTAGAGAGTCCAGGCCACCATACTGATGTCCGGGCTCTTGCACGGCATTTAGTAATTCCCAGATGACCTTGATGAATGCAGTCAAGTATTTCAAGTCGCATGTCTCGTGGAATTACGATTCGTTCATCATACAGTAGTAAGTCATCGGTGACTGTGAGATGGCTCCTGTTTTCCCAGTACTGACGTAGTAATGGCGAGTGAGGCATGTATGCAGGCCATCCATGTAGACAATATTCTCATATTTGCGTGCATTCCTCGTCAGCTTTCTGTGCTTCTATAATGTCGTGTATACGTTTTGCAGTTGCGGGAAGTACCTGTATGTATTGTTTGGTGAAGTTTTCGACTTCCACGCTGAATGCTGTGTCAACTTGTTCTGGTATACCGATTGGTACGCGTGATAGGGCGTCCGCAGTTGTTTGCTGTGTACCGGGTACGTAACTGACCATCGGGTTAAATCACATCATCCTGAGACGAAAGCGTAATATGCGTGGCGGCATTTTTGAAAGCTCTGTAGTATTCAAGAGTGGTACTAGGGGTTTATGATCAGTCTCTAATATGAAGTATAGTCCGAGTACATAGTCAGTGAATTTCTCGCAAGCCCATGTCGCTGCGAGAGCCTCCTTTTCAATAACTGCGTAACGTTTTTCTGTGTCGCTGAGTGATCGTGACGCATCGCAGACTGGTCGTCGTTTTCCATTGTCCTGTATTTGTAGTAAAACAGAACCGATGCCTGTTGCTGATGCGTCGTCTGCAATAATCATAGGACGATTTGGATCATAGTGTGCGAGGACTTCAGTCGATACTAGACACTTCTTGATCTCTTGGAATGATTTTTCTTGAGATTCACCCCAAACCCAGGCATTCTCCTTACGTAACAATTCGCGTAATGGCTCATTGCGATCCGCAAGTCCTGGGATGAACTTTCCTAGTTGATTAACCATTCCCATAAAACGCTGTAATTCGGTAATATTTGTTGGCACAGGAAATTTAGCTATTGCGCTGGTTTTCTGAGGATCCGCGTGTATTCCCGTTTTATCAATGATGTGTCCGAGAAACTTGATTGTGTCTTTCGAGAATTCACATTTGTCGTTAAGTGTTAGTCCAGCTTGCTGTACACGATGTAGGACCGCTCTGACACGTTTGTCATGTTCTGTTTGGTTAGACCCATGAATTAGAATATCATCCATATGGCAAATTACCCCATCTAGTCCTTCGAGGACACCTGATAGGGTGCGTTGAAATATTTCTGGAGCCGAACTTATACCAAATGGGAGACGATTAAAGCAATATCTCCCAAACGGTGTTATGAAGGTTGTGAGAAGCTTTGAATCATCGTCTAGTGGGAGTTGCCAAAACCCGCTATTAGCATCAAGTTTGGTAAATAGCTTACTCTTGGCTAGTTTAGACAGGCTCTCATCTACTGACGACATCGGATGTATTTCACGTTGAACCGATTTATTCAGTTGTGTGAGATCAACACAGATGCGAACCCTACCGTTTGATTTAGGTACGGGTACAATTCCACAGCACCATTTAGTTGGCACAGTTACTGGAGAAATTACTCCCTGTTGTATCATTGCCTCAATTTCTGTCTTCACTTTGGGCAGTAATGGGTGTGGTACTTTTCTTGGTGTATACAGACATACTGGCTCTGGGTCAGCGCAAAGTGTTATGTGATATTCAGACTTTAACTTGCCTAGACCTTTGAATAATGCTGGGAATTCTGCTCTGAAGTTGGTTGGTGTGTTTGGGTCTGATTTTCCCACTTCATCAACACATGAGATAAGTCCCAGTTGAACGCACATATTCCTGCTGAGTAATGAACATGCCTGGTTCTTTATCACATAAACAGTCTCGGATCTCTTATTTTCACGGTACACTAGCGTAGCTCGGAATGTACCGATTACTGGAAGCTGGGTACCTGCTGGTCCGCGAAGCGATTGACGAGTTGAACTCAGTTTTCCCTCATTCAGTCATGGTAATTTGTCGCTAATGACTGACACTGTAGCACCAGTATCTAATTTAAAGTGTGTGTCATGTCCGTTTACCTTTATTTCTGCACTCCAGTAGTCATCACTTCCATATACTTCTCCGAGAAATGGAATCTGCATCTCTTCAAGGTTGTGTACCTCGTTTATTTTACTGCTTTCTTGTCTTGTACTACGACAAACTTTTTTAAAGTGTCCGGATTTCTGACATTTATGACATGTTGAGTCTCTGGCAGGACATATACGACGATCGTGATGTTGACCACCACACCATCGACAGCTATCTTGTGTTTGTGTGCTAGTACGGCTGTAACCATGTTTGTCACTTTTCTTTGGCTGTGCTTTATATTTCTGGTTACTTCTACGGGATGCAGTTGAGTGTTTTACAAAATCAACATTACTTGGCTTTATACTAGTGTCCCCACGAACTACTTCAGGACTTTGTTTTCTAGCTTCGGCCTGACGACATGTTTGTACAGCGATAGCGAGTGTAAGGGTTGATTTCATTTGCAGGTGGTCTGACAGTGAGTCATCTAAAACTCCTACGACGATTCTGTCCCTTATAAGGTCATCTTTCAGCACACCATAATCACAGTCTTCAGCTAAGCGATATAAATCTTGTATGAAGACATCAATGGGTTCCCCATGTGTTTGGACCCGTTTATTGAATCTTGCTCGCTCCACTATTATATTACGACGAACTTGGTAATAGTCATTCAGGGCTTTTTTCACATCCTCATATGTGGAGGTTTCCTCGTCAATTCGCAGTGTTGTGAGAATATCATCTGCACAATCTCCCATAGCATACAGTAGTGTACTGACCTGTTCACGTTCTGTCTTGTTTTGGAGACCTGAAGCCATTCTGTAGCGTTCAAAACGTTTCAGCCATTTTGGCCACAGTTCTGCTTGTTTTGGTCCGGTTGATCCATCAAATTTCTCGGGAATTGGTAGTTGAGTTGCCTGTTGTGGTGTTCCTGGAACTGCTTGGTTTTGATCTGCCATTTTTGTGAGTCAAAACACCGCTGCCACCATGTAATATTCGCTAATAAAACAACAGACTATTAGGTCAGGTGAAACTTACAGACATGAGGTTTACTCCACTGTACACGAACAAACATACAGAGCAAAAGTATCTGGATATATGGCCACCAGAGGGCGCTATATGTATTATCATATATTGGTTATCTCTACAGTATAAGGACGTATTACTGGGCAAAATCGTTGATATACGGCGGGTACATTACCGTATTCGCGCGCGTATATTCCCGATATTCGAAGATATACGTTGGTTGGCGCACACGTACATTCAACGTGTGTACGGGGAATACGCAACGTATATTCATACATACATGCACTTTCGGAACATATTGATACGTAAGTATACACAGCTGTATATTTGCGCAGACCGGAAGTATACAGTGCACACATTAACGTACACGTAATGCAGAACAATGCTGTCTAACCACGTATTCCTACGTATACGTAGTATGTAGCGACACGTGATAAACCACTGCACAGAATTAATATTGACGCAGATCCACGTATACGTAGCGTATACGGTCACGCAACAAACCAGTGCACATAATTAACATCGGCGCAGATCTACGTATATTTTGCGTATACTCGGCATATTTAAAGCGCATGCTATTGGCTGATTTTTCATTAGACATTATGCTCAACTGAATGACGTAACATGACCAGGTGTGACATCTACTAGATTCATTTGAAGCTGCATTCTAATTTAAATCTACTAAGCATGTCACTGCACATATAAGCAATGCATTATGGGATAGACATTCTAATTTAAATCTACTAAGCATGTCACTACACATATAAGCAATGCATTATGGGATAGAAATTCTAATTTCACTCTACTGAGCATGTCAATACACATATAAGCAATGCATTATGGAATAGACATTCTAATTTAAATCTACTAAGCATGTCACTACACATATAAGCAATGCATTATGGGATAGAAATTCTAATTTCACTCTACTGAGCATGTCAATACACATATAAGCAATGCATTATGGGATAGAAATTCTAATTTCACTCTATTGAGCATGTCACTGCACATAAGCAATGCATTATGGGATAGCAATTCTAATTTCACTCTACTGAGCTTGTCACTACACATATAAGCATTGCATTATGGGATATAAATTCTAATTTCACTCTACTGAGCATGTCACTACACATATAAGCATTGCATTATGGGATAGAAATTCTAATTTCACTCTACTGAGCATGTCACTGCACATATAAGCATTGCATTATGGGATAGAAATTCTAATTTCACTCTACTGAGCATGTCACTACACATATAAGCATTGCATTATGGGATAGAAATTCTAATTTCACTCTACTGAGCATGTCACTGCACATATAAGCATTGCATTATAGGATATAAATTCTAATTTCCCTCTACTGAGCATGTCACTGCACATATAAGCATTGCATTATGGGATATAAATATTAATTTCACTCTACTGAGCATGTCAATACACATATAAGCAATGCATTATGGGATATAAATTTTAATTTCACTCTACTGAGCATGTCAATACACATATAAGCAATGCATTATGGGATATAAATTCTAATTTCCCTCTACTGAGCATGTCACTGCACATATAAGCATTGCATTATGGGATATAAATTTTAATTTCACTCTACTGAGCATGTCAATACACATATAAGCAATGCATTATGGGATATAAATTTTAATTTCACTCTACTGAGCATGTCAATACACATATAAGCAATGCATTATGGGATATAAATTCTAATTTCCCTCTACTGAGCATGTCACTGCACATATAAGCATTGCATTATGGGATATAAATTTTAATTTCACTCTACTGAGCATGTCAATACACATATAAGCAATGCATTATGGGATATAAATTCTAATTTCACTCTACTGAGCATGTCACTGCACATATAAGCAATGCATTATGGGATATAAATTTTAATTTCACTACTGAGCATATCACTACACATAAGCAATGCATTACGGGAGAGAAATTCCAATTGCATATAATGGAAACTATTATCACCCTGGAAACTTACTAAATTATACCATATTATGTTTTATATATTTTTTTAAATGTTTTCTCAATTATTTCTCAAGTATTAGGTTTCATATTGATAATACATGTCACCAAGCAAAATTGTGAAGATATGAATAAATAATATTACCATGGAAACCAGTGTAAAAAAATGCCAATTTTGACCATTTTTCATGACATTTGTTATTTAAAAAAGTTAAACGGTGACTCCATTTTTAGCTCCGCTGTCGACTTTGTCGAGCGGAGCTTATCATATGAGTGATTGTCCGTCGTCGTCCGTGTCAATGTTTTACTTTTTCGACTTCTTCTTGAAAACTACAAGCCTAAATGCTTTGATACTTGGTGTATATGTACCTTGGGTAGACCTCTCTTAGGTTTGTTCATTTCATGTTGATATCTTTAATTCTCTAATTTTGGTGAATATTTTTGTCATTTTTGGTAAAAACTGATATTTTCGACTTCTTGTTAAAAACCGCAAGTGCAATTGCTTTGATATTACATCTATAGGTACTACATGTGGACCTCTCTCAGATTTGTTAATTTTGTAATGATATCTTTAATTCTTTAATTTTGGTGAATATTTTTGTCATTTTTGGTAATAACTGATATTTTCGACTTCTTGTTAAAAACCGCAAGTCCAATTGCTTTGATACTACATATATAGGTACTACATGTGGACCTCTCTCAGATTTGTTCATTTCGTGATGATATCTTCAATTCTCTAATTTTGGTGAATATTTTTGTAATTTTTGGTAAAAACTGATATTTTCGACTTCTTGTTAAAAACCGCAAGTGCAATTGCTTTGATATTACATATATAGGTACTACATGTGGACCTCTCTCAGATTTGTTCATTTTGTAATGATATCTTTAATTCTCTAATTTTGGTGAATATTTTTGTCATTTTTGGTAAAAACTGATATTTTCGACTTCTTGTTAAAAACCGCAAGTGCAATTGCTTTGATATAACATATATAGGTACTACATGTGGACCTCTCTCAGATTTGTTCATTTTGTAATGAAATCTTTAATTCTCTAATTTTGGTGAATATTTTTGTCATTTTTGGTAAAAACTGATATTTTCGACTTCTTGTTAAAAACCGCAAGTGCAAATGCTTTGATATTACATATATAAGTACTACATGTGGACCTCTCTCAGATTTGTTCATTTTGTAATGATATCTTTAATTCTCTAATTTTGGTGAATATTTTTGACATTTTTTGGTGAAAAGTGATATTTTCGACTTCTTGTTAAAAACCGCAAGTCCAATTGCTTTGATACTACATATATAGGTACTACATGTGGACCTCTCTCAGATTTGTTTATTTCGTGATGATATCTTCAATTCTCTAATTTTGGTGAATATTTTTGTCATTTTTGGTAAAAAGTGATATTTTTGACTTCTTGTTAAAAACCGCAAGTCCGATTGCTTTGATATTACATATATAGGTACTACATGTGGACCTCTCTCAGATTTGTTCATTTTGTGATGATATCTTCAATTCTCTAATTTTGGTGAATATTTTTGTCATTTTTGGTAAAAAGTGATATTTTCGACTTCTTGTTGAAAACTGTAAGTCCGATTGCTTTGATATTACATATATAGGTACTACATGTGGACCTCTCTCAGATTTGTTCGTTTTGTGATGATATCTTCAATTCTCTAATTAATTTATTTTGGTGAATATTTTTGCAATTTTTGGTAAAAAGTGATATTTTCGACTTCTTGTTAAAAACTGTAAGTCCGATTGCTTTGATACTATTCATATTGTTCATTTTCTAATGATATCTTCAGTTCTTTAATTGAAATGTGCATTGCTAACAGCGGAGCTATCTCAGCCGATAGGCTGCTTGTTTGTTTTCATTTTTGGTAACCTAATAATGAAAGTATGACATATAATCTTGATTTTGACGCAAATCTCCTTTGTTAAGTTTAAGTATGATGTCATGAAAATAATCTCTAATATTGTAGGAAAAAACTAGACTGGCTCAGCTGTGGCAATTTTATATTTGTTTTGTCTTAAATCGTGGTTCGATGTGAAATTATCATGACTGGCGTATACATTGCTATTAATTATTCATGATATACACTGACTTTATGGAACCCGGAGTGTCGAACAGAAAAACAAAAACTGTATTTCTTATTGGTTGGCAGCTGACAAGTCATGCTACTCATTAGCATAATTATCACCACAAAAACTATAGAGGGCGAGGAAGAACAGACAGTCGCGGTAATTTCGCATAAATGTGGAAGATTCTAAAGGGATTATCATATAAAACAATAAAATTGCAACGACTGGGCCTGTCTAGGACAAAAAATTAAAGTAAATGAACTGGTCCAGAATAGTATCTTATGTGTGTTCTTCTGTTATTTTCAGGGCAACTAACAATAGTGCTCATAGAGTGGAATATAAATTATTAGATGAGATATATGCCGAAAGAACTGCTGAGTTGATGACTACCACTATGATTGACACTCCATTAAAACAATATCTCAATGTCTCACCAAGTATACTTCATCAATTCTACCAAATTCTCGTCAGTAGAGCGGTTGAACATGGAGTGACGGGAATCGCTGTTGACACCAACTCCAACAAAGTGGTTGGGGTTACTTTAGGGTTTGTCATTACTAGTGATAGTGATCTGGTTGATAATATTGATGATTTCCCTGAATTACAAGTCATGCAACCAAATATTGCAATTGTAGGTGAAGTTCGTAAAAGGGTCTTCAAACTGAATGAGACGAAAGCAGCTTTAGCGAGTGGAAAAACAGTTTTAGAATTGTACCTAACATGTGTGTTAGATGAATATCGTGGTACTGGGGTTCAGATGGGTACAGGAATTGTTTGTTTAAAGGCAGGTCTATCCAAAGAAATTGGCATTGCTTATTGTTGTCTTACCAGCTCTAAGGGACATAGACTGACTAACCAAAGTGACTTTGAGACTGTTGATACCATACTTTACAAAGACTTTAAAATGAAAGATGGTACCAAACCGTTCCGCAATTGGACTGATGCATACCAAGTTGAGGGAGTTAATATCGCCATATTTCACAGATTTAAAAGTTCACAGCTGTGGATATGATTTGTACTTTAGGAGATGCCTTATAGCTTTCTTTTCTGTTACTGGCTACAAATGTCCATGGAAATCATTTAGCATTTGCTAATCATTTAGGATTCTGAGTCAATTTCTTCATGATAATATTTTAAGTGTTCTTATCCTCGGATGAACTCTACGCACATCACAAATTAGGTGAGATCTAAAAAAAAACTTTTTTTGAAATAAGAAGTCACGAGAACATACTAGATTATTTCCACTTATGACTTCCATAATGCACACAACGATGGCCAAAGCTGTCTTGCTGGATTATATAGCTGGTAAAGTTGTGTTATATATTGTGGCCTGGTACTGTCAATGGAGTTGTACCAAATGCATAAGGATTAGAGAGGTCCACATGATCTGAAAAGATTTCTAACGTTCCTGTGGCGGGACGATAATAAGGCACGTCATAGCGTTAATCACCATATATAGGTGGGTTAGTTCCATTCAACAGATTCTACAGAGTCTCTACAGATCGGTTTTCTGTATGGAACTTGCCGACTCATATTGTCACAAAGTGCTCGCTTGTCGTAAAACTCGTTTTGAACTACCTCAAAACGTGCCAATTTTGTCGTAAATGATCTTCTGCACATGCGTATTGCGTTGCCGGGAATTCCAACACGCCACGCCACCAAAATACGTGAGCATAACAGTTCAGTGGTAAAACGGAGGGATTGTTGTAGACTGGTACGCAATTGACGTTGGCCAGGGAGATGTGGCATTTACACAGCTATACGAGAGATTGGTAACGGCAAGCGAGTTTCGCCCAGACAACTTTAAGGACATATTGTCCAGAGTGGCTGTCCCGCCTTTCTTCTGCAACGATGAGTGAAATGAGTGGCGATGTATGGTGGTCTGAAAGTCGGTCAGGCGACAAGTCAGTTCGGCTGCTTTGTCCGCATTGAAGTCGACAAAACTGCAACGAAAGCAGTGGTCGATCCTCGTCTGAAGTCTCCTTTCGTGGTGAAAAAAAGTTTCTTATTATTTTTGTTTTCATTTTCTGATTCGGATAATTTGCTTGCATACACAGTCATGTTATATTTTGATCATATGACGAATTTTCATCAAGATACATATACATAATTTTCTGCATCAAAATTTTTGTTGACTCTCTTAGTGTTGGTGTGTTTTTTTCAATATCGCGCCTCTTATAATTTGTTACATAGTGAAGTAGTTCTAGAGCATTTGTGTCTACACTTAGTCCATCTGAAGTGTCACTTTAAAAGCTGTAGTTTGAATGTCAAAGAAGTTAATTTCCAGGCTGCTGTTGACAATTTTATTGTACATTTTTAATTCAATTTGTTTTTGATACAACACAGTAAGTTTTTCTTTGGCAAAGCAACTGTAAAACATGTCTTTTTCGTGAGCATGTCTTTTTCGCAAATTTAGCAAGAGAACTGATTCGCTAATTCAAGATGTCGCTAATCACTTTATTATATATTCATAATAATAATTTAATAATTTTATTAACACTTACACATTCCCCGGAGGGATTGGCAATGGTTACAAAAGTTTAAAAAGGAATAAAAGGTTACAAAACAGAAAATGGATAATAAAAAAAACAAAAAAAACAATCTAAGCTAATACATTACAGATAATAGCTAGTATAAAATTATGATACTACGATAGATAGAAAACAAAATGCAAAACTCAAATAGTGAGAGAAGGTTGTCACTGGGGTTGCTGTCTTATTTCAAAACACTTCTTTAGGTACCTTGCTACGGGGAGTGTTATGTTAGGCCACTGTTGTTTAGCAAGGCTATGAATTGAGTCTTCAGCGGCAAATTTTTAAAGTTTTGGATTTTGGTTTTTGCTATTTCGAATAGGACATTTCTTTCGGGGGTATATCTTTTACATGACATCATGAGGTGATACTCATCTTCTACTTCATTTTTATCACAAAGGTTGCATAATCTATTAGCAAGGGGTATTCTTTTGTGTTTGCCAGTCTCAATTTTCAAGTTATGGTCACTGAGGCAGAATTTAGTTAAATTTTCGCGCATATCAATGTTTTTCAGGGTAACAAGGTATGTTTCGAAAGCAAAATTGTTTTTTAATTCTCTGTATGTTCTTAATTTATTTTTTTCATTTTGTTTTGATCGATTGTCATTATGTAATTCACTTTTCCAAGTTGATATGAATGATGTTTGTATATTTTTGTTGATTTGTCCTAATTGCCTTGCAGTTAGAGTTACATCGCTGTCGATCAGGTAAGAATGGTTGATGTTATTTAAAAGGGAATCTATATTGGTGTACCATTTACTATTACTTTCTTTATTTTCTTGGAAAGCTAGTTTTAGTAATGGATTTGACGAGTTCTTTATACGATTAAAATATTTTATCATTTGTTTTTCGATAAAAGTCTCCAATGGGTAACGTCCAAGTTCGCCGTATAAACCCATTGTTGTAGTGTTTTTGGATGTACCCAAAAGAAAACGAAGATAATTTATATGTACATCTTCAATTGGTGATTTTAGTGAAATTTCATCTCCCCATACATCACTATCATATGTGAGAATTGGTCTGATTAGTTTATCAAACAGAGAGAGTGACAGTGGTATATTTAGATTTTTGCCTGTTTTTCCCTTTAAAGTGTAACTGAATTGGGACAATTGACTTTCTTTGTGTGCAAAATTTATTTATAAACAACATTATGAAAAAAAAAATGAAAAATGTACATAAATTAAATAAACGATCAATAATAATGTTCTGGATAAGGAAACGCCCACGTCCAATTTCTTGGCCGACTCAGAACGAGGCTTCAGCTAGAGAACCTAATTAGCATGCAAGGGTGATTTGTGACGTCACGGGGGGAACTTGTCATCGTTTCACAATGGCCGCTATACGCATGCAGTGCTCGGAAAGCGACACGGAATCTATCTTATCATCGTCTGACGAGAGTTATGAGATCGAGGAATATGATGACAACGAGAGATGTCACGATTTTGTTTTACAGTGCCAGGGACAAAGTGGCCCATACAGGTTTGAACCTGCGAGAAAATACGCGATGTGGGTGATCGTGTACCTCCCCAAAATGACCATGACGATTCAGGCACCCGGTTAAGGCACAGGCACAGAGTTTGAACATCGTGACCGAAAATCTTAACGTTGTTATTTTTATTAAACTCCACCTGAACAATGTATCAATAATGTTAGAAAATCTGCTCTCTAAAATGTAAATTTGTGTGCGTCCGGTAGGACGCGAATACCTACAACTGCAAGATCGAAACAAATGAAATTGTACTGATAAATGATTCGGGCGTAAATGATACGTACTGATAAATGATTCGGGCACTGCAGATAACGTTATGAGGAGAAGTAAAGGTCCATTCCAATATTTCCTGGTGTTCTTGACGGCTTTGGTCCACTGATGCCGTAAATTCGAATTATTGTTGTTTCCCCCCCAAGGAGAAGACAAGCCGAAGGACCATAAAAGCATAATATTACACGTCTTTGTGTATTTGTCAATTTTGCATATATTTGGTATATATATGTTCGTATATATTTAGAAAAATCTCGTCTTTCGTTAATAATTTCATTTGTTTGAAAGGTCCACCGACCGTGTCCCAATAATTTGTTTGGAATATCGATCCCCGTTGGTTTCTCCAAACGGTCCCGACGTCCGCCATTCAACACAATCAGCATTTATTTATAGCAATTCACCGGGATCATGTTCCGTAATTTGCTGTAAAACCAAATAATGAAACAAGTACTATTTATTATATATTTGTTTACCTCTTGAAACTACAACAGTGCGTAGAGTTGTCGCCTTGAAATCGATGGAACTTCAACTATCCATTTCTCACCTTGAAATAAAAAAAATTGAAGAGCATCGGGGGATATATTATTAACCAGTCTTGCCAATCGCTAGCTTTATTTTATTCGAATCCATAAAATTCATGAGTTTTTCGACATTTGTTGGCAACTTCCGCGCTAAAAATGGATGAAAATGTGGGTGTGGTTCTCTCGCAAAGTTCTGTCGATAATACGGACAAATATGGTTCTGTAACCCAGGTCGTGCCCCGATCAGGTGACTCTCATCCAATCAATGATGTTGTAACAAAGCATATTTGGTGCAAATTGAAGGGTCGTCGTACCATCCAATCTCCGGCGTCGATTCACTAAGTTTTTTTGCGCTGTGACAGGCTTCACAATTATTCACTGAAAAAACATCGGCATATTTTGACCATGGAGCTCCATGTTTTGACAAACGGATGGGATTTGACCTCAGTTCAAAAAAAGAAAAAAAAAACAGGGCTGAGATACAAATCAGTTTTGTGAGTTGGGAAATAAGAAATAAGTCTAGGCTGGGGTCGACGATTTTCAGTATCGAAGGACTTCCGTGTGAATCATAATTTTCAAATTGTTCATCGGCTGGTCACCAAATACGTCCATGCTGATCGTGACTTAATTTTGAAAATTGGATGTCAAATTTTATCAAAGACCGACGCCATCACAACCATCCAATCATAGGTGGGAATGTACGCACTTGTTTTGGAACTTTGTATCAAGGTGACTGGCGACAACGCCGACACACCAGGCAGCGTACGTGGGCTTTGCATGTATTAATAGTCCGGGCATGGGATCGGTTCTCTTACCAGCAAATAAAATGAGTGAAAAAAAGGTAATTTTATAACAAGAACAGTTTCATTTCGTATATAGCAAATTTTGTTGTATCCGAACGACGATTGCATCGTGTGATTTAAATTTATCACAATTTTCCTTGCAGCCAATACGACACTCGTCACCTTGCCGATTGTAATTTACTTCACAAAGTTGTTGGTGCCCAATACTCGCAACACTAAAATAATTCAACAAGATATCTTTTTAGTAAAATGTCATTTTACTCTTGATTATTTTATTTTATTATTTTATTCCCCTTACCGCCTTGAATTTCAAATCGATTATATATCGAACTTCTTTACATGTGTTTTCCTTTACTGTGTGAAAATAATGAGGTCATACTAATGTCACAATACTTTGAAGCTGATGCCATGTTGATGCCATGAGACTGCGAACCTGAGGCCACGATGATGCCACAAAATAAGCGAGGCGAGCACAGCTTCAATTTTCAATGACGCGAAGCTGATGCCACAATGATGCGATGCTGCATGCTGGGGCGACAATGAAGCCATGCGTAGGCGACAATGATGCCACAAAGGCCAAAGCTTTCGCGAGAACTATGGGGTGAGAACACCGCCAAAATTATCTTGGTGTCTTTATGTGGACATTATGTCATCATTGTGGTCATTATGTCATCATTATTATGTCATTATTGGGTTGTTTGGTTGTTATTTGGGCATTATGTTATTATTATTATGTCATTATTTCATTGTTATTGTTTTGTTATTCAAATATTTGGTTATTATAATGCTATTGTATGGTTATTTGGTCGTTATTGTCCAAATATGCATTTAATTGGTTGTCTCGACATTTAATTGTTTTGATATTCCTCCGATATGTGATTGTCTTGACATTCTCTCAACATTGTCTCCGCATTCTCTCAACTTTGTCTTGACATTCTCTCAACTTTGTCTTGACATTCTCTCAACTTTGTCTTGACATTCTCTCAACATTGTCGTGACATTCTCTCAGCATTGTCTTGACATTCTCTCAACTTTGTCTTGACATTCTCTCAATATTGTCGTGACATTCTCTCAACATTGTCTTGACATTCTCTCAACTTTGTCTTGACATTCTCTCAATATTGTCTTGACATTCTCTCAACTTTGTCTTGACATTCTCTCAACTTTGTCTTGACATTCTCTCAGCATTGTCTTGACATTCTCTCAATATTGTCTTGACATTCTCTCAACTTTGTCTTGACATTCTCTCAGCATTGTCTTGACATTCTCTCAACTTTGTCTTGACATTCTCTCAACATTATCTCCGCATTCTCTCAACTTTGTCTTGACATTCTCTCAACATTGTCTTGATATTCTCTCGACATTATCTTAACATTCTCTGACCTTTGACCTCTACCCAGAAATCATTGTACAACATTGTGAAAGCTGAAAAAGGCGCGCGTGTAGTCGCGTTTAAAATGGCGTATTCTGTACATCGGCCTCATAACTCCGATGAACTAGCAGATGCAGTAAAAGCCTGCCGAGATGCTATAACAGCCGCTGCTACAGTAATAGAGAATGTAACTCGCCGACCGTCACAATCAAGGGATACTTTTGCCCCGTTCGTTGCTAGTGATGATATTGCTCATGAACTTCGAGAAACTTTTACACGATCTGCCGGCTCACGCCATGTAAGACGACAACGAAACCGCCTGAGATTCGGTTCTCAGGATCGACGGGTAGTCAGTGACTGTTCAACGTCTGCGGCGCCGACTTGGACACATGACTTTGTGTGTGTGGGCAGCACTGATTACGACTGGTGTCCCAGTCCGAAGCAGCGTTCCGACTTGTCTAAAATAGGTCTCGGAGAACGCAAAATTCGAATACCAATTGGCAGTACGTCTGCTCAAGCATCGTCCGCCTGCACGGTGTTGTTCCGTTCGGACATTCCTCCCTCTACAACACCGTGCGGTAATTCTATTCATAACCGTGTATGTCACGTGGTTGCGCGATAGAAAGTTTACCGACCAATAGAAAGCTTTGTTACAATGACTGCCAGAAAGCGCCTCGACATCTAAGCCAACACAGCTACCACTGTGTGCAGCGACATTTATTCTCGGGTCAGGCATTTTCACCGCCTGGCAACCATCATGGTGAAAACAAAGGGTGTGCTTAAACCGAAGAACGAAGAAAATATATGTTATGATTAAACAGTATGAACGATGAGTGCATGTAAATGTATTAAACTGTTATGATTAAACAGTATGAATATTCTGTCTTCGTTCTTTGTTTTTCGTTCTTCGGTTTAAACACACCCGACAACAAATTTTCAGAAAACGGTATTTTGGGATGATTGTTGACACCCCCCTGAACAGTGTAACAAGATTACCCCTACATATGCAACATATTTAAATTTGATTGTTTAGGATGTCTTCAAAGTTTGTGCTGTTTTCTCGATTTTAGCTATTTTCACCGGCTTTTCGACCGGTGTTTCACAGCAGCTCACCCGGCAGCTCGCGCAGAGCCCATATAAATACAAGGTAGAGTGGTGCGCGTCTTAAATAGTAACGTTGAGCGTCTCGTGAATTAGTTCCGCCCCGAAGATTATGATAGCTTGGCCAAGCGCGTTGAAGAAAGAAGCAATATGATTGGCTGTTGGTAAACTGATTCTAAACTGTGAGGGCATTGTCACATACACGTAGTCCTAATGAAATACTTCAAGGTGATAGTGGAGTACTTCGCGGGAACATTCACCTTGAAAATTCAAGATGCTGCTCAAGTGCATGAGCAACTTCTGGACGAATTCCCAAAACTGAGTGAAGGTGGTGGTTATGAGATTTGCCGCGCATTTCACGGAAGCAGACGAATGGTACCTATAAGTTGCCCATCCGAGGGGTATTCTCAACCATCTGGACAGGCCAAATTGTACATCAGACCGCTACAAAATAATCTTGAAACAACACCAGCCATCACTATTACCACTCCATCCGAAATGGCAAGCACAATTTCAGTGAGTACACAAATGTATATTGTACGTTTCTCATCTCTGTGCTGTCCTAAATATTTGCAGGAATGTAATTTAAAGAGCGGTGGCCGTTGCGCCGCGTCCCTTCGATTTGCGCCCGTGTGACGTATACAACGCGTGTAAAATACATTGTTTATAGTGACGACCACCGCTCTTTTTTAATCGTATTTATTTATTCACAATAATAAAAATAATAATAATAATAATAACTTTATTGCCTCCGTGTAAAAAGATTTACGTAGGATAAGTACAGCAAAAAAGAGTTGATATCATTTATTATCATTTTCTTTTCATGCTCTGATAATTATTTCATTATATATTATGTGTTGGTGGGGCTGACGTCAACCCTGATAATGTGTTTTACCAGTTATATGAGTATATATGTTTGTAATGGTACATGTTATTGCTTATATTTTATAGGCTATAAATAATGCTCCCAAAGAAATCTGTGGTCAGTGCCATGTTGAAATTCCGTTTTCCCTGCTGAAAGAACATATCGAAACATGTAAAGGCCTTGATATAGATGATGAGGAAAGTGATGGGTAGGTGTTTATTTGGTACATGAAAATGATGGTGTACATGTAAATCTTGAGGTGTCAAATAATAAGTCATTAATACCGAGAATAACACGGAAATATAACGCAACTCACCAAAAACAAATATGGCGCCACACACTCACATAACGACTCCAGTCCGACCCGAACGTCTTCGGAAAGCTCCGGAAATAAGGGACGTCCCATAGATAAAGTTCGCAGGGGGGAAAAGGTAAACCATAGTTATCAAACTCCACTCTATCTGTTTCTTTTATAAGGCGAGGTAACAGTTTATAAATTGAATAACACAAAGTCTTCAAATGTTCAATAGAAAATCGTTAACCCGAAACTTGAACAGTAACACAACACAACACAGGAACATAGTTGAAATTATAGTTTCTTAAATGTCCAAAACTCCTTCTTCCAGCGTCTTCATCAATTGTAGAGGAGATGCTCCTTTCTTAGTTAAACAGTCTGCCAACTGTTTAGTAGTGTCTGACCAGATCACTTCTTTCACCTGTTTACTTTCTACCAATTCTTTTATACCACTTATCTCAATTCTTAGTCTTTTCTCACTGACTAATTTGGTAGACCTAATTGCCTCATATAGAGATTTGCAATCTGTTATGCAGGTAAGTGATAAAGTTTCTGGATCAGGTATTCCTGTAGTCAGTTCAGCATACAGAGTGGCAATGAATACGCCTGCATCAATGGCATCAGCCATTGCCAACGTCTCTCCTGCTAATGTGCTTCGGACAACCCGGCGGATTTTACGAGAGTTCCAACATATTGGTGAGAACTTTCCTGATTGTCCCCGTAAGAAAATAAGATACCCCTCTTGACTGCCACCATCTGGGAGGTTTCCCAAGGACGCATCGCTGAATACAATGAGAGATAGTTTACCCTCTCCCAGATATTGAAACTTCAGAGGCACCGATTCTGATTTGACTTTTCTGATCACTTTGTTAACATCAAGAAGTGCTCTTACTGTCCCGTCCTTGACTCGCGATGCTAAACTACATGCATCATACAACACATCTGGTCTACTTTGGTGCGCTATCCATAATATCTGTCCAATTTTTGACCTCATTAAATCTATCTCTTTGTCTGTAAGAGGGTGGTCCTTTTGCTTAGCTCTGGATTTGTCAATATGAATCTGTCTTAGGTTATCTGCATAATCAGTCTGATGTAGAGCTATTCCAAAATCTTCACTAACTAGCCCGATTCCTATGTATTGGAATGCACAACTATCTTCTTTACCTATGGAAAATTCAGTTCTCACTTGATCAACAATTGAGGATTCAAATTGTTTAGTACCGCCCCATATAAAATCATCAACGTGGCTTGCTAATATGCCAACGAGACAACCATACTTATCCATCCAGTAGAAAACTGCAGGGTCTACCTTTGACACTGTTGCACCTAATCATCTCATCACCGACCTTACTTTCTGGTACCAGTGTAAAGATGCATCACCCAACCCATACACACATTTCTTAAGATGCCATATAACGTTAGTACAATTTGCCTCTTTGGGTGGCTGGATATATACTTCCCTTCCAATTTCTTGTCCTTGTAGGAATGCTGTTTTTATATCCATTGAATATGGCTTCCATTTATTCTGTGCTAACAGCGCCAGAATCAGTCTTAACGACTCCTTTCCGCAGGTGGGGGAATCTTTAAGTATCTGATTACTCTCCATTTCTTCAAATCCGCGTGCTACAAGTCTAGCCTTCATGGTTTGTACACCTTGCTCTGTAGTTTTCAAAGTGCACACCCATCTGGTCGATATGCACTTTTGACCATCATCTGGAATTTCCTCATAGACGGCATTTAATTTCCAGTTGTTCAATTCTTTTGATTTGGCCTCCTCAAATGACAAGTTCTCACAAACCAACACATCTTCGTCATTCTTGCTCTCATCATTACTGGTAGGATTTATCACTTGAAGTTCATTAGCTTGTGTTAGATCTACAGATTGTTTGACACCTTCTAGCTGTGTAGGTTTTAAGTATTCTAGATTATACCAGTTACAATATTTGCCAGTGACTTTGCCACCACGATTCAGTACCTTGGCAGTAAGTTGCTCACCTGTATCTTTGTGTTTATATGCTATGGTGTTGCCAGGCTTAATTGCCAGATAGGTATTGGTCGTGTCAGCAATTGTAGGACTAGGATTTTCATCAGGTTCTTCATTCCTAGTTTCCATATCATCATCTGGTTCCATATCTTGAGTCTTTGTCACATCAGGAATACATGCATTTCTTTCAGTTTGTATGCCTTCATGTTTACCACTGTCTACAGACCAAATTTCTCTTTTTAATCTGCACTGATGAACTCTAACTATCATTCCAGCATGACGTACAAATATCACAGCACCATCACATCCTATTACTACTGCTGGTACTTTCCATTCAGCAGCACCCGGCCTTTTGTAATAGACTTTGTCCCCCATCCTCACTGATTCTGTAGCAGGTCTTACTTGCTTCCTTAGTGCTCGTCTAATTCTTTCTGAACATTCAGATTCTGTAAATATACGTCTCGCATTGTACAGACCAGAAATGTGTTTAGCCACAACTTCACTTGTTGTCATCCCTTCTAGAGCAGGAGGTTCATCAACTAGTGTAGAGGGTAGATTTGGGTTTTTTCCATAAACAAGTTGATAGGAACTATATCCGTGTACATTACACAAACTATTCTTTGCTGACAAAGCCCAGCTAAGCGCCGTCTCCCAGTCCAAACTTTTTTCTGACTTAACTTTTCTCAGAATTTCTGTTAACGATTGGTTGTGTCTCTCCAGAAGCCCATTGCTCCATGGACTGTAAGCTGCAGTAGTTTTGAACTCAATGTTAAAATTCTCACACATGTCCATTACCTCCTTATTGTTAAACTCACCACCATTGTCGCTGAACAATCTCCTTGGTGCCCCATGAATGCTAATCCAATGCTGGATAAAGTTCTGTACAAAAACAGACGGTTTCTTACTGGTAATTATGGATCCAGCACTAAATCTAGAAAACTCATCTATGATGTGTAAATACCATAGGTTACTTTCCAACTCATGCAAATCGACAGCTACAGTCTCGTTAAAATCAGAAGCTAATGGAAAACCAACTGCAGGCTTGGGAGATTGTTTTTTATATTTGAAGCACACTTCACAGTTGTCAATCACTTCCACCAGATTCTGAAAGACATTTTTATCTTTTGTGCCAGCATTCTCCAATAATTTTCTTAATCGTTCTGCCGAGGCATGCCCAAATTGGCAGTGCAGTTTTACCAGGATTTTCTTTTGATCCACTCTGTTTATATTCTCACCAATCAGTACCATTTCACTTTCAGTCACCTCAGGCTCTGTATCATCAGCCATCAAGGCCATAGCTTGTTGATCAGTAATTTTGTTCTCTTTGAATTTTCTGATGTCAACACAATAATGTCCGCTTGATGTGAATTCTAGTTTAACAGGCTCTTTGAACATTTCTGCTTTGTCGTTGCAAATATCTAATTTTGTCTCAGCTCTCTTTAATGATGTTTTACTCAGCAACAGAGGTATATCTACATCTACCACTTCTGTATCAATCTTGCAAATATTGTTTCCTATCTTTGCCGGTAGTATGACATTTTCCTTTGAAATTATCTTCTTACCATCACCAAATTTGAAGGCTTTATTACTGCATTTCCTGATAACCGCCTTTTTCTGTATGGTGTCGAGATCATCCACATAATTTTCCAGCCATTTCCTTCCACACACAGTGCGTGTACATGCAGTGTCAATTATAGCACACCCAAATGACTCGGTCATTAAAATCTCATTATCAGGCTGTTCTTTAGTAAGTAAAGTTATATTACATGTCTCATTAATCGGATCATTCTCTTGAACCATGCATGCCTTTTGTTCATCTTTGTCTGGGCAATTCTTAGCCCAGTGGAATACTGACTGGCAGACCATGCATCTGGTTCTCTTCCCATATCTATCCAATGGATTTGTACCTCTAGGGGTTTCCGAGTTATCCGAATTTCTGTACTTTTTGGGTTGCTTATATGATGGAGAGGCCTTTTTGCCACTGGAGAACTTGGAATTATTAAATCTTTCAGTGACATATGCCGATTCCTGTTTTATCGTGATGCCAGAGGCGCAATTCCCGCTCAAATCACTTTCCCCAGTCACGTGATCCCCGGAAAAAATTCTCTTCAAGGCCGATTTCATTGATGCAAACTTTAAATCAGACGCCGCTGTTAAAACCATTTGCCTCTCGGTCTTATCTAATTGGGCTTTATCCAACAGCTTGAAGGCAAGAACAGCATCGGGAAGGGTCATTTGGTACTTTTGACATTGGGTATACAGTCGTTCGTACTCAACGATAAATTCCGCCATCGGCATGTTTTCCTTTCTTCCGTAAGACTCAAATTTTGAATAGGCATCGTACGCAAGATCGACTGTTTCTTTCATAAATAAAGAATCCAGTTCTCTAAGCAAAATATCCAAACCATCTTCCTTATTAAGCTCACTTACTTCTATATCAAGCGCCTTCGCTTTGGCTTGGCCAGTGAGTGACAGAGTTACCGCTAACGCCTGTTTCTTTTTCTCGATGTCGGTCATCAGTCTCCATATTTTAACTTCATTTTTCCATGTTTCGTAAACCGCATCGGAAGCAAACACGGGTGGATTCTTGTAATTATTTGCCATGTTTATGCTCTGCTACCATTTAATAAGTCATTAATACCGAGAATAACACGGAAATATAACGCAACTCACCAAAAACAAATATGGCGCCACACACTCACATAACGACTCCAGTCCGACCCGAACGTCTTCGGAAAGCTCCGGAAATAAGGGACGTCCCATAGATAAAGTTCGCAGGGGGGAAAAGGTAAACCATAGTTATCATCAAATAAATAGTGTCTTTGTGAAATAATGACTTTGTTCAGACCCAAATAAGCTTATGTGCATTATAATAGCCTGGGTACTCTGTTTCTGTGCTGTCTTCACTACTGTCTGGAATTGCTGCTTACAATGTATATTTTGCTTCCATGGTGAGTCTGGCACATGGGGTAGGGGTAATCCTCTTGTGGTGTTTAATAACAGATAGGATTTGAAATCTTGAATGTTTATAGAAAATTAATAGTTGGATTAATTAAAATACTTGGATTTCAGGGGTGTATTTGAGAGTCCTGCAAGAAGTACATCTACAATGAGGCAGACATCAAATACACACAGATGGTTAGTTTACTGCTTTTTTTGTTTTACATACTTTTTGAATTACATTTGTATAATGTAGTCAGCTGCAAATCCCTGGAAGTTTATTTAATAATTCTGTACCTATTCATTTATAATTTTTTTTCTTCTTCTAGTAATCATTCAAATGATCAGAGCCAAACCATTTCTGCAAGAAATTGCAACACTACCACTAGTTCCTCCACTTCATTATCAATGGCTTTTAACAGGTCAGTATTAAAACTGTATTGGGCCACTGGAATGCATTTATCGTCATTTCAGATTTCTGAGCTAATATTTGGGGGGGGGGGGGCAAATATACAGTGGAATGGACATTGTTAGTTTCTGTCCTCCGTCTATCTGTCTGTCTGTGCAAGACTTCTTCTCAAAAACCGCCAAACCATTTGACTCGATTTTTGGTGTGTGGATGCCTTGATGAGTGTAGATATTAATTTGTTCATGAGAAGTCAATCTGCCACAAAGTATGCAAATTAGCCCCCCAAAACTCAACTGTGGCGGTCTATAGTGAGAGCGCCATCTATAGTATGGTGTTGGAATAACTTTTCAAGACGAAAACCGCGGAAAACTATAGCGAAATCCCTGTGTTTGCCGCCATCTTGAATAAGTCATCGTGACGCCACAAGGCGTCATAGTTTTCCCATTTCACGCGGTTTTCGTCGTGAAATCAACCAATTTCGGACCATCGCCTTCAAAATTATTGATGAAATAGTTTCGGGACCCATTGACAGTAGAAAAGTAGAAACTTAAGATGAAAATAATGAAAAAAAAAACGGCTGTTACGATCCAACCTGATTTCAGTTCAGACTATTTTAAAATAGTCATTTTTGGTCAAAAATTCTATTTTCGACTCCTTCTTCAAAACCGGTAGCCTGAATGCTTTGATACTTGGCGCGTATGTAACTTGTGTTGACATCTACTAGATTTGTTCATCCCATGGCCATATCTTTAATTCTATAATTTTGGCGAATATTTTTGTAATTTTTGGTTAAAAATGGAATTTCAACTAACCACTATTTCCAATGCTTTGGTGTTAGGCATACATGTGTTTATTATTCCATTGACAACTTTTTGTGGTTGTTTGGCGATATTTCATTTAAAAGTACAAATTTAAACAAAAAGTTGTGGCATATACAGCACTAATCTTTTGTACAATAGCCGTTGAGCAACAGGCCATTGGCCTATTTTTGTAAACTAAATCATCAGATTTCTTTCTCTGATTTGTTGTGGTGGTACCTTAATTTTTTCTGAGCACAGTCCGAGGATTTTTGGATTAGATTACATACGTGGTGGTTCATCTATCATATTTTTTATTGGTCAATATTTAGTCCTATCTGCCTGTCTCAAACAGGTTGATTTTGACTGCTTCAGATAAATATTGAAATTACTCTCTTGTGGACTGGTAAAGTTTTTAATTACTGGACATTATGAGTCCAAAATTGGCCGGCTCACAGTTATTGGACTCCTGTATAGCTCTTTCATATACATCTTACATGACACCTATTAGCCCTAGTGATTGTTGTACAGATGCTAGCCTATACTATATATACTATATTAGCCCATACTAATGCGAACACAACTAGTATGTTAGAAATGATTATTTTTGATGATATGTGCGTATAATTTTTCAAACTGGGTACAAAGGCAGACTACTCATTCTCAGTTTGATTTGTGTTATGATCCTGTCCAAGACTTTGTTACAGCTTGCCACATGAACATTTAGATTTAATTCTCTGTGTAAAACTTGCACATGGACCTGTACAAAATAGAGCATTGCATGGCCGCACCATTTATTTTTCACATAAGTAAGAAAGGGAAAGGTCATGTGCAATTAACAATGTTGTTATAGAGTATCAGTCCATTAATATTACCAACACTCTATTGTGAGTACCTGTACTTATATGCCCCTTTTCTTTGTGTCTTCCTATCAACTTTTCACATCACTATAACAACAACAAAGAAAATGTTATTTCCTGGGACTTCATTACAATTATGAAAGATATAAAAATTATAGCTTGTTTCCAGGAGAGTCAAAGTTTATTTATATTCATTAAAGTAGTTAATTAATTTTCTGACCTGAGACCAACTTCATTATTCAAGCAAATGTTGCTAATAGCACAATAATAATATTGTCATATTGTACAGTGTAGATTTGATTTTATTATTCATAGGAGTTACTCACAGATATTTGATAGTGCAGGGTGTATTGAATCTCAAGAAGATAATGTTGCAGAAGAAGAAAACACAGTGGCTAACAACACTACATTGTACCCAAGGTAGGCAGAGATTTGGTTGAGCCATTTATCCACTAATATTAATTCAGATAGTTTTGAGGTTTATTAGCTCCATTGTCATCGAAGATGACAGTGCGCAGGTGTACGTCATATAAGTCATTATCTGTTGTTATCCATCAACAATTTGAGGCTTTTGACTAAAATTTTCTGGTAGTCCAATTTCTAGATATGTAGATACCTTGTGTAAATCACTGTCAGATTTGTTTATTTCATGGCCAAAAATGTTATTTTCAACTTTATCGTGGAAAGTGCTCACATGAATGCTTCAAGATTTTATATGTAGACAGTTTGGATGGTATGTTCAATTTTCAGTTTTTGGCAATTATTTATGTCATATTTAGTCAACACTGATGTTTTCAACTTGTTTTTGAAAACCACTATACTGATCAACGATGATTCATACAATGTGTCTATTAGAATATGCAAATGACTAAAAATGACAAAACTCCAAGTTCATTACTCATTCACAAATCATACCAGTAACATCATTTTATGATCCATTTTATTAAAAACAAAATTAGCAAAAACAGATCAGACTGAATCACTATATATTGCTTTGACTTTATTTATGTTTATATTCTTATAGATGTACTCTGGAATATGCTGTCACATTACTAAGTCACCATGTGGTGGATCGAATACATATGGACTACAATAAAGACAATGGTGATGATTATGATGATCAGGACTATCAACGTGTGAATATTTTAAGGTCAACGTTCTGGAAAACTGCTGTTAGAGCCATAAATCGACCAGATTTCCTCCCAAACAAATTAATTAAAGTGTCATTCATTGGAGAAAGTGCAGTGGACGATGGGGGGCCCAGAAGGGAATTTTGTAGTTTATTAATAAATTCTGTAAAAACCTGTGGCGTGCTTGAAGGCAAGGAAAACAATCTGAGCTTTTCTCATGATTTGCGCTTTCTTGCTGAAAGAAGATATTTCACTGCAGGAAAGATGGTTGCTATATCTCTTTGCCATGGTGGTCCCGGATTACACTGTTTGAGCCAAGCAACATTCCAATATATGGCAAGAGGGTGTGTAGAACAACCGATAGCCATTGATGAAATTCCAGATTATGACATACAGCTGATAGCCAAACAGGTGAGATTTATAGTCTTATTCGTGAAACACACATGTGCAGTCTTTGCAAGTTACCCTTCTTGTATGCCTGTCTGTTGGTCTGTCCTCCAGTCCACCCCAGTCTGTAAAAGAACCACATTTGGGATTCATATGCATGTGTATACTTTTCATGATCCAATTCAAGATAGAGGTAAGACAGCCATTTTAATGCTAAAAATGTGTCAAACAAAACTAGCTATTTTCACTTTTCATACCCACTGTGTGTATTGACCTATTTCATGCCAACAAGTACTCTATACATCTCGCAATGGAAATATATACATGGAACTAAACTAATATAAATTAATAGTATCTTTCCCTAAGAGACTAGCGAGCTTCTAGTTAGTGTGAATAGTCTTTTACTATAGATGATGGGGAGGGAGGGCCTTGCTTCACTTGTGCATGTCTGAGAATTGCAGTGCAACTACAATGGTCATGATAATTTGATAATTCTCGGGGAATGTCCTTCATGACTTATTATATAACCTTGTATTTTATCCTATGCAGATCCAGTCTAGTGAGACTAATGAGGAACTCAGAATAGCTGTATCGCGTATTGGAGAAGAAAGTGTCGCTAATATCACAGGATTTACAGATCCGATGAGTACAATTACATTGGATATGAAGGCTCCCATTCTTGAAAATCTCACTACACATCACTGTGTTTATAAATCCATACCTGAGATAAACCAATTTTTAGATGGAATGAATGTTCTGCACATAGCAGACTTGGTAAAGGCCGAACCAGGTAAGTTTACAGTTGCTCTTAAAATTTTCAACATCGGTGATGAGGGTGCTCAAACTTGTTTGGTAATCGATGGTGTCTATCACTGGACACACTGTATGGATGGGAATGAAAATGAAAAGTTGCGAATAATTTACCTCAAACTTGTATATTAATGAGGTGATATGCATAAATATTTAACATCCTACTTTTTTATGGCTTCTGTAGCTGTGTGATAAAAGTTAATTCTACAACTAATTTCAACTTGCAAAGTTCAAATGCAGATTGCTCAAGTTAATTTAAATGTGTAATATGCATACAAATCATAGGTAACTGCTTAATGTATTAAGAAACCCAGCTGTGCAAAGATTGTTTTATTGGTTTAATGTTTAGGTCAAACTTTAAGATTTACCTTGCATATCTCTCTCTAGTCTACACATATACATTTTAAGTTTGGTTTTGCCTTGTCCAAAATAAATATTGAGGGACAAAGTATTAGAGACAATACTGTCATCGTCATAAACCTTTTTTCTGGTCGCAATAACTTGATTAGTTTTGATTTGATTACTTTTAAGCTTTCCGATATTATTCACATCCATGAAATCTTGGATAGGAGTTTTCAAGATATTGATGAAAATACGTCTTATAAAATTCCTATACGTTAGCATGGGTATGGCAACAGTTCTTACTGGCAGATGAGCACTATTGCAGATAGATATGACCAATTAAATTATTGACCATACATGTATATGGTTATGTAATCTAATTAAAAATGCATAACTATCATATCTGGAGCACTATTGCAGATAGAGACATTCAACCGGTGCTTTATTGTAAACATTTCACAAGAGACTGAAAAGATGCATCCTTTGACCTAGCATTTATCCATATGCAATTCTGAATTGCACTGCTATGAGCCCCCTTGTAATACCTTGTAAACCATAGCTGATCTTACACTCTGCTTTAACCAAGGCATTTACCAGCGCTGCTCTTGTTAAACAGTACATTCACATTTAAGCCTATTTACTGTATTTTGTTTTTTAATCACAAATTATGTGCCACCAATCCAAATTGGTAATCTCTCCCCAGTTTTAATGATTTTATAAATGTGAGGGAAGCTTACACATAGTGTATCAAAAGAAAGTGTTAATTCCAAAGAAGTTATAACATGAAACTCTGAGAAGCTTGAACAAGGGCAATGCCCTCATGGTTTTTACTATGTTTTATTATTTTAAATTAGGATCTATGGAGCACTTCATGTGCTTGAGTAAAAAGCTACTCCCATCAGCTGACTACTTCAAATCAATCCATGTGGAATATAGTCCAAGTGGCTCAAATAAAAGGATAGAAGAAGAAACTACCATCTACTATTGGTTTGAATTTATTGATGAATGTGCTAAAGGTTAGACAACTACAAAATGTTGTAATCTACATGTACTGTAAATGTTTAAGCTTTTTTTCTATGTCACTGTTTCTGTGGATAAGGTGAATTACGGGGGGAGGGGGGGAGTTCCATGACACAATTGGTCAAAATAAATGTCTCATTTGCATAATTCATAATTAATGGGCAATGGAAAACTCGTTTTTTTTCAGTAAATTTGTGCCAAAATGCTTTCCGAAAGCATACATGATAGTTCTAAATTGACTGATTCTATGTTTACGAGCTGAAAAAATAATCAAAAAACTGATGTAAAGGTGTTTTTTGAGACACAATTTTTACCAGACTCCAGCAAACTGTTGAAAGTAACCACAGGTTTTTTCTATACACTGATCATAGCAACCTATGAAATTCATGGAGAATGCAGAGGAATGTTTATATTTCACTCAAGTACTATTGTACAAATTTGCTCAAAATATTTTCAGTGACTTGTGTCTCTGACAAGTAACCTAATTAGTATGCATTTCGAGAAACCACAGTGTGTGTGTGCATGTGCAGTTTGAAATGGAACAATTTTGAATGCAATAAAATCATGTGTAGAACTTGGGCTGAAATATCAGGTCGCATTTTTTTTTATATATATTAAAAACTCAACATTTTGAGCAGTAAAAAGTGTCCAGACTGTTGTTTGAACCCCAGGGTCCCTGGGGGGATAAGGGCGACTTTGAACCTCGGGTTGATCTGTATTTCTCTTACATGTTTCGAATACTATGAAGTCTGAAGAGCAAACATGTCTCTTGCATTGATTCCCATATACCTCGGCTATTTACGATACCCTTAGTTTTCACGAGTTTAAAAAAACAAAAAATCTGACCGACTGACCCAATTTTTCAATTTTCCGAATTAAGGGCAACATAAGTTGTTGTTTTTTGGCCTTATGCTGTAAAGAAATCGCTGAAATGGTTTCATATGTTCGTAAAAGGTAGTAGCTTAGACGATGAGCTACTGACTTTGAACTTTTCATTCAGGACGAATGGCACCCTCTTGTGTCAATCCCCCCTGGGATGTAATACTTGACACTTTAGTCTATACCTAGTTTGCCTATGAATTTTAAAAATCTAAATACCGGTACATTTGCCAATTTTCAACTGACTTCATTGAAATTTGTCCATGTAATTTCTCGAGAAAAGTTGTATATCAGATTTTCGTTATCAATTCCCACTGAGAATATAGTATTATTTATTATAATGCTAAATGATATCACAATTTGACAAGTGGAACCTCAATCTTACATTCATTTACATTTTGTCTTAACAGGTAATCAGAAGGCATGTTTGTTTGCTGGGAGTGATAATCAACCCATAGAAGTAGTCATAACACTTGGTGACATTTTCGCATTCTTCACTGGCACTCATTCAATTCCCCCTTTAGGTTTCACAGAAAGTCCATCCATAGAATTTATCACAAACTCTACTGTTCCAAGCTCAAATACATGTGCCAATATTCTGCGATTACCTAGAAATTTCAGTTGCATAGAAGATTTTTCGGAGAGATTTACGTTTGCTTTATCAAATTGTCGTGATTTTGGCAATGTCTAGAGACAACATACACAGGTGTAATAGCATTGAACTTACTATAAGTAAGTGATCTATGAGAGCTTGATTTGTAACTTGTCACTTTAATCTTCTAATATCTCAAAAAGTCTTGACAACATTTCCAAATAGATATTCTATACCACTACATGGACAACCTGGAAAATCACAAACTTAAAATAAAATATTATATTAATATTGTTGATACTCGTGCACTAACTGCAAAAAGGAACTGCATAGTATAACTTGTACTGCATAAATATAGTTATTTTTTTTGCACATGTATGGCCAACTTTACATGCATGTAGTAATCTGCAGCATGTAAAATGTAGTCCACCTGAGGTGAAACAATGCTGATATATCATGCACTTTCTCTGAATTTGTGGCTGTTATAGTAGGTAAGGTTCTGTCAACATAACTAAATATATTAATTGAAACTTGTATATTATACATGTGTATTTTTGAAAGCGTTTTGGGTTATCCATGTTAGCATCATTGATATGATATATGTTGTTTTTTTTCTGCAGTAGTTAAAATGTTTTATAGTAGGATTGAGTCCAATATAGATTAGTTGCAGTCTCAAACATTTCCTGTGTTATAATTATCAAGTATCATTTGTACATGTTTATGCTTTTATTAGTTTACTTGTTTTGACTGTTTACATTCGTCTATTCATTCTGTAACAGAATTTGCACAGAGCAAAATTGGTTAGTGTGCATTATATGCGTTGCTTGATTCATTGAACGCATGTCACTTGTTTGTTGCATTAAAGTGCTCATGTAATGTTGGTGCTCACTAGCTGCTTGTAGCAGTTTTGTCAATTGTGATTAAAACAGCATTTTGAACCAAAATGGATTTCTGGTGTCTTTGTTGTTGGTAACAATATAATTTAATTTTAGTGATTGACCCCATGTGCCAAGAACACAATGTGAGTCTTTGCAGTTAGTTTGTCTGTATGTGTGTCCGTCTGTTCCACTGCTATCTAAAGAACCACTAATTGGATTTTGATGAAACTTGGTACATAGATGCTCTGAACTTATGCGCATATTTGATTAGTTTCTGGTAAAAATCTGTGCATATTAATTACCTAAATTGCATAATTATCAGTCAATTTTCGTTTTTTCACTGATACCTCAAGTACTAATTATCACATTTCAATGAAACTTCTAACATAGGTATCATAGGACACTGCACGGACCTGATAGTTTTTAGGGTAATATAAGTACATATTAATTACCTAATTTGCATAATTAATTTTCAGCTTTGATATTTCCAGTAGTAAGCATTACATTTCAATGACATTTGGTACATAGATACTCAAGGACTATGCAGAGACCTTATTAGTTTTAGGGTTAATAATTACCTAATTTGCATAATTAATCGATTTTCAACTTTCACACTGATATCTCAAGTACTAATCACATTTTAATGAAACATAGTACAAAGATGCTCTAGGATAATGTACAAACCTGATTAATTTGGGGTTAAAATCTGTTCATATTAATTCCCTAATTAGCATAATAATTCATAATTTTTTGGTTCTAATCACATTTCAATAAAACTTGGTACATAGATGGTCTGTTATATTGCACAGACCTCATTAGTTTTACACTCAAATCTGTTAATATTAATTTTCTGATTTGCATAATTATTTTTTTTAGCAAATAATAAATAAGTAATTTCAAATTATTTTTAATGTATCTCCACATGGGATTTTTTTCTAATATTTTTTTTTATTTAATTGTTCTTGATTTCTTCACAATCAGATATTGTTGATCTTGTAAATTGTAACAATTGTTCAAATACAGATTATCTAGAGATTTTGACAGTTCATGAGGCTGTGCATTGCAAATACTGCACTGGACACCAAAGTTGCATTGCGCAAGTCATGAACTTGTGTTAAACATGGTAGAATGAAATTAAACAATAGATAACACATTTGCAAAATGGGACTATTCATAAAGAATTTTATTCATTAATCTTGAAATAAATCAACCATAGTTCATACATGGTTACATGATATATACATACATATTAAGTACATGTATCAAAGCGATCGGACTAGTGATTTTCAAAAATATGTTTTGACCAAAATTGACATAAATACATAAAAATTATATTCACCAAAAATAGAGAATTGAAGATATCACTAAATAAACAAACCTTATAGTACACCACTCAAGGTATTTGAATCATGATGCACCAGTGTGAGTGGTTTTCAAGAAGAAGTCGAAAATATCTATTTTGACCAAAAAGGATAAAACTATTCACTAAAAATAAAGAATGAAACAATTCTGATCATCCCAAGGTACATGCATACCAAGTATCCAAGCATTCGAAATACCAGTTTTCAAGAATAAGAATGATAAAAATATTGATTAAAAATAGACAATTTAAGATATGATTCATCACAAAATGAATAAATCTGACAGATCCACCAAAGTTATCAAAGAAATTGGTATTCAAGAAGAAGTTGAAAGTTCCAATAGTTGACAAATGGCCGGACAATCACCTATCGTCATCAGCACAATCATATGAATCTTCAATGACAGCAGAGCTAAAATCTCTTCGCAGTTGCCAGTCCAAGAATTATGTATAGTTTATAATAAAATGTAATTAAAATCATAAAAAAAAACATACACCGTAGAACACACTCATATTTTTGTTTTGTTCCAGTAAGCTCAGAATTGCAATACTCAGAATCTACATAAATCAGTTTACTATTTACAAAATAAATAAATCTGCATTTACACAATAGAAGGTGTACATAAAATACGATATGAAATCGGTCATCAATAGGATTCAGGAGTTTTGATGTAATCATGATTCATTGCCGATTAACAAGCCAATACTTCAATGCACATTAACTAGTTATATAAGTCAGACGATAGCGCCAAACACCATTAGTCTGTTGTAGAAGGTAAACAAACAAATCTGAAGAATATTCATCTATCAAATCCACAATTTAGTTATGTAAAAATTTGAAATTATTCGTGGGCAGAAATCTCTGTTCTGATATTACTGTGATTGCAATAATGGCTGATTCACCGATTCAAAAACATTTACTAGCCCCGATTTGAATTGTGGAAAAGTTTTGAGTGACGCCAACCGCACGGTTTTTTTTCAGGTGCTATTAAAATAATACATATACAGGCTTCTAATGCGCTGCTTATCATCACTCAATTAGGCGATTTTGTGTAACATCCAAAATTGCTATCACAGTAACAGTTCTGATAAACAGATTCAGTGTTATGAGAAATCCGGTGTGGTCAGATTTGATTATCTTGTGATGTGCTCTGTACTGGTTACAAATGACTTACTAATAATATTCATTCTCTCCTGTCGAGCACTGTATTTACAAAGGCAATGACGTTTTGATACACTGATATACCATATGCATTATCGTCTCTTAAGGGGTCAATGGAACTATAAAGATCTTCCAATTCATTGTCTTGTAGGGGACAATGAATTTGTGGAATTTCAACCGTTGCATCTGTTGTATCTTCAGGAAGAGGTCCGTCCCAGTCAATTCCATACTCATCGAGTTCAACCTTTTAAGCGGAAGAACAATTAGTGTAAGATACTCAGAAGACACATACGTATTTAATATGTTCTTCTATATTGCACAGTAGATTAGGTATATTTATTTTGTTACTAATACAAGGTTGGGTCATATATTTGACATTTAGATCATTATCGCATACTGCCCAAATACTATTCTCAATATTTACAGGGTGCATCCACTGTAAGCAAATTAAAGAAATATGCATGGCAAACTATTAATGTATAATTTTTTTGTGAAAATATAATTGGCAAAGATGATGTAATACAAACCTCAGTTCGTGGTTCAAATAGTTCTCTTATTGGGATATAACTTGAGTCGGCCATCTGCATAGAACCTTGAATCCATAGCTGTCTTGGTGATCTGCTATTAGCTGAGCTAAGTTTGTGGTGGTTCCACCCTTCTGGCCAGTGATTAAGATCTTGATTTATTCTTTGCAAGTATGTAAAATGTAGACAAAAGTTATCAACATCATTGTCTATATCGAGTAGTAATTTCTCTTCCAGGTAGTAAAATAGATGGTAATATTTAAATAAAACACCACAAAAAACATCCCGCCATAAACGTTCAATCCTCTGATTGTGTACACTCCTGCCAGATATAAAACTACCCCTTCCTGTTCCTCTGTCCGGATGACTAAGCATAAATAAAGAAACATCTACGTTTTCACCACCCTTGTCACCTCTAACTCGAGAGGGAACTCCAAGCCGTTCAGTTGCATCTTCAAAGCTTTCAAGGACTGTAGTCGATCTGTTGTTGTCACTACATAACAAATAGACCACCAATCGCGAAAAACCATCAACTCCGCCATGTACTACAAACTTCCATCTATGGACAATATAGAAGAAACAACTTGTTAAGAAACGTTGGTGTATCTGAGAACAGAGACCCTAAAGGGCCAAGGTATGCGTGTTATAACGATGTGTTTAACGAGCAATGATTAAACGAAATTCAAAAATTAAATGCGGTCAAATAACAAAATGTTATTAAATATGCTTGGCTTCAATAGTGCATAACATTTTTACGAATAATTTGAACATTCCATTACTACTTGTCACATATTTGTATGGATATAGACAATGCCACGTTTTTTTACAAACACCAGCAACACAGTACAAACCTTATAAGTTTGTGATTTCCATCAATGTGCCACAATGCGTTCGGGCATGGGACGTTGTATTGTCGTCTACGTATTGCAGTTCTTCTTCTACTAACAACTCCATTCGGGTCAACACGTCTGAGACTTTCTCGGACACGAAAAATTGTCACACGTTTGCCTTCGGCACGTAACAACCCATGTAACCTTTTCATGCCCGTATTTGGAAGACGAGTAATTATGTCAGTTACAATTCCATCAAGTTCTCGATCAGACAACTCTGCATATGATTCAGCAATTGAAATGCCGTACACAACCATACGTCTTTGTATGGTTCGGATTGAAACCCCGAGCATTTTTGCCATTGCTGGCACACTAAATCCTTCTACTGTAAAGTACTGCAACTGCTCTTTCGAAATGTCGAACTGCGGCCTACCTGGTTCTCCGCAAAATAATTTGTCTGAACAATACGGCCAATTTGTACTAGGATCAGAAATGTTATTCTGATTGTCAATAAAATCTTTCAAAATTCTTATAGCAAGATTCAGTTGGGAAAAAGCATAGTCCGGGACATCGGCATTGATGCTGAATTCAACAAGTTCCTCTTCTAGAAAAACTACATCGTCAAATATAGCTTCTAATTCACTCGGCCTAGTAACTGCATCAAGTGATTCAGCAATATCAAACAACTGTTCTGAAATCGTCGCCATGTTGGACAAAGATTTCTGGGTGCGGATGTCGAGAGAATTTCAAGACAATGAAATGTCAGTAGAATATAACGACAATAAATTGTGAGGATAAATGTTGAGAAGATTTATGGAGCGAATATCAAGGAAATAGTGTGAGAATGTTGAGAGAATGTCAAGACAATGTTGAGATAATGTCAAGACAAAGTTGAGAGAATGTCAAGACAAAGTTGAGAGAATGTCAAGACAATGTTGAGAGAATGTCAAGACAAAGTTGAGAGAATGTCAAGACAATGTTGAGAGAATGTCAAGACAATGTTGAGAGAATGTCAAGACAATCACATATCGGGGGAATATCAAAACAATTAAATGTCGAGACAACCAATTAAATGCATATTTGGACAATAACGACCAAATAACCATACAATAGCATTATAATAACCAAATATTTGAATAACAAAACAATAACAATGAAATAATGACATAATAATAATAACATAATGCCCAAATAACAACCAAACAACCCAATAATAACATAATAATGATGACATAATGACCACAATGATGACATAATGTCCACATAAAGACACCAATATAATTTTGGCGGTGTTCTCACCCCATAGAGAACTGTACTGTATGCTGGTTTACTAAACGCGTATGGAAAATGGTTAACAATCTTGTCTGCTAGCAATCTCCTGCTTTATGGTCCCGTTGGTGGCGCAATTTCGGCAACACTCGTAATGCCGAAAAAACTCGAAGGTGACGGGAGAGGGGGGCGTGGACCGGTTTTGGAATATCATTGACTGTTTACCCAATTTATATACCATTTTCACTTGATTTTTTTTCATAATGTTGTTTATAAATATTTTTTGCACACAAAAAAGTCAATTGGCCAAATTCGGTTACACTTTAAGGAAAAATAGGCCTTTAAAGCTTTTCTTTTTATGCTTTTTAGGCCTTCCTTGAATTTTCCATTAGCGCTTACTATTAATCCTAGGTAATTGGTTGATTTTACAGTAATTAACTCACAACCTTCAAAGAAGAAAATATCATTCTCTAGAAGTCTGTTTGATCTGTTAAAGATCATAGTTTTTGTCTTTTCCGTGTTAACAGTTAGATGCCATTTTTTAGTGTATATCGATAAATTATCAAGGCAAGTTTGTAATCCTGTTTTTGATTCAGAAAGTATTACAAGATCGTCAGCATACATTATACAGTTAATAGGTGTGTTTTGTAGTTTGGGTGGGTCACATCTAGGTTTATTAAGGACATCAGGTAAATCGTTTATGAAGATGTTGAATAGGGTTGGGCTTAAATTACAGCCCTGTTTTACTCCCACCCTTGAAGTGAAGTGTTCAGTTAATCCTTCTTTGCTCTTAACTTTATATTTTACCTTACTATACATATTTTTTATAATTTTATAGATTTTACCCGATATTCCAAGTTTTAACAATTTAATATACAACCCCTGATGCCAGACACTGTCGAAGGCCTTTTTTAGGTCAACAAAGCACGCATATATTTTATTTGTATTTTTACTATTATTTTTTTGTATTTTAATATTTTCTTTGTTATTGGCAGTGCTGCTATTATAAAGATATTTGTTAATAATTGTCTTAAGAATGAAGATATTGTCTGTTGTGCGTCGATCTTTTCGGAATCCGAATTGCTTGTTTGAAAGTATGTTCTTTTTTTCTAAGAATGTGGTTAGTCTAATGTTTAGAATGCTTGTAAATAATTTGCCAAGGCAACTAGAAATGGCAATGCCTCTATAGTTAGATGGGTTAGATTTGGAGCCGGATTTGTGGATTGGTATCAAAAAACTGAGGTTCCAAGAATCTGGAAAGTGGTTTGAATTAAAAATTATATTAAAAAGCTTATGTATGGCTTTCAGTAAGTTGGCTTGGCTGTGTTTTAGCATTTCATTGCAAATTTTATCTTGACTCGAAGCTTTATTATTTTTCAATAGGTTAATTCCTTTTAAAATTTCATCTTTTAGAATTGGACCGTTCAAGTCAGAATTAAGAGCCATGTGTTCTTCTTTGTTCTTTAATTCAGTAGTTAAATCGTCACTGTGGGATGTGGAATTTGCATTAAATAACTTTTTAAAATATGATAGCCATTCAACTGGTTTTATATTGTTATTACACTCATTGTGCGATTCTTCATTATTCATTTCACGCAATGTTTTCCAGAATTCAGAAGGGTTTTCTTTTGAGATTTCAAGTTGGAAATTTTTCCAGCAAATTTGAAAGGCTTCTCAGCTCTTTTCTGATGGACCAACAATCTTGATCAAACCAATTTTTCTTTTTTTTCTTCTTTTTTTTCTTTATTTTGGGGGTGATTTTTTTTAGACTTCTGTCGGCAATGGAGGTGATTAAATTTTCAAAGTCAATAATTGCCTTGTCTGTATCATTGACACTATAGGATCTGTTAAGATAATATTCGATATCACTGTTATGTAATAGCTGTGATGTTTCAAAATGATGTTTTGCTTGGTTATCCCATATATATTTAGATGGCAGGGGGTCTAATATATTTGTTTTTGGTGTTTTATTTATTTTGAGAAGACTATCTTTTATTGCGTGTATGGACAATGTTATTAAACAATGGTCTGAGATTAATGAGAGACCATGTACTTTAAAGTAATTAATTTTATCAAATAATGGTTTAGAAGTAATAGCAAAGTCAATGGTACTGCTACCTCTTGGTGTGTGGCATGTGTATTTACCTATTGAATCACCCACACTTCTACCGTTTAAAATGATTAGGTTGCAGTCAATGCATAATTGAATTAGTTTCCTGCCGAATTTGTTTACACTGTATGATGAGTGGACATCCATGTTATTTCGTTTCCGAAAATTGTCATTGATATAATGAGTTGGTAAGGGGAGATGCTGGTTTTTACTGTCATCCACTACATCATCTAAGTTGCCAATTCTACTATTAAAATCACCTAATAGGATGATGTCACCTTCAGATGAGAATTTTAAGATGTCTTTTTCTAAGAGACTAAATAGGTCAAGATCTTTGTTTTTATAAATAAAGGAATTTTCAGGGGGAGTGTAAATACAACCAACAAATAGGTGTTTGTCTGAATTGAGTATTGCTTTGTTGATTTTGCACCAAATAAAGTTATTTGTACAGCCTTTAATTTCAGTCAGGTGTTTTTTATACCTATTTCTAAATAAAACAGCAACCCCTCCCCTCTGTTTTTTAGGGTTTTTAACACATTCATTTCTGTCATGGCGAATCATATCAAAATCATCTACACTACCTGGTAAACTAAAACTACTGCAACTGCTGAGCCATGTTTCTTGAACACACACGATGTCAAGTGAAGTGATGTGTTTTCTGAAATCAATATCTTGCGATTTGTTGCTCAAGCCATTAATATTCCAACTGCCCAGCCTGATGTTAGACATTTTGTAAATAACAGTTGGAAAAAGGAAAAAAGGTAAGCTGCATATAATAAAAATAAAAAAAAAAGAAGAATAAACTGGAAATGCAGCTGATCAAAAAACAATGGTAACAAATTAAAATTTGAAGAAACAAAAACGATTGGTAAGTACTACAGTGAATATTTAGTGAGTAACTTGGGGCAATGAAGAAAAACTTTCCTATGTATATATCTAAAAAAGTATGATAGATGAAATACCTTGTCATGTCATTTACTTGTACATTGGCTTTTGACTTAGAATGAGTTCACAAAGTCTATAAATTTCATGAATTTTGAAAACACATTGTTGCTATCTTGACTTTCTGGAGCGATGTTTTGAAATCTTTGATAATTTGGGCGGTGAGGGCGCTCTGTCGTTGGACGAGATGGTTTGGAGCGAGGAGGTGGCCGCCAGCTATTATTTCTTCCATTCTTCTCTTTATAGTGGTAATTATGCTCCCGATGCTGGTTTTCCGAGATGTTGCCTGGTGTAGAAGTAGTGACATTACGATGTTTTCGAGTTTCCTGCTTTACGTCTTGAACTAGCCGAGCTACGCCTTTAAAGTTGATATGTATGCCGTCACTTTCAAACAAGTCGCTACTCGCTGATAGGTCGTCATGTTTAACGATGGTTACATTCTTGTACTTTACTGCCTTGTCTGATAACATTGTGTTAAATTCTCGTATCTTTTTATTTGTCATTTTATCATTGTTATGACGCTCGAGTACTTCGGAAATAAAGATGTGTGAATTCGGCATGTTGGTTGTAGTGATATCAATGAGGCGAGAAAAGTTGTTGACACATTCTAGTGGGGATATTCCATCCTTCAGGTCGTTTGTACCGACGTGGTAGACGACAGTGTCGACGGAGGATGACGTGATTCCGCCCATCTTTTCAATGACCTCTGTGGTGGTATACATCTTGATATGGTCGACTGAAGTACGAGGAAACATTTTAGATGCTGCTATACGACGAGTGATGGAATCCCCGACTATCAATTTCTTGATTTCTGTTTTGCGATTAAATGACTTGTTAGTGTTTTCAGTGCGATTACCAAAGGTTTCTGGCGTAGATTTGGGATTGCTGGGAGTGCGAACTTGTTTGTCAGTAGGGTCTTTGTGTTTGTGTTGTTTATTTTCGGTAGTCTCTTCAGTTTCCGGGGTTAAACCATTCTTGACTGGACTTTGAGAATTATTTGGTATATCTATGACGGTTGTCTCTATTTGCTGGTCTACTGTGTGCTTCATTGTGGGAGCGGTTGGCTGTTGCATAGCTAGTAAACTAGCTTTAATTTGTTCTAGTTCTTGATTGTGGCTAATTTGCATTTTCGTTATTGTTGAGTGGAAGTCGGATTCGATGATTAATAACTTTTCGCGGTACTGTTCATGCATTTCTTTTCTGACTTCGTCAATTTGGTTTTTCACAAAGATTTCCATTCTTGCAAGACTGTTATCCAACTCAGTGTGAACTGCCGCTTGGGTGGCCATTGATTTAGAACAGATTACGTCATGTATTTCTTTGTTAGCTTCTTTCAGCTTGTCGATTTCCGTGGTAGTGTTTGCGTTGTTGCTGATTACTGTTGATTCCAACTCGCGTAATTTGTTGGCAAAAATGCGTTTTTCTTCGTTGTTAACATCTACATCTACAATCTCGGTATATTTATCCTCTAGTAGTAAGATACATGTTTCAAGTTTCTGTGTATTTTCATTTACACGCTTTATATGGTCCGTGATTATTGAGGTGGCTGGGTTTTGACGTGCCGGAGTAGAGTTCAAAGCTGTCAGTAGGGACTGTCCAAAAGTATCTTTTTCAGACGCGCGATTTTTTCCGCTGTTTTTGGATTCTTTTTTGCCTGGAGTTGTGTACAGCTGGTGTAATTTTGTTTCCGTTACATCGTCCATATAATCTTCGTCACAAGTACAAGTATTTATAACGTCCGCTGGATGGTGTCCGTCACTGAGTTTAGCGTCGGAGTTACCCAAAAAAACCTCTGCGTCTGACAAATTATCAAAACCTTTGAAGAGATGACTTGGGTATTTATCAACGCTTGCGTGGCATTCTTCCCAAGACGTAAAGATACCAGTCGATCTTCCTTTCTTTACAACATAAAACTTACTATTTTTACCTTTCTTTGTCTTTCTCGAAGTTCTTTGCTCTGTCTTGTTCTCAATAGCGTCACTGTCGTATATGAACATTGGATCGCGTAGCTCTTTCCTCATTCTTTTTACTTCTTCCATATTTAGTCCGGATGTGATAAATAACTTTACGGAATTGTTTAGGGAGAATACTTGATTGTAGATGTCCAAGTTACTAACTAAATTTGAAAAAACTTAGGGAGCGATGTTAACAACCATCTTCCAAGATGGCCACTGGGTTTGGTGACACTGGGTTTGGTATTCAAAATGGCCACCAAACAACGTCCTTTTTCTCCACACACACTTTGTAAACAACACACAAAAAAACGTACAGACATACGTATTCATTGTGGTCATTATTTCAATGAAAATAAATAAAGTGATACTGATATACTATTACAGAAATTAGTAGTAATTTTTGAGTCCCAATATTAAATTTCAATGTAGTCCTGTGGCTTTAGCAGAATTTTTTTCGCCCTCTCGCATTAGTTTTGGGGTCTCCAGAGGAAGTCATCCATATATTTAAATCAGTGTGACCTAAACCATTGTTATTGTGTTTTTTTCAAAGTAAGTTATCAACATCAAGTGTTTAAGGTTAGACAAATATATCTTTATATCACGTTTTATAAACATTCTTCCGTTCATGTTGTTGTTATGACTGTTATCATTAAATCAAAATTTGGAATATTGTTTTTAGTTCACCTCTGTCCGTGTCATGTATATTTAGTGAGTCCAATGAATGAAAACGAAACAGATTCGTGCACTGAATAACTTAGTAATTTATGCATAAAGAAAGTGTAACGCAAGCAAAAGTCAGTGTGAGATAATTACTTGTGTTGTTAAAGATTATACTATGAATTAATAAGTAATGTTTGTGAGTTGCCGAATTGTAATCCTTTAATTTAGAGTAGGTTATTGTCTATCACATACGACTTATTTACCACTTTCGTGTCACTGAGAATGTTCTAGAACCGTAAGTTGTGTCTGGGTGGAATATTCTAGATTTTTTTAGAAACTGGTTGAATAGGTAATAGAACACTGTAGGAGGCAATAGAAGGTAAGGGGACATTCTAGAAATTTGTAGTAAGTTCCAGACTCATTGTGTATGCTGATGTAATGGTCTATTTATAGACAGTGGGGGTATATATAAGGGAGTTGATCAGCACTGAGTTCAGATCGGAGATCTCGTTGAATTGTATTGGAGTTTAAGTATCTAGGTATTAGAGTAGTGGAGTTTTACCGCGTTATTGTACTTGATGTTTGCAGAGTATAATAATACCAGTACCAGTTGAAACCTCATATGTTGGCTCCGTGTTCGTATGTCATCATCGCCGCCAGGGAAGTCTTTCTGTTACTGTTGCCATTTTGGTATTTGAACCATCACACCTGTACTATACCAATTACGTTAATAGTACGTTGCATGTGACATTGTCCATGATGAACCCTTCACTACAGGAATCCAACATTGAATCTTGTTTGAGTACTTCGTTATCTAGAATATTCACCAAATTACATGGCAGCTTTTAAAGTATCGTTTTAGCTTTATTGTGCATTCAAATACATTTAAACGAGTTTCCAAAAACTGATTGTACTGATAAGACACAAATAACTTTGTCTCTGGTCTGATTGTATTTGATACAAAGAAAAAGGCAAATAAAGCTTACCAATTGAAGTGCTCCGATATGTAGGGGCACTATTAGGAAATACTTTGCAGTGCTCAGGAAACATGTTATAGAAACACACGTCAAAAGCTTCATCTTGAAGAAAAAAGAAGGTCTTTGAAAATGAAGCTCAAAATGAAATGTGTTTAAAATGTGCTTTGTGATGACAAAGAGAGTTAATATCTTATAAGTAGTTAAGTAATACAGTTAATTAGGTGTAGATTACAAATGTGAAATTCATTAAAATCCAATAAAAATATTTGTTGATACAGCACATTCTGGAAAACTGCTAATTGGTATGCAAATTATTCAATTAGCATAGATATGTGCTAAAATCCACTTTGTGGTACAGGCTGGATTTCTTCTGGCTGATTCAGATCATTAACCTGGTTACATTGTCTTTGCACCACATGAGAATGATAATTAGCCTCAAAGCATCCATTCATCCATGCGCCTCTCAGCGATGTGTAAAGTTGTGCTGCGGCAAACGGATCTGAAGGTTTAATCCAACCGTTTTCTTCCATATTTATGCAGCTAAGCTCAAATATAGTCTCGTCACATGGATATTCCGATTTGGGAGTGCATTCCCCTTCACATGCGCAAATTTCCTCCACGTCGACATCACGTATCTGATAACTAGTTTCATACAACTCAGGAACAGAATAATCCGTGACATCTGGCGGCCATGCATTATAGAAAATACATGGCACATAAAGTAAATACGATTATGCCAAAAAATCATTTCTCAATATTGAAAACGACAACGAGTTTTCAGTGGAAAATCCCTGATAGAGTAAATGTCACCACGCTCATCGCGCATGATTGTTAAACATCTAAACGCTCAAAAGAGTAAAGGGTGTCACATGAAACCACAGGGAGCCCAGGAACTATAATCAACTGTACACGCAGTCTCTATGGGCGGGGGTGGGGTGTCGGCTGGTATCTATTGTAAGAAATAGACAAGGGATGAAGGCTCCAACCAGCTCACGAAAAAAACTGTCAAAAAGAATGGAAAATAAAATCTAAAAAAATACCAGCTTGAAGAATATTGGTTGCTCTTTCAAATTTCGCCAAAGCCTTACCTATATTTTACCGATATCTGCAGAATAAGTCAAGAAAACTACACAAATTGACTCCATTTATGAATACTTAACGGTTTGCCCGAACGCACGGCACAGTTGGAGCACAGGGAGCCCAGGAACTATAATCAACTGTACGCAGTGTCTATGAGCAGGGCGGGAGGGGAGGGCTATCGGCTGGTATCTAGTGTAAGAAATACACAAGGGATTAAGGCTCCAGCCAGCTCATATTTTTAAACTCGAAAAAACGGTAAAAAAGAAAGGAAAATAAAATCTAAAAAAATACCAGCTTGGTTGCTCCATGGAACTTTAAAAGCACACATTTCAGGAACTATTAGAGCGCTAATGGTGCGAACTCCAAAGAGTGTTTGGATTTGAAAAGTTCCCACATCAAATGATCTAACATTTGAGTCAGTGTCTCCAAATGTTGCAAGTTGTATCATCTCTGAAGCGACGGGTTTCAGATTCAGTTTCTCAGCGGTTTCTCGGATGACAATTATATTATATGTATATATTATATGTTATAATATTCTTGAGAGGGGAGGCATGTCGCATACGACTTATTTACCACTTCCGTGTGACTGAGAATGTTCTAGAACCGTACTGTGTCTGGGTGAAATATTCTAGATTTTTTTTTAGAAACTGGTTGAATAGGTAATAGAACACTGTAGGAAGCAATAGAAGGTAATGGAACATTCTAGAAATTTATAGTAAATTCCAGACTCATTATGTATGCTGATGTAATGGTCTATTTATAGACAGTGTGGGTATATATAGGGGAGTTGTTCAGCACTGAGTTCAGATCGGAGATCTCATTGAATTGTGTTGGAGTTTAAGTATCTAGTTATTGGAGTAGTGGAGTTTTACCGCGTTGTTGTACTTGATGTTTGCAGAGTATAATAATACCAGTACCAGTTGAAACCTCATCTGTTGGCTCCGTGTTCGTATTTTATCATCACCGCCAGGGAAGTCTTTCTGTTACTGTTGCCATTCTGGTATTTGAACCATCACACCTGTACTATATCAATTACGGTATTATTACGTTGCGTGTGACACGCTATTGAACAGTTTAACAGCCATTTTGCTCCGGTTCCGGATTAATGACATTGCGATCTCTAGCGATATTGAGAAGGCCTTTCTTAATGTGCGCCTACACGGAGAAGATCGCGAATTCACGAAATTCTTGTGGTTAATGGACCCTACCAACCCTGAAAGTACATTCCGGGTGTTTCAATTTAAATCAGTACTTTTCGGGGCAGTTTGTTCACCATTTATTTTGAATGCGGTATTGAAAACTCACTTAGAAGCCAACAATACGACTCCTACTTCCGCTGATTTGAAAGATAATATCTACGTAGATAACGTTGTTTCTGGGACTGAAAACGTAACAGAAGCAGAGAAATACTATCATGATGCTAACGCCCTAATGAGATCATCTGGTTTCAATCTCCGCTCGCGCTCTTGACGCATTGATTCCGGGACCCGCCGTAGGCGGCAGTATTTTCATGCGAGGTCAATTTTGGATCACCAGGTCATTCCTAAACGCGTAATTAGGACTGAGAATCAATTTTGGGTGCCAGAAACCAACCAAAGACGCTTATTTGGGTATAATTTGCGCTGTCAAGACAAAGTTCAGGTTAATAAAATAAGATTGACGACGTTTTCCCAGGAGAAAATAGTGAATTATTTGTTGAAAATTACGGAGAAAAATCGATACGCACAAATCGTGACGTCGACTCTACGCATGCAATGCAGCGTCGTGGAAATTGTCTACAGTACACGTACACGCATCTTTTGATGACGTAGGTTATTTTTTTAGCAAGCCCAGGACGCCGTACAAACATTGTACCACAGACTGTGATTGTACTAATAGAAGGTAAGAGCTCTTGCCCTTTTCCACAAATTTTAAAATATTCTTAACAATTGCTTTACCTATAAAACTCTGCACACCATGCTATGATCATTCAGTGTTTTGAACTAAATGACTCATCGCTTAGCAAAGCCGATTTTCAGGATTTATTGGCACCTGATGTCATGAATCAGGGAATCTAATGGCCAAAAATAAATCGCCAAGTATTGCATCGTACATAAATGATGACAGCGATTTACTAGGCCTATAGCCTGTGAACTCGTATGATTTGTGTGTGTGTGTGGGGGGGGGGCGGTCGATTCGTCCCAAATCACATTCGTCCCAAGTCGATTCGTCCCACAGGTCGATTCGTCTCAAGTCGATTCGTCCCACAAGTTGATTCGTCCCACAAGTCGATTCGTCAGATTTTAAGGTTAGCCCACTACTAACTCGCCAAATGAGCACAGCAAATCCAAACAACGAACGTGGAGTTATTAGTTAATATTAAATACAAATACACCGTACACGCAACGTGGAGTTATTAGTTAATAAATACAAATACACCGTACACGCAACGTAGAGTTATTAGTTAATATATAAATAAATACAAATACACCGTACACGCAACGTGGAGTTATTAGTTAATATTAAATACAAAGACACCGTACACGCAACGTGGAGTTATTAGTTAATATTAAATACAAAGACACCGTACACGCAACGTGGAGTTATTAGTTAATATTAAATACAAATACACCGTACACGCAACGTAGAGTTATTAGTTAATATATAAATAAATACAAATACACCGTACACGCAACGTGGAGTTATTAGTTAATATTAAATACAAAGACACCGTACACGCAACGTGGAGTTATTAGTTAATATTAAATACAAATACACCGTACACGCAACGTAGAGTTATTAGTTAATATATAAATAAATACAAATACACCGTACACGCAACGTGGAGTTATTAGTTAATATTAAATACAAATACACCGTACACGCAACGTGGAGTTATTAGTTAATATTAAATACAAATACACCGTACACGCAACGTGGAGTTATTAGTTAATATTAAATACAAAGACACCGTACACGCAACGTGGAGTTAATAGTTAATATTAAATACAAAGACACCGTACACGCAACGTGGAGTTATTAGTTAGCGTGCCAGTAACGGTTGGCATCGAAATTGACCCTGCTCAAGATCGTAATGCTGACCACAAATTAAAAAAAATGGACGAATGTGAATTGGGACGAATCGACTTGTGGGACGAATGTGAATTGTGACGAATCGACTTGTGGGACCACAGGGAGCCCAGGAACTATAATCAACTGTAATACGCAGTCTGTATGAGCGGGGGGGGGGGGGTATCGGCTGGTATCTAGTGTAAGAAATACTAGTAGACAAGGGATGAAAGCTCCAGCCAGCTCACATTTTTAAACTCGAAAAAACGGACGAAAAGAATGAAAAATAAAATCTAAAAAAAATACCAGGTTGAAGAATATTAGTTGCTTCTTCAAATTTCGCCAAAGCCCTACCTACATTTTACCCATATCTGCAGAATAAATCAAGAAAACTACACAAATTTACTCCATTTTGGAATTCCAAACGGTTTGCCCGAACGCAGGGCACAGTTGGGGGCGTGGCCTGTTCAGCATTTGTCAACAACCAATCACAAGACTGGTTACGAACCCCATCGAGGTCACGACTCGGTTAGCCTTGCTCAACTGGTTCGTAACCAGTCTTGTGATTGGTTGTTGACAAATGCTGAACAGGCCACGCCTCTAACGGTGTCGTGCGTTCGGACTAACCGTTAGGAATTCCTAAATGGAGTCAATTTGTGTGGTTTTCTTGATTTATTCTGCAGATATCGGTAAAATGTAGGTAATGCTTTGGCGAAATATGAAGGAGCAACTAATATTCTTCAACCTGGTATTTTTTTTAGATTTTATTTTTCATTCTTTTCGTCCGTTTTTTCGAGTTTAAAAAATGTGAGCTGGCTGAAGCCTTCATCCCTTGTCTATTTCTTACACTAGATACCAGCCGATACCCCCCCCCCCACTCATACAGACTGCGTATTACAGTTGATTATAGTTCCTGGGCTCCCTGTGGTGGGACGAATGTGTTGGGACGAATGTGAATTGGGACGAATTTACTGTGAATCTTTGTGTGTTGTGCACATGCACGGTGCGACTAGTAAAAATTACCTAACCTACCGTTCCTTCACGGCCACAGATGCATCTCAATAAAATAGCATCTAAAACCAAAATAAGGCCGATATGTGTAAATACTTGTACATTAATAGTCTGGTCTATGCAGCCAGCAATAATGAAATTGCAAGAATGGCATTGGCAAAATGATGACCTCGGATGTAGCCATGTCTAGGGCATGGATATGATTTATAGTCTTCGCCCATTAATGTAATGTTATAGTGTCTATGAAGTATGTCATCATGATTAATCATTTGTGACCATGCCATTGATTTTTCGGCATAGGCTACCACACACTGTATAATATTGAGCAAAAAGTCATGCAAAAAATTGTATTTCATTCACCACATTGGCATGGCTGGCTGTACCCATTCTTACTTTTTCATGACCATTGTTTGGCCCACTACAATTTTCTTTTGATTTAGGCGTATTTTTGTCACATGCAAGAAACAGAGCTGCAATATGTACATCAAAAATGCTCTTATCATGCTTGTGATGTTGCTATTGTAGATAAATGGCCACATCAGGAATGTACATAACTGTCATTTATTAGGCAGAAACTGATAGGGGCCAATTCCTTGTGCTGATGTCTACGTACACATGTACATCAGTGAAAGTTTTGCTGTCACCAGCTGCCATTCTTGAAATGGTGCCATCGATCAACAGTTCATGCCACTCACCTCGACCTTAAACAATGACATGTGTTGTCATTTGTTAATAAGGCCAAATTTTATTTTTATGGAAATGAGTTACCTTTTTCTAAAATGAACACAAGTTGATATTAATGTCAGTATGTAAAAATACAATTGTTTAAAATGATTGTACATGTATTTGATGTAGACTGAACATGTTGAGGAAAAATAAATCAAAAATAATAAAATCCCTGCCTAACTACCCAATATTTTTTACCCTAATACTGGAAACACCAAATTTGTTTTTTCATTGGCCTCATAATGGTTTGAGATCTTTTCAACATGGTCCACATAAATAATGAGGGATAAACTGGGATTCTGTACAAACAGGTTCATGCATTTACATTCTGTGTTTCTGGTTTGATGTTGACTCATTTACAGCCTTGTCATTGGTGATACCAGGATTTTACTTCCTATAGCATGTGTGTGGGCTGTCTTATGAAAACCAACAATGCTGTCTTTGCACATGGTCAATTCACTTGGGTTATATGTCAGATGGCACATTGCCATTGCCATGCGATAAATTCATTATTTTTACGAGTTCTATCAGTCTGATGGGATTGATATCATCAATGATATTCCTATGAAGTAAATTTTATATAGTATCTTTGCACCTACTTTATTTCCGATTCATTCTGAATGGACAGTTGGATGAACATACAATAGCCTAAAAGTAAGGGGGTATATTTGTACGACACCCTGTAACTTTGCATGATATGGGTCTATAATACTTGTACAATGTTTGTAAACAGTTAACTACTGGTTTTGTACAGTTTATTGTTGCTGCATATATACAGACAACAAGATATAATATTTTCGACAATATGACTACTACCAAATTGGTTGTTGGTGGTGATACCATCATTTGGGTCTTCCGTCAACACTTGTGTGCTTTTGCACCATGAGTCGTTTCATGCACATCATACCAGATTTAATCATGACACTATGTTGACAACACTAATTTACCTCATTATAATGTAAATATGCATAACCTGTGTTTATTTTCAATGAGAGGATGCTTGAATGCATGTGTTTTCAGCATCCTCTCGCCAGTTATTTACAATGTGCCTAAAGATTTAATTATGGAAGTCCAATCATTTCCAAAGCATTATCTATTTCAACAATGTTCTTCCTATTGAACATTCCTCTACTCAACACCTTACTCAAATCATTCATTACCTTTATATAATCTTTACCACTTGTTTTTTTATTTTCTTTCAGGCGAGATAATTCAACCAGCACCTGTATCTCCTACTGGTTAAACTTGACAATTATTTTTACTTTATTCTTACTCGAATGTTTTTTGTAAACTTGTTGTTTATTATTGGTTAAAATAAAAAATAAAAATTTTATTATTTCCTTTCCTTACAGACCATTATTTTATTCACACTATTTTTACCTGGTTGTCTTCCAACTGGTCTGCTAGTGATGTCTAATAGCAACTGGCCAAATTACAATCAAGTGGTGGGTGGGTCACAGTCAAGTACAAATAAGCCATTCACTGCCAAAGAACAAATATAATCATTCTTTCTGATCAAGTACTTTAACCTTCCCCTCTTGATTCAAATGACATAACCAAAATACTTAAGACATCACCTACTTCCTATATCACACAACACCATATTCACATAATTGTTCATACATGTATACATTATCACAGCAAAATCAATTCCATAAATTTATCAATGGCTCAAGCAAATCATTTGCCCATATTAACTATATGCTCTTCTGTAAGCCATCTAATGCTTGTGGCTTGTGTTTCAATTACATAACGTTAGTCCAAAAATGTCAGCTTCTATTTATTTTAACACTCGGGGGGGGGGCATAATCCCATTATCAATGTCACGTTTATATTGCGCTGGTCCCGCTAACTCTGGGTCATCAAACTGTAAAGAAATACGCGCACTTGCTGAAAAAGACAACGCCCTAGAAATGAACACCAACGTTGGTATCCTCGGTATTCGCTGGCAAACTGACTCCGATGTACTTGCTATCAGGAAACTCACTGGACATAATCCGGACCACAGAGTCACTAAACGCTATGTTACTAAAGTCGTCTTAAGGTAGCGAGACTATTATTTGTGTTGAAAATTACGATTTTCACATTTATTTATTAATTGATGAAATGCACTATAAACTTTCATGTGATAAAGTCAACATAACATAGAATGTCATGTAAGTTGGTTAAAATGTAGATTTTCTGAAGGGAAGCAAGGCAGCCTCAGTAGTGTTTTCCAAAATCAACAACACGGGTTTAATCTGTGTGCCTATAAGTTTCAAAGATAAACTCAAGACAATGCAATGTTAGGATGTGTTATCAGTAGCTATCTGACACACAATGAGTGTTTCCAAACATTTGAGTGGTTTGTCTCCGCCCCTGTTTGTTTCACAGATTAGTCATTTGCATGTGAATGTGTCAGACACAAGGTCACACAGCCACTGAAAAAAATCATTGATTTTGGTGTTTTCATATGCCGAATTTATCCAATTATAGCTATCCCATTCCTTTATTTTTTTGGTTTCCAATAGCCTTACACATTTGGATGTCCCTACACATGTTAAAGCAGACCTTGATGGGAAAACAAATTGATTGTGCCGATAAACAAGCTTGAAAATCTTTGCTGTTACTTCATGGACGTTTTCTAGGAGTTTATGTTTTTCAAAATACAAGGTCTTTAACAAAAAATAACGTATACTTATTGTCGTCGGATTAACACCAAATTTTCACAGCTTTAAGGTGACAGTGAGAGGAACTTGAATGTGTCCAGACAAACTATTTCATGGATTATTTACCAATGTGTTGTGGTTTGAGTTGGGGGTAATGCGACTAAAACAGAAATTAAAATTCAGGACACTACTTTTCAAAACGCGCTGCTTGAATAAAACTGACCAGACACATTAAATTTACCAGACTATTGAACAACTAGGAAAAGTGAAAAAAATACTTCTTATCGCCAGCATAAATGCGTAATTATTTTTTTTACAGAAAAAGTAATTTTTCACCTTTGATTAAGTCAGGGGTCATAGAATGCAGATACGGGCATGGCAAACACACCTTTTGTAAAGCTTGAAGTCTGGCGATTCTAAAAATATATACTTTCCTGGGTCTATTTGTAGTCATTTGGTCACAATTAGAAGATGAAAACAAGTATGCAAATAATAGTCCCGCTACCTTAAGTTTGTTTTACCCGTTGGGATACCTGACACCAGTGCTCATAAAAGCTAAGATATTTATTCAATAACTCTGGAAAGAAAACCTTGATTGGGATGAACCGCTTGACGATATACAAACAAACAAATGGGAGGAGAAAATATCTGATGTTGTAGCCAGTACGGACATTACGATAATCAGGAAATACTTCACTGATCACACTAAGTCTACCGATGTCCACGAACTCCACGTGTTTGTTGATGCTAGCCCTAAAGCATACGGTGTTGCTGTGTATCTACGTCAAGATCGACAGACCTCGTTAGTTATTTCTAAGACACGTGTTGCGCCACTCAAAGAAATGATACTACCGCGCCTTGAACTTATGGCAGCATTATTAGGTTCCAGGCTTATTCGATTCGTCTCTCATGCTTTGAAGGATAAGATTAACATCACGAAACACGTCTTATGGTCTGACAGCCAGATAGTTATTCATTGGATAAGAAGCGAGAAAAGGTTACCAATATTCGTTGCTAATCGAATTAAAGAAATCAATGAATTTCTCTGCGATGTAAAGTATTGCTCGACTAACGAAAACCCCACCGATCTTATCACACGTGACATCTCAGGTGAAAGTTTGATGAAGTCCGACATTTGGTGGCATGGGCCGGCTTGGTTAAAACTCGGTGATTGGTCTGTCTGCAAATTATTTGATAGTACCGCGTATCACGTGGCCGCCGCAATCCCCGACCCTGAAATCGGACATGATAAACGTGCCGCTATCTCCGTCGCATTTGTTACACGGCCGCCCACTTACGTCGCTTCCCCATATTCCCGCCGACGAAGATGAACTCGTCGACCCGACTTTCGGTAATCACAACTATCTCAACAAAAGACACGCTTATCTGTCGTGACTACACGCACGATTCTGGCGAAGATGGGCCTCTGAATATCTAACCGCGTTACGCGAAAATCAGAAGATATTGGGAAAAACGGAAAATGTTATCAAAGTTGGCGATGTCGTGCTTGTGCATCACGACACTGATAAACGCGTTAATTGGAAATTAGCTACAGTAGTCAAGCTCAATCGCGGAAATGATGCTATAATTCGATCTGCACATATTAGAACCGCTAACGGACTTACTAGTCGCCCGGTTACTAAGTTATACCCACTAGAAGTTAATGTAAACATCACGCCCACCGAAGTCCTCAATAATGACACTCACATGGACGTAACACATAAACAGCGTGGTACTACTCTACGAAGATCAACGCGAAATGCAGCAGCTATAGCCCGCTGTAAAATACAAGACTTGAACAATGTGTGAACTTTACATGTGTTGTGTTGGACTATACAACGAACATTATTATATTAGTAGTTTTAATGTATATTATTTCGATATCCAAGTGATTTCTTTATTCTATATTCGATATTTACTTACTCGTTACTTTGCGTGTTATTCGTTCTATGTTATGACTTTATTTACCTATATCATTATAAACGTACATCTATTGATACTGTCGCCGCCGGGAGAATGTTGGGAACAGATTTCTGTGTTTAACATATTTGGGGATACCGTATGATATTCTTTATCTTACATTACGTCACTATAGTTAATAGCCTATCACGTTAATGTAACTTGAGAATACCCGCCAGAATGTAAACTTGTCACATGTGTGAGTCAAGGCTGACACGATGCAGTAGTGTTTAGACCACGGAATAAAGTAGTCGTGCTTTCCAACTCGAAGTAACCCTGAACTGACTTGTTATCTGATTCTGTAAAGATCCTATACCTCACATTGTAACCCTTTTCATCCCCTCCGGGGGATGTTGTGTGTAAATAAATAAATAAGGTAATCGCACTGAAAACACTAACATGCCATTTAATCGCAAAACAGAAATCAAGAAATTGATAGTCGGGGATTCCATCACTCGTCGTATAGCAGCATCTAAAATGTTAACTCGTACTTCAGTCGATCATATCAAGATGTACACCACCACAAAGGTCATTGAAAAGATGGGCGGAATCACGTCATCCACCGTCGACACTGTCGTCCATCACGTCGGTACAAACGACCTGAAGGATGGTATATCCCCACTAGAATGTGTCAACAACTTTTCTCGCCTCATTGATATCACTACAACCAACATGCCGAATTCACACATCTTTATTTCCGAAGTACTCGAGCGTCATAACAATGATACAATAACAAATAAAAAGATACAAGAATTTAACACAATGTTATCAGACAAGACAGAAAAATACAAGAATGTAACCATCGTTAAAAATGACGAGTAGCGACTTGTATGAAAGTGACGGCATACATATCAACTTTAAAGGCGTAGCTCGGCTAGTACAAGACGTAAAGCAGGAAACTCGAAAACATCGTAATGTCACGACTTCAGAGCGACAGAGCGCCCTCACCATCCGAATTATCAAAAATTTCAAAACATCGCTCCAGTAAGTCAAGATAGCGACAAGGTGTTTTCAAAATTTATACTTTGTGAACTCACTATAAGTCTAAAGTTAATGTACAAGTAAATGACATGACAATTTATTTCATCTATCATACTTATTTTAGATATATACATAGGCAAGTTTTTCTTCATTGCCCCAAGTTACTAACTAAATTATCACTGTAGTACTTACCTATCATTCTTTTTTCAAATCATATTTTTTTTTACCATCGCATTTCCAGTTTATTCTTATTTTTTTTCTTTTTATTATTATAAGCAGCTTAGCTTTTTTCCTTTTTCCAACTGTTATTTACAAAATGTCTAACATCAGGCTGGGCAGTTGGAATATTAATGGCTTGAGCAACAAATCGCAAGATATTGATTTTAGAAAATACATCACTTCACTTGACATCGTGTGTGTTCAAGAAACATGGCTCAGCAGTTGCAGTAGTTTTAGTTTACCAGGTAGTGTAGATGATTTTGATATGATTCGCCATGACAGAAATGAATGTGTTAAAAACCCTAAAAACAGAGGGGAGGGGTTGCTGTTTTATTTATTTATTTATAAAACACCTCACTGAAGTTAAAGGCTGTACAAATAACTTTATTTGGTGCAAACTCACTTATTTGTTGGTTGTATTCACATTCCCCCTGAAAATTCTTTTATTTATAATAACAAAGATCTTGACCTATTTAATCACTTAGAAAAAGACATCATAAAATTCTCAACTGAAGGTGACATCATTCTATTAGGTGATTTTAATAGTAGAATTGGCGACTTAGATGATGTAGTCGATGACAGTAAAAACCAGCATCTCCCCTTACCAACTCATTATATCAATCACAATTTTCGGAAACGAAATAACATAGATGTTCACTCATCATACAGCGTAAACAAATTCGGCAGGAAACTGATTCAATTATGCATATAGACTGCAATCTAATTATTTTAAATGGTAGAAGTATGGGTGATTCAATGGTGATTCACATGCCACACACCAAGAGGTAGCAGTACCATTGACTTTGCTATTACTTCTAAACCATTATATGATACAATTAATTACTTTAAAGTACATGGTCTCTCATTAATCTCAAACCATTGTTTAATAACATTGTCCATACAAGTGATAAAATATAACCTTCTCAAAATAAATAAAACATCAAAAAAAAATATATTAGACCCCCTGCCATCTAAATATATATGGGATAACCAGGCAAAACATCATTTTGAAACATCACAAATAACACATAAGAGTGATATTGAATAGTATCTTAACAGATCTTATAGTAACCATGATACAGATAAAGCAATTATTGATTTTGAAAATGTAATCACCTCCATTGCTGACAGAAGTCTAAAAAAATCACCCCCAAAATAAAGAAAAAAATTACAAAAAAAAGAAAAATTGGTTTGATCAAGATTGTTGGCCCATCAGAAAAGAGTTGAGAAGCCTTTCAAGAAGACAGTTGAAATAGCGATGCTTTATATTCTTATCTGCTGTTGTTTTACTTTCTCTTGTTGATATTTTTTTTTGATGTTAATTGTTAGAATCATTTTCAATGAAGTTGAAGTCCAATCTGATAAAAATTAGAAGTTGAGATTGTTGTGTATATTATCACTGTTGTTTACATGATCCTACATTTAAATTTGCAAAACAACTTGTCTCATTACACTGATCTGCATTTACTAATAAGCCTATCACAAATTGGCTCACTAAGCAATTTAAAGAGAGGTACGTTCTTGTTGTAAAATGTTAAAGGTATTGTCTATGGCATAGGTTCAGATGTAGTCAGGAAAGGATAGTAATATTAAGTAGAAACAACCAAGGCAAATGACAGAACTAACCACTGAGTTATATATACGAGACTTGAATAGTTTGGCTTTGTGTAAGATACAGAATATAAAGTTATATTCATTTAGTGCATGTCTGTGTATTAATCCATGTCAGATTCCACCATTTACTGTACTTATTACTACTTATTACTGTCAGTTATTATATGTTACTATCATTTGATCTAATTCTAGTATTCATGGTTATAGTCACATTGAAGGTCAGTTCATGACATGAACAAAATTAACCTGACTTCTCAGCAAATATAAATGGCATAAGTTTTGATCTGACTAGATTGAAAATGCAAATTAAAAAGTGGACTTGCAGTTTGTCCACATACAAAGTTCAACCACATTTGAACTGCTACTTTATGTATGAAAAACATTTAAAGATGGATTCAGGGAAGACTTCAGTGGCATCTTCATCTTATCTGACTACATATCAATGGAAGTTACAAACCATAGGAGTGTTGTAGTTAATTCTGGTTCTGTTAAATTGTTATTAAGTTACATCATTAGTTAGGCATCAAGTTATACATCAATAGTCACTGCAATAACAAGAATTTCCTTAAAATTTCATTGAATATATTGCAGACACAGCTTATTGTGAAGTAGCAAAGTGAATTCTATCAGGCAATGAAATGCAATACATTATTGTTTTATTACCAGTGTGTACAAATGTAAAATGCAATGTTATTTGTTATTCTTAACTGAAACATCGCAAACGGTTAGTTGAGATTAGCAAAAAATTATTAATTCTTTTACCACCATTATCATATTAGTTACCATCCATGAAATAGTTCTGTGCGATCTGCTGCTCACATGAAATCTTGATAACAATTTGTTGATAAAAAAAATTGCAGCAATGTTTGATACAATATCTGTAAATTAACTTAAAATTTTGCAAAGTGTGTAAAACTGGATTTTGTGTGGGAAACGAAATCTGGCGGTCAAAGGATTAAACAGATATGCACATTCTACTTGGCGTGTTCTGCACTATCACTCTAATTTCTGGATGTGCATTACCGGTATATCATTGCTGGGAGTTGTTAACACAGTACTGTGTCAAATATCCAGAGACGATTTTTATTCCCAGTTTTGACTGAATTTGTACACAGGCAAGTCATAAAAGTCATTGATTTAATTGATTTGCAGTCATTTTTATATACCAAAAAAATTATATCTTGGTGATTTCATTGAAATGAAGTTTGTACACGATGAATCAATAGCTGACTGTATTTTGGCAATGTTGTTGTTGCCCGGAATCATTTCTATGGCATGCTTTGCTTTGACCAATTTTGTTCATAATACAAACTTCATAATCTAGTATTAAAAGTCATAATCTAGTGTTTTTATTCAGTTGAATTTGAGTTTTTTTCAACCTCAAAAATAACCAAAAGAAAAACATTTTGAACATGTCATGCAGTTTCCCAAATCTACCTGGACTGAATTAATTTTAACTTGGAAAAAGAATTAGTTTGTATCATTACTTTACGACTGAGTTAAAAAACGCAGATTCTCCAGTTATTTTAAAAGTCGCCCATAGAGCTACATGTATAAAAAAACTTGGCAGCCATTTTGAATATGAAAATTAATTTAAGGGCAGCTATACTATGACGTAATATCATTTTATGTGACAATTTCAGAAACTATTTGTATTGTAACTTCTAGAGAACCAGAAATGATATCAATATTCTGTAAAGAGGCATTTAACACCAAAACATAACGCTGTCCCAGGGTTGGGAGAATTGAGACTGTGATTAATATCTTTAATATTTTGTTTATTTAACAGCAATGAAATCATATTATATAGCATCTACAAATCTAATAAATATAATATTTAATAATTTCTACATAATTAGGGGCCCAAGCCCAAAGGGCGAGGCCCCTATTCTTATTGTTCGGTTTTTAGGGGCCCAAGCCCAAAGGGCGAGGCCCCTATTCTTATTGTTCGGTTTTTAGGGGCCCAAGCCCGAAGGGCGAGGCCCCTATTCTTATTGTCCGGTTTTTTCTTCTTTCTTTAGGGGCCCAAGCCCAAAGGGCGAGGCCCCTATTATTATCGTCCGGTTTTTTCTTCTTTCTTTCTTCTTTCTTTCTTCCGTAACTTTTTCGTCAAGCCGTTTGAGAAAACTGCTGAACGGAATGATCTGATAATGCTCTCTACTGATAGCCTCTAATGTGAACTGGTGCAACATGCTTTCAGAATTTCGATTGGTCAATTAGTTTGGCAGCCATATTGGATTGAAATAAAACCGGAAGTGGCTGTTTGACCACTTTCTGAGGGTCTAGGCATCTTGATTTTTTTATGGTGTATAGTACAACTCATGTGTAATAGATATTAGCAATAAAAACTTTAGCGGTCATGTGACTTTTCCCGCCATTTTGTTTTTCCTAAAAACGGCAAAAAACACTTAAAAATCTTCTTTTTCAGAACCACCAAGTAGAATGCTCTCATATGTAGTATTTAGCTTCTATATATGAATCCCATTTATGTTTGAACATTTTTTTACGATTGGTCACGTGGATTGGCCACCATTTTGGATTTCTTCTAAACAGGAAGTAGTTTTTTACTCTGGCAACACTTGAGGGATTATTTTCAATTTTGCTCCATGGCATCAGTGTATCAAACCCTTTCAAAAATTTAAAAAAAAATTCAGATCAGTCACATGGTTTGGCCGCCATTTTGGATTTTAAGCAAAATTGACAAAAAGTTTGGGCATTTGTTTCTCAGAGGTGATTCAACCAATCTACTAGATGTTTTTATATTTACCATGCCTGCCCTTAGCTCCATATGAGAAAAATAATATTATTTTGATCAGTCACATGGTTTGGCCGCCATCTTGGATTTTGTGAAAATAGACATTATGCAACTACATGTTTGTATTAGTCTGATTTCTTTCAAATTTTGTATGTGCATTTGTGTCATCAGATGCATCATTTTGCCCCAATAGCACACTGCTAAGCCACGTGGCTGGGCACCCATGGGGTGGGGGCTTCTAACCTCATTAATATGCATAACTGTTATAACTCAAACACTGTCGCAGTTAGGGTGATGAATCCTGTGTTATTATGACAACGTTGAATAAGAGATTTGATTAAAATAACAGATGACCATATATGGTCATGTGAATTCATTAATATGCATAACTATTATATCTTAAACTCTGTTGCAGTTAGGAAGATGAATCCTGTGTTATTATGACAACAGTGAACAAGAGATTTGATTAAAATAACAGATGACCATATATGGTCATGTGAACTCATTAATATGCATAACCATTATATCTTAAACACTGTTGCGGTTAGGAAGATGAATCCTGTGTTATTATGACAACAGTGAACAAGAGATTTGATTAAAATAACAGATGACCATATATGGTCATGTGAACTCATTAATATGCATAACAGTCATATCTAAAACACTGTCGCAGAGCAGGACATGTAACTAGTGTCATTATGAAGACATTGAATTAAAGATGTAACTGACATTAGAAATGGCTATATATGATTATGTAATCTCATTATTGTGCATAAGAACATGGCTCATTATATCTCCTGAAAACCATATTTCGATAACCAAACCAGGTAAATACATGGTACCAACTTTATTTTGAACTCATGTTACTGATAATTCAAGCTACCTGATTGTCTAACAAGTGACCACGTTAATTATGAAACAGAATCTTGTCAGCTTGGGCCCCGGTGATGCCGCTTGCGGCTTTAATTAGGGGCCCAAGCCTGAAGGGCGAGGCCCCTATTCTTATTGTCCGGTTTTTTAGGGGCCCAAGCCCAAAGGGCGAGGCCCCTATTCTTATTGTCCGGTTTTTTCTTCTTCTTTCTTCTTCTTCTTCTTCTTCTTTCTTCCACAACTTCTTTCGTCAAGCCGTTTGAGAAAACTGCTAAACTGAATAGTCTGAAAAAGCTCTATACTTATAGTCCCTAATGTAACCTAGTGCAACATGCTTTCAGAATTTTGATTGCCCAATTAGTTTGGCAGCCATATTGGATTGAAATAAAACCGGAAGTGGCTGTTTGACCACTTTCTGAGGGTCTAGGCTTCTAGATTTTTTTATGGTATATAGTACAACTCATGTGTAATAAATATCAGCAATAAAAACTTTAGCGGTCATGTGACTTTTTCCGCCATTTTGTTTTTCCTAAAAACGGCAAAAAACACTTTAAAATCTTCTTCTTCAGAACCACCAAGCAGAATGCTCTCATATGTAGTATTTAGCTTCTATATATGAATACCATTTATGTTTGAAAAAATGTTTACGATTGGTCACGTGGTTTGGCCACCATTTTGGATTTCTTCTAAACAGGAAGTAGTTTTTTACTCTGGCATCACTTGAGGGAATATTTTCAGTTTTGCTTCATGGCATCTATGCATCAAGCCCTTTCAGAAATCTAAAAAAAAATTCAGATCAGTCACATGGTTTGGCCGCCATTTTGGATTTTAAGCAAAATTGACCAAAAGTTTGGGTATTTGTTTCTCAGAGACGATTCAACCAATCTACTAGATGTTTTCATATTTACCATGCCTGGCCTTAGCTGCATACGAGAAAAATAATATTATTTTGATCAGTCACGTGGTTTGGCCGCCATCTTGGATTTTGTGAAAATAGAAATTATGCAACTACATGTTTTGTATTAGTCTGATTTCTTTCAAATTTTGTATGTGCATTTGTGTCATCAGATGGATCATTTTGCCCCAATAGCACACTGTTAGGCCACGTGGCTGGGCACCCATGGGGTCAGGGCTTCTAACCTTATTAATATGCATAACTGTTATAACTCAAGCACTGTTGTAGTTAGGATGATGAATCCTGTGTTATTATGACAACGTTGAACAAGAGATTCGATTAAAATAACAAATGACCATATATGGTCATGTGAGCTCATTAATATGCATAACTGTCATATCTCAAACACTGTTGCAGTTTGGAAGTGGAATCCTGTGTTATTATGACAACATTGAACAAAAGATTTAATTAAAATAACAGATGACCATATATAGTCATGTGAGCTCATTAATATGCGTAATCGTTATATCTCAAACACTGTTGCAGTTAGGAAGATGAATCCTGTGTCATTATGACAACAAGTGAACAAGAGATCTGATTAAAATAACAGATAACCATATATGGTCATGTGAACTCATTAATATGCATAACCATTATATCTTAAACACAGTCGCAGTTAGGAAGATAAATCCTGTGTCATTATGACAACAGTGAACAAGAGATTTGATTAAAATAACAGATAACCATATATGGTCATGTGAACTCATTAATATGCATAGCAGTCATATCTAAAACACTGTCGCAGTTAGGAAGATGAATCTTGTGTTATTATGACAACAGTGAACAAGAGATTTGTTTAAAAATAACAGATGACCATATATGGTCATGTGAACTCATTAATATACATAGCAGTCATATCTGAAACACTATCGCAGAGCAGGACATGTAAGTAGTGTCATTATGAAGACATTGAATGAAAGATGTAACTGACATTAGAAATGGCTATATATGATTATGTAATCTCATTATTGTGCATAAGAACATGGCTCATTATATATCCTGAAAACCATATTTCGATAACCAAACCAGGTAAATACATGGTACCAACTTCATTTTGACCTCATGTTACTGATAATACAAGCTACCTGATTGTCTAACATGTGACCTCATTTATTATGAAACAGAATCTTGTCATGATAGATCAGCTTGGGCCCCGGTGATGCCGCTTGCGGCTTTAATTCTTTCTTCTTTCTTTCTTCCGTAACTTTTTTCGTCAAGCCGTTTGAGAAAACTGCTGAACTTAATAGTCTGAAAATGCTCTATACTTATAGTCATTAATGTGAACTGGTGCAACATGCTTTCAGAATTTCGATTGGTCAATTAGTTTGGCAGCCATATTGGATTGAAATAAAACCGGAAGTGGCTGTTTGACCACTTTCTGAGGGTCTAGGCGTCTAGATTTTTTTATGGTATATAGTACAACTCATGTGTAATAAATATCAGCAATAAAAACTTTAGCGGTCATGTGACTTTTCCCGCCATTTTGTTTTTCCTAAAAACGGCAAAAAACACTTAAAAATCTTCTTCTTCAGAACTACCAAGCAGAATGCACTCATATGTAGTATTTAGCTTCTTTATATGAATCCCATTTATGTTTGAAAAAATGTTTACGATTGGTCACGTGGTTTGGCCACCATTTTGGATTTCTTCTAAACAGGAAGTAGTTTTTTACTCTGGCAACACTTGAGGGAGTATTTTCAATTTTGCTTCATGGCATCTGTGTATCAAGCCCTTTCAGAAACCTAAAAAAAAATTCAGATCAGTCACATGGTTTGGCCGCCATTTTGGATTTTAAGCAAAATTGACCAAAAGTTTGGGTATTTGTTTCTCAGAGACGATTCAACCAATCTACTAGACGTTTCTACATTTACCATGCCTGGCCTTAGCTGCATACGAGAAAAATAATATTACTTAGATCAGTCACGTGGTTTGGCCGCCATCTTGGATTTTGTGAAAATAGAAATTATGCAACTACATGTTTTGTATTAGTCTGATTTCTTTCAAATTTTGTATGTGCATTTGTGTCATCAGATGCATAATTTTGACCCAATAGCACACTGTTAGGCCTCGTGGCTGGGCACCCATGGGGTGGGGGCTTCTAACCTCATTAATATGCATAACTGTTATAACTCAAGCACTGTTGTAGTTAGGATGATGAATCCTGTGTTATTATGACAACCTTGAACAAGAGATTCGATTAAAATAACAAATGACCATATATGGTCATGTGAGCTCATTAATATGCATAACTGTCATATCTCAAACACTGTTGCAGTTAGGAAGTGGAATCCTGTGTTATTATGACAACATTGAACAAAAGATTTGATTAAAATAACAGATGACCATATATAGTCACGTGAGCTCATTAATATGCGTAATCGTTATATCTCAAACACTGTTGCAGTTAGGAAGATGAATCCTGTGTCATTATGACAACAGTGAACAAGAGATTTGATTAAAATAACAGATAACCATATATGGTCATGTGAACTCATTAATATGCATAACCATTATATCTAAAACACTGTCGCAGTTAGGAAGATAAATCCTGTGTCATTATGACAACAATGAACAAGAGATTTGATTAAAATAACAGATAACCATATATGGTCATGTGAACTCATTAATATGCATAGCAGTCATATCTAAAACACTGTCGCAGTTAGGAAGATGAATCCTGTGTTATTATGACAACAGTGAACAAGAGATTTGATTAAAATAACAGATGACCATATATGGTCATGTGAACTCATTAATATGCATAACCATTATATCTTAAACACTGTTGCAGTTAGGAAGATGAATCCTGTGTTATTATGACAACAGTGAACAAGAAATTTGATTAAAATAACAGATGACCATATATGGTCATGTGAACTCATTAATATGCAAAGCAGTCATATCTAAAACACAGTTGCAGAGCAGGACATGTAACTCGTGTCACTATGAAGACATTGAATGAAAGATGTAACTGACATTAGAAATGGCTATATATGATTATGTAATCTCATTATTGTGCATAAGAACATGGCTCATTATATATCCTGAAAACCATATTTCAATAACCAAACGAGGTAAATACATGGTACCAACTTCATTTCGACCTCATGTTACTGATAATACAATCTACCTGCAGCTGATTGTCTGACATGTGACCTCATTAATCATGAAACAGAATCTTGTCAGCTTGGGCCCCGGTGACGCCGCTTGCGGCTTTAATTCTTCTTTCTTCTTTCTTTCTTTCTTCCGTAACTTTTTTCGTCAAGCCGTTTGAGAAAACCGCTGAACGGAATGGTCTGATAATGTTCTATACTGATAGTCCCTAATGTGAACTGGTGCAACATGCTTTCAGAATTTTGATTGGTCAATTAGTTTGGCAGCCATATTGGATTGAAATAAAACCGGAAGTGGCTGTTTGACCACTTTCTCAGGGTCTAGGCGTCTAGATTTTTTTATGGTATATAGTACAACTCATGTGTAATAAATATCAGCAATAAAAAGTTTAGCGGTCATGTGACTTTTCCCGCCATTTTGTTTTTCCTAAAAACGGCAAAAAACACTTAAAAATCTTCTTCTTCAGAACCACCAAGTAGAATGCTCTCATATGTAGTATTTAGCTTCTATATATGAATCCCATTTATGTTTGAACATTTTTTTACGATTGGTCACGTGGTTTGGCCACCATTTTGGATTTCTTCTAAACAGGAAGTAGTGTTTTACTCTGGCAACACTTGAGGGATTATTTTCAATTTTGCTTCATGGCATCTGTATATCAAACCCTTTCAGAAACCTAAAAAAGATTTCAGATCAGTCATATGGTTTGGCCGCCATCTTGGATTTTAAGCAAAATTGACCAAAAGTTTGGGCATTTGTTTCTCAGAGGTGATTCAACCAATCTAATAGATGTTTTTATATTTACCATGCCTGGCCTTAGCTCCATATGAGAAAAATAATATTATTTTGATCAGTCACATGGTTTGGCCGCCATCTTGGATTTTATGAAAACAAATCTTGTGCAATTACATGTGTTGTATTGGTCGGATTTGGCTAAAATTGTATATGTGCATTCTACTCTTGAGATGCATTCTTTTAACCGAATGGCACGTGGCTGGGTTTTGTCGCTGGGCGCCTGAGGGGTGGGGGCTTCTAACCTCATTAATATGCATAACTGATATATCTCAAGCACTGTTGGAGTTAGGAAAATGAAACCTGTGTTATTATGACAACATTAAACAATTGATTTCATTAAAATAACAGATTACCATATATGGTCATGTGAACTCATTAATATGCATAACCATTATATCTCAAACACTGTTGTAGTAAGGAAGATGATTCCTGTGTTATCATGACAACAGTGAACAAGAGATTTGATTAAAATAACAGATGACCATATATGGTCATGTGAACTCATTAATATGCATAACCATTATATCTTAAACACTGTTGCAGTTAGGAAGATGAATTCTGTGTTATTATGACAACAGTGAACAAGAGATTTGATTAAAATAACCGATGACCATATATGGTCATGTGAACTCATTAATATGCAAAGCAGTCATATCTAAAACACTGTCGCAGAGCAGGACATGTAACTAGTGTCATTATGAAGACATTGGATGAAAGATGTAACTGACATTAGAAATGGCTATATATGATTATGTAATCTCATTATTGTGCATAAGAACATGGCTCATTGTATATCCTGAAAACCATATTTTGATAACCAAAATAGGTAAATACATGGTACCAAGTTCATTTCGACCTCATGTTACTGATAATTCAAGCTACCTGATTGTCTAACATGTGACCTCATTAATTATGAAACAGAATCTTGTCAGCTTGGGCCCCGGTGACGCCGCTTGCGGCTTTAATTAGGGGCCCAAGCCTGTAGGGCGTGGCCCCTATTCTTATTGTTCGGATTTTTCTTCTTCATCATCTTCTTCTTTCTTCCGTAACCTTTTTCGTCAAGCCGTTTGAGAAAACCGCTGAACAGAATGGTCTGATAATGCTCTATACTGATAGTCCCTAATGTGAACTAGTGCAACATGCTTTCAGAATTTTGATTGGTCAATTAGTTTGGCAGCCATATTGGATTGAAATAAAACCGGAAGTGGCTGTTTGACCACTTTCTGAGGGTCTAGGCGTCTAGATTTTTTTATGGTATATAGTACAACTCATGTGTAATAAATATCAGCAATAAAAACTTTAGCGGTCATGTGACTTTTCCCGCCATTTTGTTTTTCCTAAAAATGGCAAAAAACACTTAAAAATCTTCTTCTTCAGAACCACCAAGCAGAATGCTCTCATATGTAGTATTTAGCTTCTATATATGAATCCCATTTATGTTTGAAAAAATGTTTACGATTGGTCACGTGGTCTGGCCACCATTTAGGATTTCTTCTAAACAGGAAGTAGTTTTTTACTCTGGCAACACTTGAGGGAATATTTTCAATTTTGCTTCATGGCATCTGTGTATCAAGCCCTTTCAGAAACCTAAAAAAAATTTCAGATCAGTCACATGGTTTCGCCGCCATTTTGGATTTTAAGCAAGATTGACCAAAAGTTTGGGTATTTGTTTCTCAGAGACGATTCAACCAATCTACTAGATGTTTTTATATTTACCATGCCTGGCCTTAGCTGCATACGAGAAAAATAATATTATTTTGATCAGTCACGTGGTTTGGCCGCCATCTTGGATTTTGTGAAAATAGAAATTATGCAACTACATGTTTTGTATTAGTCTGATTTCTATCAAATTTTGTATGTGCATTTGTGTCATCAGATGCATCATTTTGCCCCAATAGCACACTGTTAGGCCACGTGGCTGGGCACCCATGGGGTGGGGGCTTCTAACCTCATTAATATGCATAACTGTTATAACTCAAGCACTGTTGTAGTTAGGATGATGAATCCTGTGTTATTATGACAACCTTGAACAAGAGATTCGATTAAAATAACAAATGACCATATATGGTCATGTGAGCTCATTAATATGCATAACTGTCATATCTCAAACACTGTTGCAGTTAAGAAGTGGAATCCTGTGTTATTATGACAACATTGAACAAAAGATTTGATTAAAATAACAGATGACCTTATATAGTCACGTGAGCTCATTAATATGCATAACCATTATATCTCAAACACTGTTGTAATTAGGAAGATGATTCATGTGTAATCATGACAGCAGTGAACCTGATATTTGATTAAAATAACAGATAACCGTATATGGTCATGTGAACTCATTAATATGCATAACCATTATATCTTAAACACTGTTGCAGTTAGGAAGATGAATCCTGTGTTATTATGACAACAGTGAACAAGAGATTTGATTAAAAATAACAGATGACCATATATGGTCATGTGAACTCATTAATATGCAAAGCAGTCATATCTAAAACACTGTCGCAGAGCAGGACATGTAACAAGTGTCATTATGAAGACATTGAATGAAAGATGTAACTGACATTAGAAATGGCTATATATGATTATGTAATCTCATTATTAAGAACATGGCTCATATATCCTGAAAACCATATTTCGATAACCAAACCAGGTAAATACATGGTACCAACTTCATTTTGACCTCATGTTACTGATAATTCAAGCTACCTGATTGTCTAACATGTGACCACATTAATTATGAAACAGAATCTTGTCAGCTTGGGCCCCGGTGACGCCGCTTGCGGCTTTAATTAGGGGCCCAAGCCCGAAGGGCGAAGCCCCTATTATTATCGTTCAGTTTTTTCTTTCTTTCTTTCTTTCTTTCTTCCGTAACTTTTTTCGTCAAGCCGTTTGAGAAAACTGCTGAACGGAATGGTCTGATAATGCTCTATACTGATAGTCCCTAATGTGAACTGGTGCAACATGCTTTCAGAATTTCGATTGGTCAATTAGTTTGGCTGCCATATTGGATTGAAATGAAACCGGAAGTGGCTGTTTGACCACTTTCTGAGGGTCTAGGCGTCTAGATTTTTTTATGGTATATAGTACAACTCATGTGTAATAAATATCAGAAATAAAAACTTTAGCGGTCATGTGACTTTTCCCGCCATTTTATTTTTCCTAAAAACGGCAAAAAACACTTTAAAATCTTCTTCTTCAGAACCACCAAGCAGAATGCTCTCATATGTAGTATTTAGCTTCTATATATGAATCCCATTTATGTTTGAAAAAATTATTACGATTGGTCACGTGGTTTGGCCACCATTTTGGATTTCTTCTAAACAGGAAGTAGTTTTTTTACTCATGCCACACTTGAGGGATTATTTTCAATATTGCTGTATGGCATCTCTATATCAAACTCTTTCAGAAACCTAAAAAAGATTTCAGATCAATCACATGGTTTGGCCGCCATCTTGGATTTTAGGTAAAATTGACCAAAAGTTTGGGCATTAGTTTCTCAGAGTTGATTCAACCGATTAACTTCTGGTTTTGAATATAACATGCCTGAACATTGCTACATATGAGAAAAATAATATATTTTCGATAAGTCACGTGGTTTGGCCGCCATCTTGGATTATGTGAAAATGAAACTTGTGCAATTTCATGTGTTGTATTGGTCAGGTTTGGCTGAAATTGTGTATGTCAATTCTACTCAAGAGTCGCATTCTTTTCCCTGAATGTCACATGGCTAGGTTGTGTGGCTACGCGCCCATGGGGTGGGGGCTTCTAACCTCATTAATATGCATAACTGCTATATCTTGAGCACTGTTGTAGTTAGGAAGATGAAACCTGCTGAATTGTGATGACGTTAAACAAGAGATTTGAATAAAATAACAGATGACCATATATGGTCAGGTGGACTCATTAATATGCATAACTGTTATATCTCAAGCACTGTTGCAGGTAGGAAGATGAAACCTGTGTTATTATGATGATGTTAAACAAGAGATTTGGCTAAAATAACAGATGACCATATATGGTCATGTGAACTCATTAATATGCATAATTGTCATATCTGAAACACTGTTGCAGAACAAGACATGCAACCAGTGCCATAATGAAGACATCTCCCAAAAAAATTAACTCATATAAGAGAATATCATTTATGATTATGTAACCTCATTAATATGCATGAGCACATGGCTCCTTGTATATTCTAAAAACCGTATCTCAATAACCGAACCAGGTAAATAGAAGGAAGCATCAGCATGTCAACCTCATTGTACAAATCATTCAAAGTACTTTAATGGCAATTCGCTGAATTATGGTGACATTAAACAAGAGATTTGAATAAAATAACAGATGAACATATATGGTCAGGTGAACTAATTAATATATGCATAAGCACATGGCTCCTTGCATATTCTAAAAAAATATCTCGATAACCAAACCAGGTAAAAAGAAGGAACCATCGGCACGTCAACCTTATTGTACAAATCATTCAAAGTACTTTAATGGCAATTCATTGACCACTTTAATTACATAATTCGTCTGATAGCTTGGGCCCCGGTGACGCCGCTTGCGGCTTTAATTTCTTTCTTCTTTCTTTCTTTCTTTCTTCCGTAACTTTTTTCGTCAAGCCGTTTGAGAAAACCGCTGAACGGAATGGTCTGATAATGTTCTATACTGATAGTCCCTAATGTGAACTGGTGCAACATGCTTTCAGAATTTCGATTGGTCAATTAGTTTGGCAGCCATATTGGATTGAAATAAAACCGGAAGTGGCTGTTTGACCACTTTCTGAGGGTCTAGGCGTCTAGATTTTTTTATGGTATATAGTACAACTCATGTGTAATAAATATCAGCAATAAAAACTTTAGCGGTCATGTGACTTTTCCCGCCATTTTGTTTTTCCTAAAAACGGCAAAAAACACTTAAAAATCTTCTTCTTCAGAACCACCAAGCAGAATGCTCTCATATGTAGTATTTAGCTTCTATATATGAATCCCATTTATGTTTGAACATTTTTTTACGATTGGTCACGTGGTTTGGCCACCATTTTGGATTTCTTCTAAACAGGAAGTAGTTTTTTACTCTGGCAACACTTGAGGGATTATTTTCAATTTTGCTTCATGGCATCTGTGTATCAAGCCCTTTCAGAAACCTAAAAAAAAATTCAGATCAGTCACATGGTTTGGCCGCCATTTTGGATTTTAAGCAAAATTGACCAAAAGTTTGGGTATTTGTTTCTCAGAGACGATTCAACCAATCTACTAGATGTTTTTATATTTACCATACCTGGCCTTAGCTGCATACGAGAAAAATAATATTATTTTGATCAGTCACATGGTTTGGCCGCCATCTTGGATTTTGTGAAAATAGACATTATGCAACTACATGTTTTGTATTAGTCTGATTTCTTTCAAATTTTGTATGTGCATTTGTGTCATCAGATGCATCATTTTGCCCCAATAGCACACTGCTAGGCCACGTGGCTGGGCACCCATGGGGTGGGGGCTTCTAACCTCATTAATATGCATAACTGTTATAACTCAAACACTGTCGCAGTTAGGATGATGAATCCTGTGTTATTATGACAACCTTGAACAAGAGATTCGATTAAAATAACAAATGACCATATATGGTCATGTGAGCTCATTAATATGCATAACTGTCATATCTCAAACACTGTTGCAGTTAGGAAGTGGAATCCTGTGTTATTATGACAACATTGAACAAAAGATTTGATTAAAATAACAGATGACCATATATAGTCACGTGAGCTCATTAATATGCGTAATCGTTATATCTAAAACACTGTCGCAGTTAGGAAGATGAATCCTGTGTTAGTATGACAACAGTGAACAAGAGATTTGATTAAAATAACAGATGACCATATATGGTCATGTGAACTCATTAATATGCATAACCATTATATCTTAAACACTGTTGCAGTTAGGAAGATGAATCCTGTGTTATTATGACAACAGTGAACAAGAAATTTGATTAAAATAACAGATGACCATATATAGTCATGTGAACTCATTAATATGCAAAGCAGTCATATCTAAAACACAGTCGCAGAGCAGGACATGTAACTCGTGTCATTATGAAGACATTGAATGAAAGATGTAACTGACATTAGAAATGGCTATATATGATTATGTAATCCCATTATTGTGCACAAGAACATGGCTCATTATATATCCTGAAAACCATATTTTGATAACCAAACCAGGTAAATACATGGTACCAACTTCATTTCGACCTCATGTTACTGATAATACAAGCTACCTGATTGTCTAACGTGACCTCATTTATTATGAAACAGAATCTTGTCATGATAGATCAGCTTGGGCCCCGGTGACGCCGCTTGCGGCTTTAATTCTTCTTCTTTCTTCTTCTTTCTTCCACAACTTCTTTCGTCAAGCCGTTTGAGAAAACTGCTGAACTGAATAGTCTGAAAATGCTCTATACTGATAGTCCCTAATGTGAACTGGTGCAACATGCTTTCAGAATTTCGATTGGTCAATTAGTTTGGCAGCCATGTTGAAATGAAATAAAACCGGAAGTGGCTGTTTGACCACTTTCTGAGGGTCTAGGCGTCTAGATTTTTTTATGGTATATAGTACAACTCATGTGTAATAGATATCAGCAATAAAAACTTTAGCGGTCATGTGACTTTTCCCGCCATTTTGTTTTTCCTAAAAACGGCAAAAAACACTAAAAAATCTTCTTCTTCAGAACCACCTAGTAGAATGCTCTCATATGTAGTATTTAGCTTCTATATATGAATCCCATTTACCTTTGAACATTTTTTTACGATTGGTCACGTGGTTTGGCCACCATTTTGGATTTCTTCTAAACAGGAAGTAGTTTTTTTACTCTGGCAACACTTGAGGGATTATTTTCAATTTTGCTTCATGGCATCAGTGTATCAAACCCTTTCAAAAATCTAAAAAAAAAATTCAGATCAGTCACATGGTTTGGCCGCCATTTTGGATTTTAAGCAAAATTGACAAAAAGTTTGGGTATTTGTTTCTCAGAGACGATTCAACCAATCTACTAGCTGTGTTTATATTTACCATTCCTAGCCTTAGCTCCATATGAGAAAAATAATATTATTTTGATCAGTCACATGGTTTGGCCGCCATCTTGGATTTTGTGAAAATACAAATTATGCAACTACATGTCTTGTATTAGTCAGATTTCTTTCAAATTTTGTATGTGCATATGTGTCATCAGATGCATCATTTTGCCCCAATAGCACACAGTTAGGCCACGTGGCTGGGCACCCATGGGGTGGGGCTTCTAACCTCATTAATATGCATAACTGTTATAACTCAAGCACTGTTGTAGTTAGGATGATGAATCGTGTGTTATTATGACAACGTTGAACAAGAGATTCGATTAAAATAACAAACGACCATATATGGTCATATGAGCTCATTAGTATGCATAACTGTCATATCTCAAACACTGTTGCAGTTAGGAAGTGGAGTCCTGTGTTAGTATGACAACATTGAACAAAAGATTTGATTAAAATAACGGATGGCCATATATGGTCATGTGAGCTAATTAATATGCATAATCGTTATATCTCAAACACTGTTGCAGTTAGGGTGATGAATCCTGTGTTATTATGACAACGTTGAACAAGAGATTTGATTAAAATAACAGATGACCATATATGATCATGTGAACTCATTAATATTCATAACCCTTATATCTTAAACACTGTTGCAGTTAGGAAGATGAATCCTGTGTTATTATGACAACGTTGAACAAGAGATTTGATTAAAATAACAGATGACCATATATGGTCATGTGAACTCATTAATATGCATAACCATTATATCTAAAACACTGTCGCAGAGCAGAACATGTAACTAGTGTTATTATGAAGACATTGAATGAAAGATGTAACTGACATTTTAAATGGCTATATATGATTATGTAATCTCATTATTATGCATAAGAACATGGCTCATTATATATCCTGAAAACCATATTTCGATAACCAAAGCAGGTAAATACATGGTACCAACTTCATTTCGACCTCATGTTACTGATAATAAGAGCAACCTGATTGTCTAACATGTGACCTCATTAATTATGAAACAGAATCTTATCAGCTTGGGCCCCGGTGACGCCGCTTGCGGCTTTAATTAGGGGCCCAAGCCCGAAGGGCGAGGCCCCTATTCTTATTGTCCGGTTTTTTAGGGGCCCAAGCCCGAAGGGCGAGGCCCCTATTCTTATTGTCCGGTTTTTTAGGGGCCCAAGCCCGAAGGGCGAGGCCCCTATTGTTATCGTCCGGTTTCTTCTTCTTCTTCTTCTTTCTTTCTTCCGTAACTTTTTTCGTCAAGCCGTTTGAGAATACCGCTGAACGGAATGATCTGATAATGCTCTATACTGATAGTCCCTAATGTGAACTGGTGCAACATGCTTTCAGAATTTCGATTGGTCAATTAGTTTGGCAGCCATATTGGAATGAAATAAAACCGGAAGTAGCTGTTTGACCACTTTCTGAGGGTCTAGGCCTCTAGATTTTTTTATGGTATATGGTACAACTCATGTGTAATAGATATCAGCAATAAAAACTTTAGCGGTCATGTGACTTTTCCCGCCATTTTGTTTCTCCTAAAAACGGCAAAAAACACTAAAAAATCTTCTTCTTAAGAACCACCAAGCAGAATGCTCTCATATGTAGTATTTAGCTGCTATATATGAATCCCATTTAGGTTTGAAAAAATTATTACGATTGGTCAAGTGGTTTGGCCACCATTTTGGATTTCTTCTAAACAGGAAGTAGTTTTTTACACTGGCAACACTTGAGGGATTATTTTCAATTTTGCTTCATGGCATCTGTATATCAAACCCTTTCAGAAACCTGAAAAAGATTTCAGATCAGTCACATGGTTTGGCCGCCATCTTGGATTTTAAGCAAAATTGACCAAAAGTTTGGGCATTTGTTTCTCAGAGGTGATTCAACCAATCTACTAGATGTTTTTATATTTACCATGCCTGGCCTTAGCTCCATATGAGAAAAATAATATTATTTTGATCAGTCACATGGTTTGGCCGCCATCTTGGATTTTGTGAAAATACAAATTATGCAACTACATGTCTTGTATTAGTCAGATTTCTTTCAAATTTTGTATGTGCATATGTGTCATCAGATGCATCATTTTGCCCCAATAGCACACAGTTAGGCCACGTGGCTGGGCACCCATGGGGTGGGGCTTCTAACCTCATTAATATGCATAACTGTTATAACTCAAGCACTGTTGTAGTTAGGATGATGAATCGTGTGTTATTATGACAACGTTGAACAAGAGATTCGATTAAAATAACAAACGACCATATATGGTCATATGAGCTCATTAGTATGCATAACTGTCATATCTCAAACACTGTTGCAGTTAGGAAGTGGAGTCCTGTGTTAGTATGACAACATTGAACAAAAGATTTGATTAAAATAACGGATGGCCATATATGGTCATGTGAGCTAATTAATATGCATAATCGTTATATCTCAAACACTGTTGCAGTTAGGGTGATGAATCCTGTGTTATTATGACAACGTTGAACAAGAGATTTGATTAAAATAACAGATGACCATATATGATCATGTGAACTCATTAATATTCATAACCCTTATATCTTAAACACTGTTGCAGTTAGGAAGATGAATCCTGTGTTATTATGACAACGTTGAACAAGAGATTTGATTAAAATAACAGATGACCATATATGGTCATGTGAACTCATTAATATGCATAACCATTATATCTAAAACACTGTCGCAGAGCAGAACATGTAACTAGTGTTATTATGAAGACATTGAATGAAAGATGTAACTGACATTTTAAATGGCTATATATGATTATGTAATCTCATTATTATGCATAAGAACATGGCTCATTATATATCCTGAAAACCATATTTCGATAACCAAAGCAGGTAAATACATGGTACCAACTTCATTTCGACCTCATGTTACTGATAATAAGAGCAACCTGATTGTCTAACATGTGACCTCATTAATTATGAAACAGAATCTTATCAGCTTGGGCCCCGGTGACGCCGCTTGCGGCTTTAATTAGGGGCCCAAGCCCGAAGGGCGAGGCCCCTATTCTTATTGTCCGGTTTTTTAGGGGCCCAAGCCCGAAGGGCGAGGCCCCTATTCTTATTGTCCGGTTTTTTAGGGGCCCAAGCCCGAAGGGCGAGGCCCCTATTGTTATCGTCCGGTTTCTTCTTCTTCTTCTTCTTTCTTTCTTCCGTAACTTTTTTCGTCAAGCCGTTTGAGAATACCGCTGAACGGAATGATCTGATAATGCTCTATACTGATAGTCCCTAATGTGAACTGGTGCAACATGCTTTCAGAATTTCGATTGGTCAATTAGTTTGGCAGCCATATTGGAATGAAATAAAACCGGAAGTAGCTGTTTGACCACTTTCTGAGGGTCTAGGCCTCTAGATTTTTTTATGGTATATGGTACAACTCATGTGTAATAGATATCAGCAATAAAAACTTTAGCGGTCATGTGACTTTTCCCGCCATTTTGTTTCTCCTAAAAACGGCAAAAAACACTAAAAAATCTTCTTCTTAAGAACCACCAAGCAGAATGCTCTCATATGTAGTATTTAGCTGCTATATATGAATCCCATTTAGGTTTGAAAAAATTATTACGATTGGTCAAGTGGTTTGGCCACCATTTTGGATTTCTTCTAAACAGGAAGTAGTTTTTTACACTGGCAACACTTGAGGGATTATTTTCAATTTTGCTTCATGGCATCTGTATATCAAACCCTTTCAGAAACCTGAAAAAGATTTCAGATCAGTCACATGGTTTGGCCGCCATCTTGGATTTTAAGCAAAATTGACCAAAAGTTTGGGCATTTGTTTCTCAGAGGTGATTCAACCAATCTACTAGATGTTTTTATATTTACCATGCCTGGCCTTAGCTCCATATGAGAAAAATAATATTATTTTGATCAGTCACGTGGTTTGGCCGCCATCTTGGATTTTGTGAAAATAGAAATTATGCAACTACATGTTTTGTATTAGTCTGATTTCTTTCAAAGTTTGTATGTGCATTTGTGTCATCAGATGCATCATTTTGCCCCAATAGCACACTGCTAGGCCACGTGGCTGGGCACCCATGGGGTGGGGGCTTCTAACCTCATTAATATGCATAACTGTTATAACTCAAGCACTGTTGTAGTTAGGATGATGAATCCTGTGTTATTATGACAACAGTGAACAAGAGATTTGATTAAAATAACAGATGGCCATATATGGTCATGTGAACTCATTAATATGCATAACCATTATATCTTAAACACTGTTGTAATTAGGAAGATGATTCACGTGTTATCATGACAGCAGTGAACCTGAGATTTGATTAAAATAACAGATGACCATATATGGTCATGTGAACTCATTAATATGCATAACCATTATATCTTAAACACTGTTGCAGTTAGGAAGATGAATCCTGTGTTATTATGACAGCAGTGAACAAGAGATTTGATTAAAATAACAGATGACCATATATGGTCATGTGAACTCATTAATATGCATAACCATTATATCTTAAACACTGTTGCAGTTAGGAAGATGAATTCTGTGTTATTATGACAACAGTGAACAAGAGATTTGATTAAAAATAACAGATGACAATATATGGTCATGTGAACTCATTAATATGCAAAGCAGTCATATCTAAAACACTGTCGCAGAGCAGGACATGTAACTAGTGTCATTATGAAGACATTGAATGAAAGATGTAACTGACATTAGAAATGGCTATATATGATTATGTAATCTCATTATTGTGCATAAGAACATGGCTCATTATATATCCTGAAAACCATATTTCGATAACCAAAGCAGGTAAATACATGGTACCAACTTCATTTCAACCTCATGTTACTGATAATAAGAGCTACCTGATTGTCTAACATGTAACCTCATTAATTATGAAACAGAATCTTATCAGCTTGGGCCCCGGTGACGCCGCTTGCGGCTTTAATTAGGGGCCCAAGCCCGAAGGGCGAGGCCCCTATTCTTATTGTCCGGTTTTTTCTTCTTTCTTCTTTCTTTCTTTCTTCCGTAACTTTTTTCGTCAAGCCGTTTGAGAAAACCGCTGAACGGAATGGTCTGATAATGCTCTATACTGATAGTCCCTAATGTGAACTGGTGCAACATGCTTTCAGAATTTCGATTGGTCAATTAGTTTGGCAGCCATAGTGGATTGAAATAAAACCGGAAGTGGCTGTTTGACCACTTTCTGAGGGTCTAGGCGTCTAGATTTTTTTATGGTATATAGTACAACTCATGTGTAATAAATATCAGCAATAAAAACTTTAGCGGTCATGTGACTTTTCCCGCCATTTTGTTTTTCCTAAAAACGGCAAAAAACACTTAAAAATCTTCTTCTTCAGAACCACCAAGTAGAATGCTCTCATATGTAGTATTTAGCTTCTATATATGAATCCCATTTATGTTTGAACATTTTTTTACGATTGGTCACGTGGTTTGGCCACCATTTTGGATTTCTTCTAAACAGGAAGTAGTTTTTTACTCTGGCAACACTTGAGGGATTATTTTCAATTTTGCTTCATGGCATCAGTGTATCAAACCCTTTCAAAAATCTAAAAAATAATTCAGATCAGTCACATGGTTTGGCCGCCATTTTGGATTTTAAGCAAAATTGACCAAAAGTTTGGGTATTTGTTTCTCAGAGGCGATTCAACCAATCTACTAGATGTTTTTATATTTACCATGCCTGCCCTTAGCTTCATATGAGAAAAATAATATTATTTTGGTCAGTCACATGGTTTGGCCGCCATCTTGGATTTTGTGAAAATAGACATTATGCAACTACATGTTTTGTATTAGTCTGATTTCTTTCAAATTTTGTATGTGCATTTGTGTTATCAGATGCATCATTTTGCCCCAACAGCACACTGCTAGGCCACGTGGCTGGGCACCCATGGGGTGGGGGCTTCTAACCTGATTAATATGCATAACTGTTATAACTCAAACACTGTCGCAGTTTGGGTGATGAATCCTGTGTTATTATGACAACGTTGAACAAGAGATTTGATTAAAATAACAGATGACCATATATGGTCATGTGAACTCATTAATATGCATAACCATTTTATCTTAAACACTGTTGCAGTTAGGAAGATGAATCCTGTGTTATTATGACAACAGTGAACAAAAGATTTGATTAAAATAACAGATGACCATATATGGTCATGTGAACTCATTAATATGGATAACCATTATATCTTAAACACTGTTGCAGTTAGGAAGATGAATCCTGTGTTATTATGACAACAGTGAACATGAGATTTGATTAAAATAACAGATGACCATATATGGTCATTTGAACTCATTAATATGCAAAGCAGTCATATCTAAAACACTGTCGCAGAGCAGGACATGTAACTAGTGTCATTATGAAGACATTGAATGAAAGATGTAACTGACATTAGAAATGGCTATATATGATTATGTAATCTCATTATTGTGCATAAGAACATGGCTCATTATATATCCTGAAAACCATATTTCGATAACCAAACCAGGTAAATACATGGTACCAACTTCATTTCGACCTCATGTTACTGATAATACAAGCTACCTGATTGTCTAACATGTGACCTCATTTATTATGAAACAGAATCTTGTCATGATAGATCAGCTTGGGCCCCGGTGACGCCGCTTGCGGCTTTAATCTTTCTTTCTTCTTTCCGCCGTAACTTTTTTCGTCAAGCCGTTTGAGAAAACCGCTGAACGGAATGGTCTGATAATGCTCTATACTGATAGTCCCTAATGTGAACTGGTGCAACATGCTTTCAGAATTTCGATTGGACAATTAGTTTGGCAGCCATATTGGATTGAAATAAAACCGGAAGTGGCTGTTTGACCACTTTCTGAGGGTCTAGGCGTCTAGATTTTTTTATGGTATATAGTACAACTCATGTGTAATAAATATCAGCAATAAAAACTTTAGCGGTCATGTGACTTTTCCCGCCATTTTGTTTTTCCTAAAAACGGCAAAAAACACTTGAAAATCTTCTTCTTCAGAACCACCAAGCAGAATGCTCTCATATGTAGTATTTAGCTTCTATATATGCATCCCATTTATGTTTGAAAAAATGTTTACGATTGGTCACGTGGTTTGGCCACCATTTTGGATTTCTTCTAAACAGGAAGTAGTTTTTTACTCTGGCAACACTTGAGGGAATATTTTCAATTTTGCTTCATGGCATCTGTGTATCAAGCCCTTTCAGAAAGCTAAAAAAAATTTCAGATCAGTCACATGGTTTAGCCGCCATTTTGGATTTTAAGCAAAATTGACCAAAAGTTTGGGTATTTGTTTCTCAGAGACGATTCAACCAATCTACTAGATGTTTTTATATTTACCATGCCTGGCCTTAGCTGCATACGAGAAAAATAATATTATTTTGATCAGTCACGTGGTTTGGCCGCCATCTTGGATTTTGTGAAAATAGAAATTATGCAACTACATGTTTTGTATTAGTCTGATTTCTTTCAAATTTTGTATGTGCATTTGTGTCATCAGATGCATCATTTTGCCCCAATAGCACACTGTTAGGCCACGTGGCTGGGCACCCATGGGGTGGGGGCTTCTAACCTCATTAATATGCATAACTGTTATAACTCAAGCACTGTTGTAGTTAGGATGATGAATCCTGTATTATTATGACAACCTTGAACAAGAGATTCGATTAAAATAACAAATGACCATATATGGTCATGTGAGCTCATTAATATGCATAACTGTCATATCTCAAACACTGTTGCAGTTAGGAAGTGGAATCCTGTGTTATTATGACAACATTGAACAAAAGATTTGATTAAAATAACAGATGACCATATATAGTCACGTGAGCTCATTAATATGCGTAATCGTTATATCTCAAACACTGTTGCAGTTAGGAAGATGAATCCTGTGTCATTATGACAACAGTGAACAAGAGATTTGATTAAAATAACAGATAACCATATATGGTCATGTGAACTCATTAATATGCATAACCATTATATCTTAAACACTGTCGCAGTTAGGAAGATAAATCCTGTGTCATTATGACAACAGTGAACAAGAGATTTGATTAAAATAACAGATAACCATATATGTTCATGTGAACTCATTAATATGCATAGAAGTCATATCTTAAACACTGTTGCAGTTAGGAAGATGAATCCTGTGTTATTATGACAACAGTGAACAAGAGATTTGATTAACATAACAGATGACCATATATGGTCATGTGAACTCATTAATATGCATAGCAGTCATATCTGAAACACTGTCACAGAACAGGACATGTAACTAGTGTTATTATGAAGACATTGAATGAAAGATGTAACTGACATTAGAAATGGCTGTATATGATTATGTAATCTCATTATTGTGCATAAGAACATGGCTCATTATATATCCTGAAAACCATATTCCGATAACCAAAGCAGGTAAATACATGGTACCAACTTTATTTCGACCTCATGTTACTGATAATAAGAGCTACCTGATTGTCTAACATGTGACCTCATTAATTATGAAACAGAATCTTATCAGCTTGGGCCCCGGTGACGCCGCTTGCGGCTTTAATTAGGGGCCCAAGCCTGTAGGGCGTGGCCCCTATTCTTATTGTCCGGTTTTTAGGGGCCCAAGCCCAAAGGGCGAGGCCCCTATTCTTATTGTCCGGTTTTTAGGGGCCCAAGCCCAAAGGGCGAGGCCCCTATTCTTATTGTCCGGTTTTTTCTTCTTCTTTCTTCTTCTTTCTTCTATGGAGAGAGGACGTGTTTTGCTGAGCTCCAAGATTTTGGATCGTTTTAAGCCAGGGAAGTGCTATTTTTGTTTTATTTCTACACCACTCTTTTCGTGGTACTTTCGTCATTATTTCTATTTGGTTTTGGTTTTATTTCACAAGCGGATTGCTGTGATTTTTGATTGATTTTATTTTTGTGTTGTGGTTGAGTGTGGGCCGCCAAGATGGCCGCCCCCATTGATCGACCACCTGGGGTATGTCTCACCACAAAACATGCTGTGAGGTGTGACAGCTTTGAGAACTTCTCTGTTGAGAAGTATGTAATTGCTGTAGGAGAACTGATCGGGGATAAACATGTCATTGCAGCATCCAGAATGAACCGATCAGTGGTAATTTTTCTTTCAGATTTGTCTTTTGTTGATTCTTTAGTCCACTCAGGACTTGTTATTGGCGACCAAATGGTCGGTGTTGAGCCAATGGTCAAACCTGCGACCAGGGTTACAGTTTCAAACGTTCCCCCTTTTGTTCCAAACTCGGTACTAATTAAAGAACTTTCTGTACATGGACGAATTGTTGGTTCAATGCGCACAATTCCACTGGGGTGCAAATCAGACACATTAAAACATGTTCAATCTTTTAGGCGACAAGTTCATATGCTTTTGCGCAATGAACACATAAGTGGTTTAATACATGTGATGCATGAAGGTCGTCCTTACTCTGTTTACATCTCTACTGACGAGATGCGATGTTTTTCATGTAAACAGGTCGGTCATATTCGCAAAAACTGTCCATGTACAAATAAAACACAAAACCATGAAACGACTGCAAGCAGCAACGAAACTGGAAAAAATAATAATGATAAACAAGTAACAAAATCGAATGAAACTGGAAAAGATGGTAATAATTCCTTCATGAAAAATAACAATGACAAAAAACGCACTGAAAATGATGTACACAACGAAACTCATAATACTAAAACTAATGAAACCGAAACTGAAAACGAACATATGGATGTAAATGAAACTGTGAATATTGAAACTGATAAAACTGTAAATACTGAAATTGGACAAATAAACGCCAATGAAACTGTGAATATTGAAACTGATAAAACTGTAAATACTGAAAGTAACCAAATAGACGACAATGAAACTGTGGATATTGATTCTGAACAGGTCACTGATACTGCCAATGAAAATATGGACACTGGTATTGACAACAACTTTATTGATCCGTTTGATAAAAATGAACACTTTAATATAGATGAAACGAGGGTACGACCCCCTCTTTCAAAAAATCCACAACCCCCCAAACCACCCTGTCTGAGTAACAGCTTGTCACTGCCCAATCTGTTAGCGGTTGACGCTGACAGTGACCGGGATAGTGAAGACGGGCAATGTGGTGATATAGAGCTCGAGTCTATTTCTTCGGAAATATCTGATATGCAAGACACTCATGAACAGGAAAAACTAGTCACGCCTGCTGGGCTAATTACACTTCTAGACGACATAAAGGGGTCTAAAAAGATCCTAGAGCGTTGTCTAGACTTTTGTTCAGACGCTCGCTTACTTTTCAAGTCTTTTAAGAAACTAAAAAACTCCGATCTAGCAACATTCCAACAGAAAGCTCGGATCCATAAAATACTCATCAAACTACAGAATCACCTGAAAAGTCGTAATTTAAAAAAACCTAAACAATAATGTTGAGTACATTTTTGTTAGCACATCTTATAATGTCGTTTTCATCTAGTTCATGGTATGTCGATAATTGTTGTGACCTGTTTAAATGTCACGATTTTACTATTTTTCATTGTATTCTGAAACTGTGTTTATACTATACAACTTATCCACCTACTTGTCATGAGACCAGGTGGCATGTTGTATGGTGCTTACAAACAACTACTCTATATGGTAATGATGTATTTGCTAACATTCCCAGTTTTACAAGAACACAAATAAATCTGAATTTATCACGTGTCCTTCCTACTGACAGGTTTCTGAACTTAAATGTCACTGTCATTGTTCAGACCCAACAAACACTGTAATGTACTGTATATCTATTTTACTTCATTTACTCATGTCACACATTTCTATTACTACATGGAATGTAAATGGCTGTCGTGACTCCCTCAAACGCCATGATATTTTTAACTTTTTAAAACTGAATCACAAAGCAGACTTTTACTTTCTGCAGGAGACGCATTCCATTCCGACTGATGAAGCCAGGTGGCAAGTGGTTTGGCGTGCGCCAATTTTGTTTTCACATGATAGCACTACGTCGGCTGGCGTTGCTATCCTTATGCATCCTAATAAACAAATTGTTGTCAACTCGTCACAGAGTATTGTTAATGGTCGTCTGCTATACACTAATGTCACGGTTAATGGTTTATCATATCACCTACTGAATATTTATGCACCGACCAGTGGTGCTGAACGCATGAGGTTTTTTGAAATTGTGAAAACTACCGTCAACAATCTGGATAAACGTGATCCAATTATATTAGGAGGCGATTTTAACTGCACGCTGAACCCAAAGCTGGATCGACTAAATGCTCTAGAACCACACCCACTGTCTTCTCGTTTTTTAAAAAGCATCATCAATCGTCATAAATTAATCGATGCATGGCGTCGTTTCCATGGTGATGCACAGAACTTCACCTGGGTCAGAGGTGGCAGTCGGTCTAGGCTGGACACGTTCTATGTAAATAAAACACTTACTTCCAAAATTACTAGTGTATCCATTTCTCAGTCATTTGCTTATTCTGATCACAAACCTGTTCATCTCGCTATTTCTCAGAAACAGGTTTCCAATCGCTCCCCTGTATGGTGCCTCAATACCAGCTTACTCGAGGACGAATCATTCTGTGATTTAATAAAAGACTTTTGGGGCAAATGGCGAGACCGGAAAATATGTTACACAAACATACAAATGTGGTGGGATTTGGGGAAATGCAAAATAAGAGAGTTAACCAAACAGTATAGTGTAAATAAATCGTACAACTATAAAACGGAAAAAAAGAAACTCACTGATGAACTAAACCACATTGAAACACTTCTTGCTGACAATCCTTCGTTTAAAAACATGTACGATTGTAAGAAAAATGTACTTGACGAACTCACGAAAACAGAGACGCGTGGTGCAACCATACGGTCTCGGCATCGTCTACTAAGTGAGTCGGACGAGTGTTGTAGTTTCTTTCTAGAGTTGGAAAAAAATAATGGTTCACGTAAAACGCTAACACAACTTCGTAACCTTGACAACATTCTGACCGAAGATCGTGGTGAAATTTGTGGTCTAACTAGGCAGTTCTACTCTGATTTATTTACACCGGCTCCTGTTTCTCCTGAGGCGCAAGAAGAACTACTTTGTGATCTGCCTCAAGTTGATTGTAATACAGCATTATTGTGTGATAGTCCTATTTCATTTAATGATTTGTCTGAGTCTGTTAAAAGTATTTCCAATGGAAGGTCTCCTGGGATTGACGGCCTTCCCATAGAGTTCTACAGAAAATTTTGGACAGTGCTGGGCCTTGACTTGCATGATGTTTTTTCACAATCCATCGCTGATGGCGTCCTACCGCTTTCTTGTCGCCGAGCGGTTGTAACTTTACTTCCTAAAAAAGGTGATAACACTTTGTTAAAAAATTGGAGACCAGTCAGTCTGTTATGCGCTGACTACAAGATTTTCTCAAAAGCACTGTCTCTTCGAATTAAGAAAGCACTTGGCGATATAATACACATCGATCAATCCTATACAGTTCCAAACAGACAGATATTCGACAACATTCACCTTTTGCGTGATGTTGTTGACTATTGCAACCTATCCAACCTGCCGCTTGGCATTGTTGCACTCGATCAAGAAAAGGCTTTTGATCGAGTGCACCACGATTACCTATTCAAAACTTTGACTGCCTTTGGTTTTGGGCAACAATTTATTAACTATATTAAATTAATTTATACTGGCTCACAGAGCCTAATTCGTATAAATGACTCTCTAACTGCACCAGTATCATTTATGCGAGGTATACGCCAAGGGTGCGCCCTCTCTGGGCAGTTATTTGCTATTGCCATAGAACCGTTACTGCACAAAATTAGAACTCAGAGTAACATAAAAGGTATTCAGATTCCTAAATCAAACAGAAAGTGTAATTTAACAGCCTACGCCGATGATGTCAGCTTTTTTATAATCAAAAATGAAGACTTTTTAAAATTGTCAAAGTGGCTTGCTGTTTATGAAAAAGCCAGCAATGCAAAGGTGAATCTTAATAAATCTCGTGGGCTATGGGTCGGATGTTGGAAAAACAGAGCTGATTCTCCCTTGGGAATTACGTGGAACAATGTAGGACTCAAGTTTCTTGGTGTCTATATTGGAAATACCAAAGACTATATTGTAAATAACTGGATTGAAATGATTCAAAAGGTTAAATCAAAGTTGGACTGGTGGGGGCGCTTTGCTCGATCTATATCCTATCGAGGTCGAATCATTGTTATCAACCAACTTGCAGCTACGAAATGCTTTCACAGACTTGTTTGTCTGACTCCACCTACTGCTGTTGTGCAGGAAATAGAAAAACTCTTCCTCGATTTTTTCTGGCAGGGGCGGCATTGGAAACCTGCTGAACTTATCTATACTCCTCTAAAAGATGGTGGGCAAGGGCTTGTGCATCTGTCAAGCCGTATAAAAGCCTTCCACTTACAATATATTCAGAGATATCTTTATTCCACGAATAAACATCCATGTTTTTCCTTCACCGATTATTTTTTGCAATATTCTAATGATATGAACTACAATAAACAGTTATTTGTCACCTGCTTTCAGTGTTCAATCTCTCAAAGTATTTCAAATTTTTACAGCGCACTTTTACTGACATGGCTGTCTTTTAATACTAATCGTACTGGTGTACCACACACCATTATTGACATTTTTAATGAACCACTTTTTTACAATGAACTCATTTGTCATTCTATAAGGAATGAACCCTTTGTTTTTACGCACTTTGTAGATGCAGGGTTGTGTACTATTGGTGACATGATCAATCATGATGAACGTCGCTGGATGACTTGTGCCGATGTACACCAAATAGTGCCAATCTATTCACTACGTTTATTGGAGAAAGCACTATACATTCTCAAACAATCTATACCAGAGAATCTCATACAGAAAATAACTGAATATTGGTCAATGGACAACAACTGTTGTGGTAGCTCTAATGTGTCAGACAGCTGTCAGAGCGAAGACACAAACACAGACAGCAGCTACAGTTTAGATCTTGTGTATAGTAATGGTTCAGTTTCCTTAATTACCCCACTGTCTAAACGTGAAAAGGGAGTTCTGTATAAATTTATAACACTTTCGCAACTGCACTCTCATCTACCCAACAACCTTGACACAGTTTGGCGTGATTTACTTTCACTACCAACATCAGTTAAACCGTGTTTTAAACTATGCTATCTCCCTCCCATACTGAAGAGAGAAGGCGACTTACAGTGGCGAATCCTGCATGGTGCCTATGCTACTGGCGAATTTTTAAGATCGTGCAATTATCGTCCCAACTCTGACTGTGTTTTCTGTCATGACAAAGACGATCTTTTACATATTTTTCTACAATGTCCTCGTCTGCTACCACTATTTGAGCTAGTTAAGAAAATATGCCAAAAACTAGCTGGCAATGAGTTTGTTTTGCCCTACTGGTGGTTCATTCTTGGGCCACCCAAGCTTGGAAAAAACTATGAACGAAACGTCGAATATGTAATGAACTACATCATTACATCTGCTAAACTAGCCATTCATATGACTCGTCAAAATGCACTAAACGAAGATTCACCGACGGATGTGACTCGGCTCTACAAAGCAAGATTGCGGTCAAGGATCACTGGAGAATACCTCTACTACGCAAGGTCCAGCATAGATGCATTTAGAAGTCTCTGGGGAGCGAACGATGCCATTGCTTCTGTCACCAATGGACAACTGATAATCGCAGAAGAAATTGCATGAACTTTTTAACATAAATATAACTTTTTAATGAGACTATAATATTTTAATAAATGTACTTTTTAGTGGTATCTAAACTAGTTCATTGTAACATTTATTATAAATTGTCGATATTGTATAGTCACAGTGTTCGATTTTATGACATTTTGAAATAATGTACTACATGTATATATGTAACTAAGGTATTGATGAATAAATGATTGTTTTAAAAATCAAAAAATCTTCTTCTTTCTTCCACAACTTCTTTCGTCAAGCCGTTTGAGAAAACTGCTAAACTGAATAGTCTGAAAAAGCTCTATACTTATAGTCCCTAATGTGACCTAGTGCAACATGCTTTCAGAATTTTGATTGGCCAATTAGTTTGGCAGCCATATTGGATTGAAATAAAACCGGAAGTGGCTGTTTGACCACTTTCTGAGGGTCTAGGCTTCTAGATTTTTTTATGGTATATAGTACTACTCATATGTAATGAATATCAGCAATAAAAACTTTAGCGGTCATGTGACTTTTCCCGCCATTTTGTTTTTCCTAAAAACGGCAAAAAACACTTAAAAATCTTCTTCTTCAGAACCATCAAGCAGAATGCTCTCATATATAGTATTTGGCTTCTATATATGAAGCCCGTTTATGTTTGAAAAAAATTATTACGATTGGTCACATGGTTTGGCCACCATTTTGGATTTCTTCTAAACAGGAAGTAGTTTTTTTACTCATGCCACACTTGAGGGATTATTTTCAATATTGTTGTATGGCATCTCTATATCAATCTCTTTCAGAAACCTAAAAAAGATTTCAGATCAGTCACATGGTTTGGCCGCCATCTTGGATTTTAAGCAAAATTAACCAAAAGTTTGGGCATTTGTTTCTCAGAGGTGATTCAACCAATCTACTAGATGTTTTTATATTTACCATGCCTGGCCTTAGCTCCATATGAGAAAAATAATATTATTTTGATCAGTCACATGGTTTGGCCGCCATCTTGGATTTTATGAAAACAGATCTTGTGCAATTACATGTGTTGTATTGGTCCGATTTGACTAAAATTGGATATGTGCATTCTACTTTTGAGATGCATTTTTTCAACCGAATGGCACGTGGCTGGGTTTTGTCGCTGGGCGCCTAAGGGGTGGGGGCTTCTAACCTCATTAATATGCATAACTGATATATCTCAAGCACTGTTGGAGTTAGGAAGATGAAACCTGTGTTATTATGACAACATTAAACAATTGATTTCATTAAAATAACAGATTACCATATATGGTCATGTGAACTCATTAATATGCATAACCATTATATCTCAAACACTGTTGTAGTTAGGAAGATGATTCCTGTTATCATGACAACAGTGAACAAGAGATTTGATTAAAATAACAGATTACCATATATGGTCATGTGAACTCATTAATATGCATAACCATTATATCTTAAACACTGTTGCAGTTAGGAAGATGAATCCTGTGTTATTATGACAACAGTGAACAAGAAATTTTATTAAAATAACAGATGACCATATATGGTCATGTGAACTCATTAATATGCATAATTGTCATATCTGAAACACTGTGGCAGAACAAGGCATGCAACCAGTGCCATAATGAAGACATCTACCAAAATAATTAACTCATATAAGAGAATATCATTTATGATTATGTAACCTCATTAATATGCATGAGCACATGGCTCCTTGTATATTCTAAAAACCGTATCTCAATAACTGAACCAGGTAAATAGAAGGAAGCATCAGCATGTCAACCTCATTGTACAAATCATTCAAAGTACTTTAATGGCAATTCATTGACCACTTTAATTACATAATTCGTCTGATAGCTTGGGCCCCGGTGACGCCGCTTGCGGCTTTAATTAGGGGCCCAAGCCTGTAGGGCGTGGCCCCTATTCTTATTGTCCGGTTTTTAGGGGCCCAAGCCTGAAGGGCGAGGCCCCTATTCTTATTGTCCGGTTTTTTCTTCTTCATCATCTTCTTCTTTCTTCCGTAACTTTTTTCGTCAAGCCGTTTGAGAAAACCGCTGAACAGAATGGTCTGATAATACTCTATACTGATAGTCCATAATGTGAACTGGTGCAACATGCTTTCAGAATTTCGATTGGACAATTAGTTTGGCAGCCATATTGGATTGAAATAAAACCGGAAGTGGCTGTTTGACCACTTTCTGAGGGTCTAGGCGTCTAGATTTTTTTATGGTATATAGTACAACTCATGTGTAATAAATATCAGTAATAAAAACTTTAGCGGTCATGTGACTTTTCCCGCCATTTTGTTTTTCCTAAAAACGGCAAAAAACACTTGAAAATCTTCTTCTTCAGAACCACCAAGGAGAATGCTCTCATATGTAGTATTTAGCTTCTATATATGAATCCCATTTATGTTTGAAAAAATGTTTACGATTGGTCACGTGGTTTGGCCACCATTTTGGATTTCTTCTAAACAGGAAGTAGTTTTTTACTCTGGCAACACTTGAGGGAATATTTTCAATTTTGCTTCATGGCATCTGTGTATCAAGCCCTTTCAGAAACCTAAAAAAAGTTTCAGATCAGTCACATGGTTTGGCCGCCATTTTGGATTTTAAGCAAAATTGACCAAAAGTTTGGGTATTTGTTTCTCAGAGACGATTCAACCAATCTACTAGATGTTTTTATATTTACCATGCCTGGCCTTAGCTGCATACGAGAAAAATAATATTATTTTGATCAGTCACGTGGTTTGGCCGCCATCTTGGATTTTGTGAAAATAGAAATTATGCAACTACATGTTTTGTATTAGTCTGATTTCTTTCAAATTTTGTATGTGCATTTGTGTCATCAGATGCATCATTTTGCCCCAATAGCACACTGTTAGGCCACGTGGCTGGGCACCCATGGGGTGGGGGCTTCTAACCTCATTAATATGCATAACTGTTATAACTCAAGCACTGTTGTAGTTAGGATGATGAATCCTGTGTTATTATGACAACCTTGAACAAGAGATTCGATTAAAATAACAAATGACCATATATGGTCATGTGAGCTCATTAATATGCATAACTGTCATATCTCAAACACTGTTGCAGTTAGGAAGTGGAATCCTGTGTTATTATGACAACATTGAACAAAAGATTTGATTAAAATAACAGATGACCATATATAGTCACGTGAGCTCATTAATATGCATAATCGTTATATCTCAAACACTTTTGCAGTTAGGAAGATGAATCCTGTGTCATTATGACAACAGTTAACAAGAGATTTGATTAAAATAACAGATAACCATATATGGTCATGTGAACTCATTAATATGCATAACCATTATATCTTAAACACTGTCGCAGTTAGGAAGATAAATCCTGTGTCATTATAACAACAGTGAACAAGAGATTTGATTAAAATAACAGATAACCATATATGGTCATGTGAACTCATTAATATGCATAGCAGTCATATCTAAAACACTGTCGCAGTTAGGAAGATGAATCCTGTGTTATTATGACAACAGTGAACAAGAGATTTGATTAAAAATAACAGATGACCATATATGGTCATGTGAACTCATTAATATGCAAAGCAGTCATATCTAAAACACTGTCGCAGAGCAGGACGTGTAACAAGTGTCATTATGAAGACATTGAATGAAAGATGTAACTGACATTAGAAATGGCTATATATGATTATGTAATCTCATTATTAAGAACATGGCTCATTATATATCCTGAAAACCATATTTCGATAACCAAACCAGGTAAATACATGGTACCAACTTCATTTTGACCTCATGTTACTGATAATTCAAGCTACCTGATTGTCTAACATGTGACCACATTAATTATGAAACAGAATCTTGTCAGCTTGGGCCCCGGTGACGCCGCTTGCGGCTTTAATTTCTTCTTCTTTCTTCCGTAACTTTTTTCGTCAAGCCGTTTGAGAAAACCGCTGAACGGAATGGTCTGATAATGCTCTATTCTGATAGTCCCTAATGTGAACTGGTGCAACGTGCTTTCAGAATTTAGATTGGTCAATTAGTTTGGCAGCCATATTGGATTGAAATAAAACCGGAAGTGGCTGTTTGACCACTTTCTGAGGGTCTAGGTGTCTAGATTTTTTTATGGTATATAGTACAACTCATGTGTAATAAATATCAGCAATAAAAACTTTAGCGGTCATGTGACTTTTCCCGCCATTTTGTTTTTCCTAAAAACGGCAAAAAACACTTAAAAATCTTCTTCTTCAGAACCACTAAGTAGAATGCTCTCATATGTAGTATTTAGCTTCTATATATGAATCCCATTTACGGTTGAAAAAAATATTACGATTGGTCACGTGGTTTGGCCACCATTTTGGATTTCTTCTATACAGGAAGTAGTTTTTTACTCATGCCACACTTGAGGGATTATTTTCGATATTGCTGTATGGCATCTGTATATCAATCTCTTTCAGAAACCTAAAACAGATTTCAGATCAGTCACATGGTTTGGCCGCCATCTTGGATTTTAAGCAAAATTGACCAAAAGTTTGGGCATTTGTTTCTCAGAGGTGATTCAACCAATCTACTAGATGTTTTTATATTTACCATGCCTGGCCTTAGCTCCATATGAGAAAAATAATATTATTGTGTTCAGTCACGTGGTTTGGCCGCCATCTTGGATTTTGTGAAAATAGAAATTATGCAACTACATGTTTTGTATTAGTCTGATTTCTTTCAAATTTTGTATGTGCATTTGTGTCATCAGATGCATCATTTTGCCCCAATAGCACACTGCTAGGCCACGTGGCTGGGCACCCATGGGGTGGGGACTTCTAACCTCATTAATATGCATAACTGATATATGTCAAGTTCTATTGCAGTTAGGGAGATGAAACCTGTGTTATTATGACAACATTAACAAAGTGATTTCATTAAAATGACAGATGACCATATATGGTCATGTGAGCTCATTAATATGCATAACTGCTATATATCAAGCACTGTTGCAGTTAGGAAGATGAATCCTTTGTCATTATGACAATGTTGAACAAGAAATTTGATTAAAAGAACAGATGACCATATATGGTCATGTGAGCTCATTAATATGCATAACTGTCATATCTGTAACACTGTTACAGAACGGGATATGTAACCAGCGCCATAATGAAGGCATCAAACAAAAGATGTAACTGACATAAGAAATGGCCATATATGATAATGTAACCTCATTATTATCCATAAACACATGGCTCATTATATATTTGGAAAATCATATCTCAATAACCAGACCAGGTAAATACATGCAACTAACTGCATGTGCACTCATGTAACTGATCATTCAAACTACCTGATCTACATTATTAAGATGATGGTAAACAAGAGCTCTCACTAAAATTAAAGATGAAGGAATTCGTCTGATAGCTTGGGCCCCGGTGACGCCGCTTGCGGCTTTAATTAGGGGCCCAAGCCCAAAGGGCGAGGCCCCTATTATTATCGTTCAGTTTTTTCTTTCTTTCTTTCTTTCTTTCTTCCGTAACTTTTTTCGTCGAGCCGTTTGAGAAAACTGCTGAACCAAATAGTTTGAAAATGCTCTATAATGATAGGCTCTACTATGAACTGGTGCAACATGCTTTCAGAATTTTGATTGGCCAATTAGTTTGGCAGCCATATTGGATTGAAATAAAACCGGAAGTGGCTGTTTGACCACTTTCTGAGGGTCTAGGTGTCTAGATTTTTTTTATGGTATATAGTACAACTCATGTGTAATAAATATCAGCAATAAAAACTTTAGCGGTCATGTGACTTTTCCCGCCATTTTGTTTTTCCTAAAAACGGCAAAAAACACTTAAAAATCTTCTTCTTCAGAACCACCAAGTAGAATGCTCTCATGTGTTGTATTTAGCTTCTATATATGAATCCGATTTAGGTTTGAAAAAATGTTTACGATTGGTCACGTGGTTTGGCCACCATTTTGGATTTCTTCTAAACAGGAAGTAGTTTTTTACTCTGGCAACACTTGAGGGATTATTTTCAATTTTGCTTCATGGCATCTGTATATCAAACTATTTCAGAAACCTAAACAAAATTTCAGATCAGTCACATGGTTTGGCCGCCATTTTGGATTTTAAGCAAAATTGACCAAAAGTTTGGGTAATTGTTTCTCAGAGACGATTCAACCAATCTACTATATGTTTTTATATTTACCATGCCTGGCCTTAGCTGCATACGAGAAAAATAATATTATTTTGATCAGTCACGTGGTTTGGCCGCCATCTTGGATTATGTGAAAATAGAAATTATGCAACTACATGTTTTGTATTAGTCTGATTTCTTTCAAATTTTGTATGTGCATTTGTGTCATCAGATGCATCATTTTGCCCCAATAGCACAATGTTAGGCCACGTGGCTGGGCACCCATGGGGTGGGGGCTTCTAACCTCATTAATATGCATAACTGTTATAACTCAAGCACTGTTGTAGTTAGGATGATGAATCCTGTGTTATTATGACAACCTTGAACAAGAGATTCGATTAAAATAACAAATGACCATATATGGTCATGTGAGCTCATTAATATGCATAACTGTCATATCTCAAACACTGTTGCAGTTAGGAAGTGGAATCCTGTGTTATTATGACAACAGTGAACAAGAGATTTGATTAAAATAACAGATAACCATATATGGTCATGTGAACTCATTAATATGCATAGCAGTCATATCTAAAACACTGTCGCAGTTAGGAAGATGAATCCTGTGTTATTATGACAACAGTGAACAAGAGATTTGATTAAAATAACAGATGACCATATATGGTCATGTGAACTCATTAATATGCATAACCATTATATCTTAAACACTGTTGCAGTTAGGAAGATGAATCCTGTGTTCTTATGACAACAGTGAACAAGAGATTTGATTAAAATAACAGATGACCATATATGGTCATGTGAACTCATTAATATGCATAGCAGTCATATCTGAAACACTGTCGCAGAGTAGGACATGTAACTAGTGTCATTATGAAGACATTGAATGAAAGATGTGTCCTGTGTCATTATGACAACAGTGAACAAGAGATTTGATTAAATAATAGATAACCATATATGGTCATGTGAACTCATTAATATGCATAGCAGTCATATCTAAAACACTGTCGCAGTTAGGAAGATGAATCCTGTGTTATTATGACAACAGTGAACAAGAGATTTGATTAACAGATGACCATATATGGTCATGTGAACTCATTAATATGCATAACCATTATATCTTAAACACTGTTGCAGTTAGGAAGATGAATCCTGTGTTCTTATGACAACAGTGAACAAGAGATTTGATTAAAATAACAGATGACCATATATGGTCATGTGAACTCATTAATATGCATAGCAGTCATATCTGAAACACTGTCGCAGAGCAGGACATGTAACTAGTGTCATTATGAAGACATTGAATGAAAGATGTAACTGACATTAGAAATGGCTATATATGATTATGTAATATATGATTATGTAATCTCATTATTGTGCATAAGAACATGGCTCATTATATATCCTGAAAACCATATTTTGATAACCAAACCAAGTAAATACATGGTACCAACTTCATTTTGACCTCATGTTACTGATAATTCAAGCTACCTGATTGTCTAACATGTGACCACATTAATTACGAAACAGAATCTTGTCAGCTTGGGCCCCGGTGACGCCGCTTGCGGCTTTAATTCTTCTTTCTTTCTTCTTTCTTTCTTCCGTAACTTTTTCGTCAAGCCGTTTGAGAAAACTGCTGAACGGAATGATCTGATAATGCTCTCTACTGATAGCCTCTAATGTGAACTGGTGCAACATGCTTTCAGAATTTCGATTGGTCAATTAGTTTGGCAGCCATATTGGATTGAAATAAAACCGGAAGTGGCTGTTTGACCACTTTCTGAGGGTCTAGGCGTCTTGATTTTTTTATGGTGTATAGTACAACTCATGTATAATAGATATTAGCAATAAAAACTTTAGCGGTCATGTGACTTTTCCCGCCATTTTGTTTTTCCTAAAAACGGCAAAAAACACTTAAAAATCTTCTTTTTCAGAACCACCAAGTAGAATGCTCTCATATGTAGTATTTAGCTTCTATATATGAATCCCATTTATGTTTGAAAAAATTATTACGATTGGTCAAGTGGTTTGGCCACCATTTTGGATTTCTTCTAAACAGGAAGTAGTTTTTTACTCTGGCAACACTTGAGGGATTATTTTCAATTTTGCTTCATGGCATCTGTATATCAAACCCTTTCAAAAATTTAAAAAAAAATTCAGATCAGTCACATGGTTTGGCCGCCATTTTGGATTTTAAGCAAAATTGACAAAAAGTTTGGGTATTTGTTTCTCAGAGACGATTCAACCAATCTACTAGATGTTTTTATATTTACCATGCCTGCCCTTAGCTCCATATGAGAAAAATAATATTATTTTGATCAGTCACATGGTTTGGCCGCCATCTTGGATTTTGTGAAAATAGACATTATGCAACTACATGTTTTGTATTAGTCTGATTTCTTTCAAATTTTGTATGTGCATTTGTGTCATCAGATGCATCATTTTGCCCCAATAGCACACTGCTAAGCCACGTGGCTGGGCACCCATGGGGGTGGGGGCTTCTAACCTCATTAATATGCATAACTGTTATAACTCAAACACTGTCGCAGTTAGGGTGATGAATCCTGTGTTATTATGACAACGTTGAATAAGAGATTTGATTAAAATAACAGATGACCATATATGGTCATGTGAATTCATTAATATGCATAACTATTATATCTTAAACTCTGTTGCAGTTAGGAAGATGAATCCTGTGTTATTATGACAACAGTGAACAAGAGATTTGATTAAAATAACAGATGACCATATATGGTCATGTGAACTCATTAATATGCATAACCATTATATCTTAAACACTGTTGCAGTTAGGAAGATGAATCCTGTGTTATTATGACAACAGTGAACAAGAGATTTGATTAAAATAACAGATGACCATATATGGTCATGTGAACTCATTAATATGCATAACAGTCATATCTAAAACACTGTCGCAGAGCAGGACATGTAACTAGTGTCATTATGAAGACATTGAATTAAAGATGTAACTGACATTAGAAATGGCTATATATGATTTTGTAATCTCATTATTGTGCATAAGAACATGGCTCATTATATCTCCTGAAAACCATATTTCGATAACCAAACCAGGTAAATACATGGTACCAACTTTATTTTGACCTCATGTTACTGATAATTCAAGCTACCTGATTGTCTAACAAGTGACCACGTTAATTATGAAACAGAATCTTGTCAGCTTGGGCCCCGGTGATGCCGCTTGCGGCTTTAATTAGGGGCCCAAGCCCGAAGGGCGAGGCCCCTATTCTTATTGTCCGGTTTTTTAGGGGCCCAAGCCCGAAGGGCGAGGCCCCTATTCTTATTGTCCGGTTTTTTCTTCTTTAGGGGCCCAAGCCTGTAGGGCGTGGCCCCTATTCTTATTGTTCGGATTTTTCTTCTTCATCATCTTCTTCTTTCTTCCGTAACTTTTTTCGTCAAGCCGTTTGAGAAAACCGCTGAACAGAATGGTCTGATAATGCTGTATGCTGATAGTCCCTAATGTGAACTAGTGCAACATGCTTTCAGAATTTCGATTGGTCAATTAGTTTAGCAGCCATATTGGATTGAAATAAAACCGGAAGTGGCTGTTTTACCACTTTCTGAGGGTCTAGGCGTCTAGATTTTTTTATGGTATATAGTACAACTCATGTGTAATAAATATCAGCAATAAAAACTTTAGCGGTCATGTGACTTTTCCCGCCATTTTGTTTTTCCTAAAAACGGCAAAAAACACTTAAAAATCTTCTTCTTCAGAACCACCAAGCAGAATGCTCTCACATGTAGTATTTAGCTTCTATATATGAATCCCATTTATGTTTGAAAAAATGTTTACGATTGGTCACGTGGTTTGGCCACCATTTTGGATTTCTTCTAAACAGGAAGTAGTTTTTTACTCTGGCAACACTTGAGGGAATATTTTCAATTTTGCTTCATGGCATCTGTGTATCAAGCCCTTTCAGAAACCTAAAAAAAATTTCAGATCAGTCACATGGTTTGGCCGCCATTTTGGATTTTAAGCAAAATTGACCAAAAGTTTGGGTATTTGTTTCTCAGAGACGATTCAACCAATCTACTAGATGTTTTTATATTTGCCATGCCTGGCCTTAGCTGCATACGAGAAAAATAATATTATTTTGATCAGTCACGTGGTTTGGCCGCCATCTTGGATTTTGTGAAAATAGAAATTATGCAACTACATGTTTTGTATTAGTCTGATTTCTTTCAAATTTTGTATGTGCATTTGTGTCATCAGATGCATCATTTTGCCCCAATAGCACACTGTTAGGCCACGTGGCTGGGCACCCATGGGGTGGGGGCTTCTAACCTCATTAATATGCATAACTGTTATAACTCAAGCACTGTTGTAGTTAGGGAGATGAAACCTGTGTTATTATGACAACATTAAAAAAGTGATTTCATTAAAATGACAGATGGCCATATATGGTCATGTGAACTCATTAATATGCATAACCATAATATCTTAAACACTGTTGCAGTTAGGAAGATGAATCCTGTGTTATTATGACAACAGTGAACAAGAGATTTGATTAAAATAACAGATGACCATATATGGACATGTGAACTCATTAATATGCATAACCATTATATCTTAAACACTGTTGCAATTAGGAAGATAAATCCTGTGTTATCATGACAACAGTGAACAAGAGATTTGATTAAAATAACAGATGACCATATATGGTCATGTGAACTCATTAATATGCATAACCATTATATCTTAAACACTGTTGCAGTTAGGAAGATGAATCCTGTGTTATTATGACAACAGTGAACAAGAGATTTGATTAAAATAACATGACCATATATGGTCATGTGAGCTCATTAATATGCATAGCAGTCATATCTAAAACACTGTCGCAGAGCAGGACATGTAACTAGTGTCATTATGAAGACATTGAATGAAAGATGTAACTGACATTAGAAATGGCTATATATGATTATGTAATCTCATTATTGTGCATAAGAACATGGCTCATTATATATCCTGAAAACCATTTCGATAACCAAACCAGGTAAATACATGGTACCAACTTCATTTTGACCTCATGTTACTGATAATTCAAGCTACCTGATTGTCTAACATGTGACCTCATTGATTATGAAACAGAATCTTGTCAGCTTGGGCCCCGGTGACGCCGCTTGCGGCTTTAATTCTTTCTTTCTTTCTTCCGTAACTTTTTTCGTCAAGCCGTTTGAGAAAACCGCTGAACGGAATGGTCTGATAATGCTCTATACTGATAGTCCCTAATGTGAACTGGTGCAACATGCTTTCAGAATTTAGATTGGTCAATTAGTTTGGCAGCCATATTGGATTGAAATAAAACCGGAAGTGGCTGTTTGACCACTTTCTGAGGGTCTAGGCGTCTAGATTTTTTTATGGTATATAGTACAACTCATGTGTAATAGATATCAGCAATAAAAACTTTAGCGGTCACGTGACTTTTCCCGCCATTTTGTTTTTCCTAAAAACGGCAAAAAACACTTGAAAATCTTCTTCTTCAGAACCACCTAGCAGAATGCTCTCATATGTTGTATTTAGCTTCTATATATGAATCCCATTTACGTTTGAAAAAGTTATTACGATTGGTCACGTGGTTTGACCACCATTTTGGATTTCTTCTAAACAGGAAGTAGTTTTTTACTCTGGCAACACTTGAGGGATTATTTTCAATTTTGCTTCATGGCATCTGTGTATCAAACCCTTTCAGAAACCTAAAAAAAAATTCACATCAGTCACATGGTTTGGCCGCCATTTTGGATTTTAAGCAAAATTGACCAAAAGTTTTGGTATTTGTTTCTCAGAGACGATTCAACCGATCTACTAGATGTTTTTATATTTACCATGCCTGGCCTTAGCTCCATATGAGAAAAATAATATTATTTTGATCAGTCACGTGGTTTGGCCGCCATCTTGGATTTTGTGAAATTAGAAATTATGCAACTACATGTTTTGTATTAGTCTGATTTCTTTCAAATTTTGTATGTGCATTTGTGTCATCAGATGCATCATTTTGCCCCAATAGCACACTGTTAGGCCTCGTGGCTGGGCACCCATGGGGTGGGGGCTTCCAACCTCATTAATATGCATAACTGTTATAACTCAATCACTGTAGTAGTTAGGGAGATGATTCCTGCGTTATTATGACAACGTTGAACAAGAGATTTGATTAAAATAACAAATGACCATATATGGTCATGTGAGCTCATTAATATGCATAACTGTCATATCTCAAACACTGTTGCAGTTAGGAAGTGGAATCCTGTGTTTTTATGACAACATTGAACAAAAGATTTGATTAAAACAACAGATGACCATATATAGTCATGTAAGCTCATTAATATGTGTAATCGTTATATCTTAAACACTTTTGCAGTTAGGAAGATGAATCCTGTGTCATTATGACAACAGTGAACAAGAGATTCGATTAAAATAACAGATGACCATATATGGTCATGTGAACTCATTAATATGCATAGCAGTCATATCTGAAACACTGTCACAGAGCAGGACATGTAACTAGTGTCATTATGAAGACATTGAATAAAAGATGTAACTGACATTGGAAATGGCTATATTTAGGGGCCCAAGCCCGAAGGGCGAGGCCCCTATTCTTATTGTCCGGTTTTTTCTTCTTTCTTTCTTTCTTCCGTAACTTTTTTCGTCAAGCCGTTTGAGAAAACTGCTGAACGGAATGGTCTGATAATGCTCTATACTGATAGTCCCTAATGTGAACTGGTGCAACATGCTTTCAGAATTTCGATTGGTCAATTAGTTTGGCAGCCATATTGGATTGAAATAAAACCGGAAGTGGCTGTTTGACCACTTTCTGAGGGTCTAGGCATCTAGATTTTTTTATGGTATATAGTACAACTCATGTGTAATAAATATCAGCAATAAAAACTTTAGCGGTCATGTGACTTTTCCCGCCATTTTGTTTTTCCTAAAAACGGCATAAAACACTCAAAAATCTTCTTCTTCAGAACCACCAAGCAGAATGCTCTCATATGTAGTATTTAGCTTCTATATATGAATCCCATTTATGTTTGACAAAATGTTTACGATTGGTCACGTGGTTTGGCCACCATTTTGGATTTCTTCTAAACAGGAAGTAGTTTTTTACTCTGGCAACACTTGAGGGAATATTTTCAATTTTGCTTCATGGCATCTGTGTATCAAGCCCTTTCAGAAACCTAAAAAAAATTTCAGATCAGTCACATGGTTTGGCCGCCATTTTGGATTTTAAGTAAAATTGACCAAAAGTTTGGGTATTTGTTTCTCATAGACGATTCAACCAATCTACTAGATGTTTCTATATTTACCATGCATGGCCTTAGCTGCATACGAGAAAAATAATATTATTTTGATCAGTCACGTGGTTTGGCCGCCATCTTGGATTTTGTGAAAATAGAAATTATGCAACTACATGTTTTGTATTAGTCTGATTTCTTTCAAATTTTGTATGTGCATTTGTGTCATCAGATGCATCATTTTGCCCCAATAGCACACTGTTAGGCCTCGTGGCTGGGCACCCATGGGGTGGGGGCTTCTAACCTCATTAATATGCATAACTGTTATAACTCGAGCACTGTTGTAGTTAGGATGATGAATCCTGTGTTATTATGACAACCTTGAACAAGAGATTCGATTAAAATAACAAATGACCATATATGGTCATGTGAGCTCATTAATATGCATAACTGTCATATCTCAAACACTTTTGCAGTTAGGAAGTGGAATCCTGTGTTATTATGACAACATTGAACAAAAGATTTGATTAAAATAACAGATGACCATATATAGTCACGTGAGCTCATTAATATGCGTAATCGTTATATCTCAAACACTGTTGCAGTTAGGAAGATGAATCCTGTGTCATTATGACAACGGTGAACAAGAGATTTGATTAAAATAACAGATGACCATATATGGTCATGTGAACTCATTAATATGCATAACCATTATATCTTAAACACTGTCGCAGAGCAGGACATGTAACTAGTGTCATTATGAAGACATTGAATGAAAGATGTAACTGACATTAGAAATGGCTATATATGATTATGTAATCTCATTATTATGCATAAGAACATGGCTCATTATATATCCTGAAAACCATATTTCGATAACCAAACCAGGTAAATACATGGTACCAACTTCATTTCGACCTCATGTTACCGATAATTCAAGCTACCTGATTGTCTAACATGTGACCTCATTAATTATGAAACATAATCTTATCAGCTTGGGCCCCGGTGATGCTGCTTGCGGCTTTAATTAGGGGCCCAAGCCTGTAGGGCGTGGCCCCTATTCTTATTGTCCGGTTTTTAGGGGCCCAAGCCTGAAGGGCGAGGCCCCTATTCTTATTGTCCGGTTTTTTCTTTCTTCTTTCTTTCTTCCGTAACTTTTTTCGTCAAGCCGTTTGAGAAAACTGCTGAACTTAATAGTCTGAAAATGCTCTATACTTATAGTCCCTAATGTGAACTGGTGCAACATGCTTTCAGAATTTCGATTGGTCAATTAGTTTGGCAGCCATATTGGATTGAAATAAAACCGGAAGTGGCTGTTTGACCACTTTCTGAGGGTCTAGGCGTCTAGATTTTTTTATGGTATATAGTACAACTCATGTGTAATAAATATCAGCAATAAAAACTTTAGCGGTCATGTGACTTTTCCCGCCATTTTGTTTTTCCTAAAAACGGCAAAAAACACTTAAAAATCTTCTTCTTCAGAACTACCAAGCAGAATGCACTCATATGTAGTATTTAGCTTCTTTATATGAATCCCATTTATGTTTGAAAAAATGTTTACGATTGGTCACGTGGTTTGGCCACCATTTTGGATTTCTTCTAAACAGGAAGTAGTTTTTTACTCTGGCAACACTTGAGGGAGTATTTTCAATTTTGCTTCATGGCATCTGTGTATCAAGCCCTTTCAGAAACCTAAAAAAAATTTCAGATCAGTCACATGGTTTGGCCGCCATTTTGGATTTTAAGCAAAATTGACCAAAAGTTTGGGTATTTGTTTCTCAGAGACGATTCAACCAATCTACTAGACGTTTCTATATTTACCATGCCTGGCCTTAGCTGCATACGAGAAAAATAATATTACTTTGATCAGTCACGTGGTTTGGCCGCCATATTGGATTTTGTGAAAATAGAAATTATGCAACTACATGTTTTGTATTAGTCTGATTTCTTTCAAATTTTGTATGTGCATTTGTGTCATCAGATGCATAATTTTGACCCAATAGCACACTGTTAGGCCTCGTGGCTGGGCACCCATGGGGTGGGGGCTTCTAACCTCATTAATATGCATAACTGTTATAACTCAAGCACTGTTGTAGTTAGGATGATGAATCCTGTGTTATTATGACAACCTTGAACAAGAGATTCGATTAAAATAACAAATGACCATATATGGTCATGTGAGCTCATTAATATGCATAACTGTCATATCTCAAACACTGTTGCAGTTAGGAAGTGGAATCCTGTGTTATTATGACAACATTGAACAAAAGATTTGATTAAAATAACAGATGACCATATATAGTCACGTGAGCTCATTAATATGCGTAATCGTTATATCTCAAACACTGTTGCAGTTAGGAAGATGAATCCTGTGTCATTATGACAACAGTGAACAAGAGATTTGATTAAAATAACAGATAACCATATATGGTCATGTGAACTCATTAATATGCATAACCATTATATCTAAAACACTGTTGCAGTTAGGAAGATAAATCCTGTGTCATTATGACAACAATGAACAAGAGATTTGATTAAATTAACAGATAACCATATATGGTCATGTGAACTCATTAATATGCATAGCAGTCATATCTAAAACACTGTCGCAGTTAGGAAGATGAATCCTGTGTTATTATGACAACAGTGAACAAGAGATTTGATTAAAATAACAGATGACCATATATGGTCATGTGAACTCATTAATATGCATAACCATTATATCTTAAACACTGTTGCAGTTAGGAAGATGAATCCTGTGTTATTATGACAACAGTGAACAAGAAATTTGATTAAAATAACAGATGACCATATATGGTCATGTGAACTCATTAATATGCAAAGCAGTCATATCTAAAACACAGTTGCAGAGCAGGACATGTAACTCGTGTCACTATGAAGACATTGAATGAAAGATGTAACTGACATTAGAAATGGCTATATATGATTATGTAATCTCATTATTGTGCATAAGAACATGGCTCATTATATATCCTGAAAACCATATTTCAATAACCAAACGAGGTAAATACATGGTACCAACTTCATTTCGACCTCATGTTACTGATAATACAATCTACCTGCAGCTGATTGTCTGACATGTGACCTCATTAATCATGAAACAGAATCTTATCAGCTTGGGCCCCGGTGACGCCGCTTGCGGCTTTAATTAGGGGCCCAAGCCTGTAGGGCGTGGCCCCTATTCTTATTGTTCGGATTTTTCTTCTTCATCATCTTCTTCTTTCTTCCGTAACTTTTTTCGTCAAGCCGTTTGAGAAAACCCCTGAACGGAATGGTCTGATAATGCTCTATACTGATAGTCCCTAATGTGAACTGGTGCAACATGCTTTCAGAATTTCGATTGGTCAATTAGTTTGGCAGCCATATTGGATTGAAATAAAACCGGAAGTGGCTGTTTGACCACTTTCTGAGGGTCTAGGCGTCTAGATTTTTTTATGGTATATAGTACAACTCATGTGTAATAAATATCAGCAATAAAAACTTTAGCGGTCATGTGACTTTTCCCGCCATTTTGTTTTTCCTAAAAACGGCAAAAAACACTTAAAAATCTTCTTCTTCAGAACCACCAAGCAGAATGCTCTCATATGTAGTATTTAGCTTCTATATATGAATCCCATTTATGTTTGAACATTTTTTTACGATTGGTCACGTGGTTTGGCCACCATTTTGGATTTCTTCTAAACAGGAAGTAGTTTTTTACTCTGGCAACACTTGAGGGATTATTTTCAATTTTGCTTCATGGCATCTGTGTATCAAGTCCTTTCAGAAACCTAAAAAAAAATTCAGATCAGTCACATGGTTTGGCCGCCATTTTGGATTTTAAGCAAAATTGACCAAAAGTTTGGGTATTTGTTTCTCAGAGACGATTCAACCAATCTACTAGATGTTTTTATATTTACCATACCTGGCCTTAGCTGCATACGAGAAAAATAATATTATTTTGATCAGTCACATGGTTTGGCCGCCATCTTGGATTTTGTGAAAATAGACATTATGCAACTACATGTTTTGTATTAGTCTGATTTCTTTCAAATTTTGTATGTGCATTTGTGTCATCAGATGCATCATTTTGCCCCAATAGCACACTGCTAGGCCACGTGGCTGGGCACCCATGGGGTGGGGGCTTCTAACCTCATTAATATGCATAACTGTTATAACTCAAACACTGTCGCAGTTAGGATGATGAATCCTGTGTTATTATGACAACCTTGAACAAGAGATTCGATTAAAATAACAAATGACCATATATGGTCATGTGAGCTCATTAATATGCATAACTGTCATATCTCAAACACTGTTGCAGTTAGGAAGTGGAATCCTGTGTTATTATGACAACATTGAGCAAAAGACTTGATTAAAATAACAGATGACCATATATAGTCACGTGAGCTCATTAATATGCGTAATCGTTATATCTAAAACACTGTCGCAGTTAGGAAGATGAATCCTGTGTTAGTATGACAACAGTGAACAAGAGATTTGATTAAAATAACAGATGACCATATATGGTCATGTGAACTCATTAATATGCATAACCATTATATCTTAAACACTGTTGCAGTTAGGAAGATGAATCCTGTGTTATTATGACAACAGTGAACAAGAAATTTGATTAAAATAACAGATGACCATATATGGTCATGTGAACTCATTAATATGCAAAGCAGTCATATCTAAAACACAGTCGCAGAGCAGGACATGTAACTCGTGTCATTATGAAGACATTGAATGAAAGATGTAACTGACATTAGAAATGGCTATATATGATTATGTAATCCCATTATTGTGCACAAGAACATGGCTCATTATATATCCTGAAAACCATATTTTGATAACCAAACCAGGTAAATACATGGTACCAACTTCATTTCGACCTCATGTTACTGATAATACAAGCTACCTGATTGTCTAACGTGACCTCATTTATTATGAAACAGAATCTTGTCATGATAGATCAGCTTGGGCCCCGGTGACGCCGCTTGCGGCTTTAATTAGGGGCCCAAGCCTGAAGGGCGAGGCCCCTATTCTTATTGTCCGGTTTTTTAGGGGCCCAAGCCCGAAGGGCGAGGCCCCTATTCTTATTGTCCGGTTTTTTCTTCTTTCTTCTTTCTTTCTTTCTTCCGTAACTTTTTTCGTCAAGCCGTTTGAGAAAACCGCTGAACGGAATGGTCTGATAATGTTCTATACTGATAGTCCCTAATGTGAACTGGTGCAACATGCTTTCAGAATTTTGATTGGTCAATTAGTTTGGCAGCCATATTGGATTGAAATAAAACCGGAAGTGGCTGTTTGACCACTTTCTGAGGGTCTAGGCGTCTAGATTTTTTATGGTATATAGTACAACTCATGTGTAATAAATATCAGCAATAAAAACTTTAGCGGTCATGTGACTTTTCCCGCCATTTTGTTTTTCCTAAAAACGGCAAAAAACACTTAAAAATCTTCTTCTTCAGAACCACCAAGTAGAATGCTCTCATATGTAGTATTTAGCTTCTATATATGAATCCCATTTATGTTTGAATATTTTTTTACGATTGGTCACGTGGTTTGGCCACCATTTTGGATTTCTTCTAAACAGGAAGTAGTTTTTTACTCTGGCAACACTTGAGGGATTATTTTCAATTTTGCTTCATGGCATCAGTGTATCAAACCCTTTCAAAAATCTGAAAAAAAAATTCAGATCAGTCATATGGTTTGGCCGCCATTTTGGATTTTAAGCAAAATTGACAAAAAGTTTGGGTATTTGTTTCTCAGAGACGATTCAACCAATCTACTAGATGTTTTTATATTTACCATGCCTGCCCTTAGCTCCATACGAGAAAAATAATATTATTTTGATCAGTCACATGGTTTGGCCGCCATCTTGGATTTTGTGAAAATAGACATTATGCAACTACATGTTTTGTATTAGTCTGATTTCTTTCAAATTTTATATGTGCATTTGTGTCATCAGATGCATCATTTTGCCCCAATAGCACACTGTTAGGCCACATGGCTGGGCACCCATGGGGTGGGGGCTTCTAACCTCATTAATATGCATAACTGTTATAACTCAAGCACTGTTGTAGTTAGGATGATGAATCCTGTGTTATTATGACAACAATCAACAAGATATTCGATTAAATTAACAAATGACCATATATGGTCATGTGAGCTCATTAATATGCATAACTGTCATATCTCAAACACTGTTGCAGTTAGGAAGTGGAATCCTGTGTTATTATGACAACATTGAACAAGATATTTGATTAAAATAACAGATGACCATATATGGTCATGTGAACTCATTAATATGCATAACCATTATATCCTAAACACTGTTGCATTTAGGGAGATGAATCCTGTGTTATTATGACAACAGTGAACAAGAGATTTGATTAAAATAACAGATGACCATATATGGTCATGTGAACTCATTAATACGCAAAGCAGTCATATCTAAAACACTGTCGCAGAGCAGGACATGTAACTAGTGTCATTATGAAGACATTGAATGAAAGATGTAACTGACATTAGAAATGGCTATATATGATTATGTAAACTCATTATTGTGCATAAGAACATGGCTCATTATATATCCTGAAAATCATATTTATTTTGATCAGTCACGTGGTTTGGCCGCCATCTTGGATTTTGTGAAAATAGAAATTATGCAACTACATGTTTTGTATTAGTCTGATTTCTTTCAAATTTTGTATGTGCATTTGTGTCATCAGATGCATCATTTTGCCCCAATAGCACACTGTTAGGCCACGTGGCTGGGCACCCATGGGGTGGGGGCTTCTAACCTCATTAATATGCATAACTGTTATAACTCAAGCACTGTTGTAGTTAGGATGATGAATCCTGTGTTATTATGACAACCTTGAACAAGAGATTTGATTAAAATAACAGATTACCATATATGGTCATGTGAACTCATTAATATGCATAGCAGTCATATCTGAAACACTGTCGCAGAGCAGGACATGTAACTAGTGTCATTATGAAGACATTGAATGAAAGATGTAACTGACATTAGAAATGGCTATATATGATTATGTAATCTCATTATTGTGCATAAGAACATGGCTCATTATATATCCTGAAAACCATATTTCGATAACCAAAGCAGGTAAATACATGGTACCAACTTCATTTCAACCTCATGTTACTGATAATAAGAGCTACCTGATTGTCTGACATGTAACCTCATTAATTATGAAACAGAATCTTATCAGCTTGGGCCCCGGTGACGCCGCTTGCGGCTTTAATTAGGGGCCCAAGCCCGAAGGGCGAGGCCCCTATTCTTATTGTCCGGTTTTTTAGGGGCCCAAGCCCAAAGGGCGAGGCCCCTATTATTATCGTTCAGTTTTTTCTTTCTTTCTTTCTTTCTTTCTTCCGTAACTTTTTTCGTCAAGTCGTTTGAGAAAACCGCTGAACGGAATGGTCTGATAATGCTCTATACTGATAGTCCCTAATGTGAACTGGTGCAACATGCTTTCAGAATTTCGATTGGTCAATTAGTTTGGCAGCCATATTGGATTGAAATAAAATCGGAAGTGGCTGTTTGACCACTTTCTGAGGGTCTAGGCGTCTAGATTTTTTTATGGTATATAGTACAACTCATGTGTAATAAATATCAGCAATAAAAACTTTAGCGGTCATGTGACTTTTCCCGCCATTTTGTTTTTCGTAAAAACGGCAAAAAACACTTAAAAATCTTCTTCTTCAGAACCACCAAGTAGAATGCTCTCATATGTAGTATTTAGCTTCTATATATGAATCCCATTTAGGTTTGATAAAATTTTTACGATTGGTCACGTGGTTTGGCCACCATTTTGGATTTCTTCTAAACAGGAAGTAGTTTTTTACTATGGCAACACTTGAGGGATTATTTTCAATTTTGCTTCATGGCATCTGTATATCTATCTCTTTCAGAAACCTAAAAAAGATTTCAGATCAGTCACGTGGTTTGGCCGCCATCTTGGATTTTAAGCAAAATTGCCCAAAAGTTTGGGCATTTGTTTCTCAGAGGTGATTCAACCAATCTACCAGATGTTTTTATATTTACCATGCCTGGCCTTAGCTCCATATGAGAAAAATAATATTATTTTGATCAGTCACATGGTTTGGCCGCCATCTTGGATTTTATGAAAACAGATCTTGTGCAATTACATGTGTTGTATTGGTCCGATTTGGCTAAAATTGTATATGTGCATTCTACTCTTGAGATGCATTTTTTCAACCGAATGGCACGTGGCTGGGTTTTGTCGATGGGCGCCTAAGGGGTGGGGGCTTCTAACCTCATTAATATGCATTACTGATATATCTCAAGCACTGTTGGAGTTAGGAAGATGAAACCTGTGTTATTATGACAACATTAAACAATTGATTTCATTAAAATAACAGATTACCATATATGGTCATGTGAACTCATTAATATGCATAACCATTATATCTCAAACACTGTTGTAGTTAGGAAGATGATTCCTGTGTTATCATGACAACAGTGAACAAGAGATTTGATTAAAATAACAGATGACCATATATGGTCATGTCAACTCATTAATATGCATAACCATTATATCTTAAGCACTGTTGCAGTTAGGAAGATGAATCCTGTGTTATTATGACAACAGTGAACAAGAGATTTGATTAAAAATAACAGATGACCATATATGGTCATGTGAACTCATTAATATGCAAAGCAGTCATATCTAAAACACTGTCGCAGAGCAGGACGTGTAACAAGTGTCATTACGAAGACATTGAATGAAAGATGTAACTGACATTAGAAATGGCTATATATGATTATGTAATCTCATTATTAAGAACATGGCTCATTATATATCCTGAAAACCATATTTCGATAACCAAACCAGGTAAATACATGGTACCAACTTCATTTTGACCTCATGTTACTGATAATTCAAGCTACCTGATTGTCTAACATGTGACCACATTAATTATGAAACAGAATCTTGTCAGCTTGGGCCCCGGTGACGCCGCTTGCGGCTTTAATTCTTCTTTCTTCTTTCTTTCTTTCTTCCGTAACTTTTTTCGTCAAGCCGTTTGAGAAAACCGCTGAACGGAATGGTCTGATAATGTTCTATACTGATAGTCCCTAATGTGAACTGGTGCAACATGCTTTCAGAATTGTGATTCGTCAATTAGTTTGGCAGCCATATTGGATTGAAATAAAACCGGAAGTGGCTGTTTAACCACTTTCTGAGGGTCTAGGCGTCTAGATTTTTTTATGGCATATAGTACAACTCATGTGCAATAGATATCAGCAATAAAAACTTTAGCGGTCATGTGACTTTTCCCGCCATTTTGTTTTTCCTAAAAACGGCAAAAAACACTTGAAAATCTTCTTCTTCAGAACCACTATGCAGAATGCTCTCATATGTAGTATTTGGCTTCTATATATGAAGCCCATTTACGTTTGAAAAAATTGTTATGATTGGTCACATGGTTTGGCCGCCATTTTGGGTTTCTTCTGAACAGGAAGTAGTTTTTTACTCATGCCACACTTGAGGGATTACGTTCAATATTGCTGAATGGCATCTGTATATCAAACTCTTTCAGAAACCTAAAACAGATTTCAGGTCAGTCACATGGTTTGGCCGCCATCTTGGATTTTAGGCAAAATTGACTAAAAGTTTGGGCATTTGTTTCTCAGAGGTGATTCAACCAATTAACTGCTGGTTTTGAATATAACATGCCTGAACATTGCTACATGTGAGAAAAATAATATATTTTCGATAAGTCACGTGATTTGGCCGCCATCTTGGATTTTGTGAAAATGAAACTTGTGCAATTACATATGTTGTATTGGTCAGATTTGGCTAAAATTGTGTATGTCAATTCTACTCAAAAGTCGCATTCTTTTCCCTGAATGTCACATGGCTAGGTCGTGTGGCTACGCGCCCATGGGGTGGGGGCTTCTAACCTCATTAATATGCATAACCATTATATCTTAAGCACTGTTGCAGTTAGGAAGATGAATCCTGTGTTATCATGACAACAGTGAACAAGAGATTTGATTAAAATAACATATTACCATATATGGTCATGTGAACTCATTAATATGCATAACCATTATATCTTAAACACTGTTGCAGTTAGGAAGATGAATCCTGTGTTATCATGACAACAGTGAACAAGAGATTTGATTAAAATAACAGATGACCATATATATGGTCATGTGAACTTATTAATATGCATAGCAGTCATATCTAAAAAACTGTCGCAGAGCAGGACATGTAACTAGTGTCATTATGAAGACATTGAATGAAAGATGTAACTGACATTAGAAATGACTATATATGATTATGTAATCTCATTTTTGTGCATAAGAACATGGCTCATTATATATCCTGAAAACCATATTTTGATAACCAAACCAGGTAAATACATGGTACCAACTTCATTTTGACCTCATGTTACTGATAATTCAAGCTACCTGATTGTTTAACATGTGACCACATTAATTATGAAACAGAATCTTGTCAGCTTGGGCCCCGGTGACGCCGCTTGCGGCTTTAATTAGGGGCCCAAGCCTGAAGGGCGAGGCCCCTATTCTTATCGTCCGGTTTTTTCTTCTTTCTTCTTTCTTTCTTTCTTCCGTAACTTTTTTCGTCAAGCCGTTTGAGAAATCCGCTGAACGGAATGGTCTGATAATGTTCTATACTGATAGTCCCTAATGTGAACTGGTGCAACATGCTTTCAGAATTTTGATTGGTCAATTAGTTTGGCAGCCATATTGGATTGAAATAAAATCGGAAGTGGCTGTTTGACCACTTTCTGAGGGTCTAGGCGTCTAGATTTTTTTATGGTATATAGTACAACTCATGTGTAATAAATATCAGCAATAAAAACTTTAGCGGTCATGTGACTTTTCCCGCCATTTTGTTTTTCGTAAAAACGGCAAAAAACACTTAAAAATCTTCTTCTTCAGAACCACCAAGTAGAATGCTCTCATATGTAGTATTTAGCTTCTATATATGAATCCCATTTATGTTTGAACATTTTTTTACGATTGGTCACGTGGTTTGGCCACCATTTTGGATTTCTTCTAAACAGGAAGTAGTTTTTTACTCTGGCAACACTTGAGGGATTATTTTCAATTTTGCTTCATGGTATCAGTGTATCAAACCCTTTCAGAAATCTAAAAAAAAATTCAGATCAGTCACATGGTTTGGCCGCCATTTTGGATTTTAAGCAAAATTGACAAAAAGTTTGGGTATTTGTTATTCAGAGACGATTCAACCAATCTACTAGATGTTTTTATATTTACCATGCCTGCCCTTAGCTCCATATGAGAAAAATAATATTATTTTGATCAGTCACATGGTTTGGCCGCCATCTTGGATTTTGTGAAAATAGACATTATGCAACTACATGTTTTGTATTAGTCTGATTTCTTTCAAATTTTGTATGTGCATTTGTGTCATCAGATGCATCATTTTGCCCCAATAGCACACTGCTAGACCACGTGGCTGGGCACCCATGGGGTGGGGGCTTCTAACCTCATTAATATGCATAACTGTTATAACTCAAACACTGTCGCAGTTAGGGTGATGAATCCTGTGTTATTATGACAACGTTGAACAAGAGATTTGATTAAAATAACAGATGACCATATATGGTCATGTGAACTCATTAATATGCATAACCATTATTTCTTAAACACTTTTGCAGTTAGGATGATGAATCCTGTGTTATTATGACAACGTTAACAAGAGATTCGATTAAAATAACAAATGACCATATATGGTCATGTGAACTCATTAATATGCATAACTGTCATATCTCAAACACTGTTGCAGTTAGGAAGTGGAATCCTGTGTTATTATGACAACATTGAAAAAAAGATTTGATTAAAATAACAGATGACCATATATAGTCATGTGAGCTCATTAATATGCGTAATCGTTATATCTCAAACACTGTTACAGTTAGGAAGATGAATCCTGTGTCATTATGACAACGTTGAACAAGAGATTTGATTAAAATAACAGATAACCATATATGGTCATGTGAACTCATTAATATGCATAACCATTATATCTTAAACTCTGTCGCAGTTAGGAAGATGAATCCTGTGTTATTATGACAAGAGTGAACAAGAGATTTGATTAAAATAACAGATGACCATATATGGTCATGTGAACTCATTAATATGCATAGCAGTCATATCTAAAACACTGTCGCAGAGCAGGACATGTAACTAGTGTCATTATGAAGACATTGAATGAAAGATGTAACTGACATTAGAAATGGCTATATATGATTATGTAATCTCATTCTTGTGCATAAGAACATGGCTCATTATATATCCTGAAAACCATATTTTGATAACCAAACCAGGTAAATACATGGTACCAACTTCATTTTGACCTCATGTTACTGATAATTCAAGCTACCTGATTGTCTAACTTGTGACCTAATTAATTATGAAACAGAATCTTGTCAGCTTGGGCCCCGGTGACGCCGCTTGCGGCTTTAATTCTTCTTTCTTCTTTCTTTCTTTCTTCCGTAACTTTTTTCGTCAAGCCGTTTGAGAAAACCGCTGAACGGAATGGTCTGATAATGTTCTATACTGATAGTCCCTAATGTGAACTGGTGCAACATGCTTTCAGAATTTTGATTGGTCAATTAGTTTGGCAGCCATATTGGATTGAAATAAAACCGGAAGTGGCTGTTTGACCACTTTCTCAGGGTCTAGGCGTCTAGATTTTTTTATGGTATATAGTACAACTCATGTGTAATAAATATCAGCAATAAAAAGTTTAGCGGTCATGTGACTTTTCCCGCCATTTTGTTTTTCCTAAAAACGGCAAAAAACACTTAAAAATCTTCTTCTTCAGAACCACCAAGTAGAATGCTCTCATATGTAGTATTTAGCTTCTATATATGAATCCCATTTATGTTTGAACATTTTTTTACGATTGGTCACGTGGTTTGGCCACCATTTTGGATTTCTTCTAAACAGGAAGTAGTGTTTTACTCTGGCAACACTTGAGGGATTATTTTCAATTTTGCTTCATGGCATCTGTATATCAAACCCTTTCAGAAACCTAAAAAAGATTTCAGATCAGTCATATGGTTTGGCCGCCATCTTGGATTTTAAGCAAAATTGACCAAAAGTTTGGGCATTTGTTTCTCAGAGGTGATTCAACCAATCTAATAGATGTTTTTATATTTACCATGCCTGGCCTTAGCTCCATATGAGAAAAATAATATTATTTTGATCAGTCACATGGTTTGGCCGCCATCTTGGATTTTATGAAAACAAATCTTGTGCAATTACATGTGTTGTATTGGTCGGATTTGGCTAAAATTGTATATGTGCATTCTACTCTTGAGATGCATTCTTTTAACCGAATGGCACGTGGCTGGGTTTTGTCGCTGGGCGCCTGAGGGGTGGGGGCTTCTAACCTCATTAATATGCATAACTGATATATCTCAAGCACTGTTGGAGTTAGGAAAATGAAACCTGTGTTATTATGACAACATTAAACAATTGATTTCATTAAAATAACAGATTACCATATATGGTCATGTGAACTCATTAATATGCATAACCATTATATCTCAAACACTGTTGTAGTAAGGAAGATGATTCCTGTGTTATCATGACAACAGTGAACAAGAGATTTGATTAAAATAACAGATGACCATATATGGTCATGTGAACTCATTAATATGCATAACCATTATATCTTAAACACTGTTGCAGTTAGGAAGATGAATTCTGTGTTATTATGACAACAGTGAACAAGAGATTTGATTAAAATAACCGATGACCATATATGGTCATGTGAACTCATTAATATGCAAAGCAGTCATATCTAAAACACTGTCGCAGAGCAGGACATGTAACTAGTGTCATTATGAAGACATTGGATGAAAGATGTAACTGACATTAGAAATGGCTATATATGATTATGTAATCTCATTATTGTGCATAAGAACATGGCTCATTGTATATCCTGAAAACCATATTTTGATAACCAAAATAGGTAAATACATGGTACCAAGTTCATTTCGACCTCATGTTACTGATAATTCAAGCTACCTGATTGTCTAACATGTGACCTCATTAATTATGAAACAGAATCTTGTCAGCTTGGGCCCCGGTGACGCCGCTTGCGGCTTTAATTAGGGGCCCAAGCCTGTAGGGCGTGGCCCCTATTCTTATTGTTCGGATTTTTCTTCTTCATCATCTTCTTCTTTCTTCCGTAACCTTTTTCGTCAAGCCGTTTGAGAAAACCGCTGAACAGAATGGTCTGATAATGCTCTATACTGATAGTCCCTAATGTGAACTAGTGCAACATGCTTTCAGAATTTTGATTGGTCAATTAGTTTGGCAGCCATATTGGATTGAAATAAAACCGGAAGTGGCTGTTTGACCACTTTCTGAGGGTCTAGGCGTCTAGATTTTTTTATGGTATATAGTACAACTCATGTGTAATAAATATCAGCAATAAAAACTTTAGCGGTCATGTGACTTTTCCCGCCATTTTGTTTTTCCTAAAAATGGCAAAAAACACTTAAAAATCTTCTTCTTCAGAACCACCAAGCAGAATGCTCTCATATGTAGTATTTAGCTTCTATATATGAATCCCATTTATGTTTGAAAAAATGTTTACGATTGGTCACGTGGTCTGGCCACCATTTAGGATTTCTTCTAAACAGGAAGTAGTTTTTTACTCTGGCAACACTTGAGGGAATATTTTCAATTTTGCTTCATGGCATCTGTGTATCAAGCCCTTTCAGAAACCTAAAAAAAATTTCAGATCAGTCACATGGTTTCGCCGCCATTTTGGATTTTAAGCAAGATTGACCAAAAGTTTGGGTATTTGTTTCTCAGAGACGATTCAACCAATCTACTAGATGTTTTTATATTTACCATGCCTGGCCTTAGCTGCATACGAGAAAAATAATATTATTTTGATCAGTCACGTGGTTTGGCCGCCATCTTGGATTTTGTGAAAATAGAAATTATGCAACTACATGTTTTGTATTAGTCTGATTTCTATCAAATTTTGTATGTGCATTTGTGTCATCAGATGCATCATTTTGCCCCAATAGCACACTGTTAGGCCACGTGGCTGGGCACCCATGGGGTGGGGGCTTCTAACCTCATTAATATGCATAACTGTTATAACTCAAGCACTGTTGTAGTTAGGATGATGAATCCTGTGTTATTATGACAACCTTGAACAAGAGATTCGATTAAAATAACAAATGACCATATATGGTCATGTGAGCTCATTAATATGCATAACTGTCATATCTCAAACACTGTTGCAGTTAAGAAGTGGAATCCTGTGTTATTATGACAACATTGAACAAAAGATTTGATTAAAATAACAGATGACCTTATATAGTCACGTGAGCTCATTAATATGCATAACCATTATATCTCAAACACTGTTGTAATTAGGAAGATGATTCATGTGTAATCATGACAGCAGTGAACCTGATATTTGATTAAAATAACAGATAACCGTATATGGTCATGTGAACTCATTAATATGCATAACCATTATATCTTAAACACTGTTGCAGTTAGGAAGATGAATCCTGTGTTATTATGACAACAGTGAACAAGAGATTTGATTAAAAATAACAGATGACCATATATGGTCATGTGAACTCATTAATATGCAAAGCAGTCATATCTAAAACACTGTCGCAGAGCAGGACATGTAACAAGTGTCATTATGAAGACATTGAATGAAAGATGTAACTGACATTAGAAATGGCTATATATGATTATGTAATCTCATTATTAAGAACATGGCTCATATATCCTGAAAACCATATTTCGATAACCAAACCAGGTAAATACATGGTACCAACTTCATTTTGACCTCATGTTACTGATAATTCAAGCTACCTGATTGTCTAACATGTGACCACATTAATTATGAAACAGAATCTTGTCAGCTTGGGCCCCGGTGACGCCGCTTGCGGCTTTAATTAGGGGCCCAAGCCCGAAGGGCGAAGCCCTATTATTATCGTTCAGTTTTTTCTTTCTTTCTTTCTTTCTTTCTTCCGTAACTTTTTTCGTCAAGCCGTTTGAGAAAACTGCTGAACGGAATGGTCTGATAATGCTCTATACTGATAGTCCCTAATGTGAACTGGTGCAACATGCTTTCAGAATTTCGATTGGTCAATTAGTTTGGCTGCCATATTGGATTGAAATGAAACCGGAAGTGGCTGTTTGACCACTTTCTGAGGGTCTAGGCGTCTAGATTTTTTTATGGTATATAGTACAACTCATGTGTAATAAATATCAGAAATAAAAACTTTAGCGGTCATGTGACTTTTCCCGCCATTTTATTTTTCCTAAAAACGGCAAAAAACACTTTAAAATCTTCTTCTTCAGAACCACCAAGCAGAATGCTCTCATATGTAGTATTTAGCTTCTATATATGAATCCCATTTATGTTTGAAAAAATTATTACGATTGGTCACGTGGTTTGGCCACCATTTTGGATTTCTTCTAAACAGGAAGTAGTTTTTTTACTCATGCCACACTTGAGGGATTATTTTCAATATTGCTGTATGGCATCTCTATATCAAACTCTTTCAGAAACCTAAAAAAGATTTCAGATCAATCACATGGTTTGGCCGCCATCTTGGATTTTAGGTAAAATTGACCAAAAGTTTGGGCATTAGTTTCTCAGAGTTGATTCAACCGATTAACTTCTGGTTTTGAATATAACATGCCTGAACATTGCTACATATGAGAAAAATAATATATTTTCGATAAGTCACGTGGTTTGGCCGCCATCTTGGATTATGTGAAAATGAAACTTGTGCAATTTCATGTGTTGTATTGGTCAGGTTTGGCTGAAATTGTGTATGTCAATTCTACTCAAGAGTCGCATTCTTTTCCCTGAATGTCACATGGCTAGGTTGTGTGGCTACGCGCCCATGGGGTGGGGGCTTCTAACCTCATTAATATGCATAACTGCTATATCTTGAGCACTGTTGTAGTTAGGAAGATGAAACCTGCTGAATTGTGATGACGTTAAACAAGAGATTTGAATAAAATAACAGATGACCATATATGGTCAGGTGGACTCATTAATATGCATAACTGTTATATCTCAAGCACTGTTGCAGGTAGGAAGATGAAACCTGTGTTATTATGATGATGTTAAACAAGAGATTTGGCTAAAATAACAGATGACCATATATGGTCATGTGAACTCATTAATATGCATAATTGTCATATCTGAAACACTGTTGCAGAACAAGACATGCAACCAGTGCCATAATGAAGACATCTCCCAAAAAAATTAACTCATATAAGAGAATATCATTTATGATTATGTAACCTCATTAATATGCATGAGCACATGGCTCCTTGTATATTCTAAAAACCGTATCTCAATAACCGAACCAGGTAAATAGAAGGAAGCATCAGCATGTCAACCTCATTGTACAAATCATTCAAAGTACTTTAATGGCAATTCGCTGAATTATGGTGACATTAAACAAGAGATTTGAATAAAATAACAGATGAACATATATGGTCAGGTGAACTAATTAATATATGCATAAGCACATGGCTCCTTGCATATTCTAAAAAAATATCTCGATAACCAAACCAGGTAAAAAGAAGGAACCATCGGCACGTCAACCTTATTGTACAAATCATTCAAAGTACTTTAATGGCAATTCATTGACCACTTTAATTACATAATTCGTCTGATAGCTTGGGCCCCGGTGACGCCGCTTGCGGCTTTAATTCTTCTTTCTTTCTTTCTTTCTTTCTTCCGTAACTTTTTTCGTCAAGCCGTTTGAGAAAACCGCTGAACGGAATGGTCTGATAATGTTCTATACTGATAGTCCCTAATGTGAACTGGTGCAACATGCTTTCAGAATTTCGATTGGTCAATTAGTTTGGCAGCCATATTGGATTGAAATAAAACCGGAAGTGGCTGTTTGACCACTTTCTGAGGGTCTAGGCGTCTAGATTTTTTTATGGTATATAGTACAACTCATGTGTAATAAATATCAGCAATAAAAACTTTAGCGGTCATGTGACTTTTCCCGCCATTTTGTTTTTCCTAAAAACGGCAAAAAACACTTAAAAATCTTCTTCTTCAGAACCACCAAGCAGAATGCTCTCATATGTAGTATTTAGCTTCTATATATGAATCCCATTTATGTTTGAACATTTTTTTACGATTGGTCACGTGGTTTGGCCACCATTTTGGATTTCTTCTAAACAGGAAGTAGTTTTTTACTCTGGCAACACTTGAGGGATTATTTTCAATTTTGCTTCATGGCATCTGTGTATCAAGCCCTTTCAGAAACCTAAAAAAAAATTCAGATCAGTCACATGGTTTGGCCGCCATTTTGGATTTTAAGCAAAATTGACCAAAAGTTTGGGTATTTGTTTCTCAGAGACGATTCAACCAATCTACTAGATGTTTTTATATTTACCATACCTGGCCTTAGCTGCATACGAGAAAAATAATATTATTTTGATCAGTCACATGGTTTGGCCGCCATCTTGGATTTTGTGAAAATAGACATTATGCAACTACATGTTTTGTATTAGTCTGATTTCTTTCAAATTTTGTATGTGCATTTGTGTCATCAGATGCATCATTTTGCCCCAATAGCACACTGCTAGGCCACGTGGCTGGGCACCCATGGGGTGGGGGCTTCTAACCTCATTAATATGCATAACTGTTATAACTCAAACACTGTCGCAGTTAGGATGATGAATCATGTGTTATTATGACAACCTTGAACAAGAGATTCGATTAAAATAACAAATGACCATATATGGTCATGTGAGCTCATTAATATGCATAACTGTCATATCTCAAACACTGTTGCAGTTAGGAAGTGGAATCCTGTGTTATTATGACAACATTGAACAAAAGATTTGATTAAAATAACAGATGACCATATATGGTCATGTGAACTCATTAATATGCATAACCATTATATCTTAAACACTGTTGCAGTTAGGAAGATGAATCCTGTGTTATTATGACAACAGTGAACAAGAAATTTGATTAAAATAACAGATGACCATATATGGTCATGTGAACTCATTAATATGCAAAGCAGTCATATCTAAAACACAGTCGCAGAGCAGGACATGTAACTCGTGTCATTATGAAGACATTGAATGAAAGATGTAACTGACATTAGAAATGGCTATATATGATTATGTAATCCCATTATTGTGCACAAGAACATGGCTCATTATATATCCTGAAAACCATATTTTGATAACCAAACCAGGTAAATACATGGTACCAACTTCATTTCGACCTCATGTTACTGATAATACAAGCTACCTGATTGTCTAACGTGACCTCATTTATTATGAAACAGAATCTTGTCATGATAGATCAGCTTGGGCCCCGGTGACGCCGCTTGCGGCTTTAATTAGGGGCCCAAGCCTGTAGGGCGTGGCCCCTATTCTTATTGTTCGGATTTTTCTTCTTCATCTTCTTTCTTCCGTAACTTTTTTCGTCAAGCCGTTTGAGAAAACCGCTGAACGGAATAGTCTGATAATGCTCTATTCTGATAGTCCCTAATGTGAACTGGTGCAACATGCTTTCAGAATTTCGATTGGACAATTAGTTTGGCAGCCATATTGTATTGAAATAAAACCGGAAGTGGCTGTTTGACCACTTTCTGAGGGTCTAGGCGTCTAGATTTTTTTATGGTATATAGTACAACTCATGTGTAATAAATATCAGCAATAAAAACTTTAGCGGTCATGTGACTTTTCCCGCCATTTTGTTTTTCCTAAAAACGGCAAAAAACACTTGAAAATCTTCTTCTTCAGAACCACCAAGCAGAATGCTCTCATATGTAGTATTTAGCTTCTATATATGAATCCCATTTATGTTTGAAAAAATGTTTACGATTGGTCACGTGGTTTGGCCACCATTTTGGATTTCTTCTAAAAAGGAAGTAGTTTTTTACACTGGCAACACTTGAGGGAATATTTTCAATTTTGCTTCATGGCATCTGTGTATCAAGCCCTTTCAGAAAGCTAAACAAAATTTCAGATCAGTCACATGGTTTGGCCGCCATTTTGGATTTTAAGCAAAATTGACCAAAAGTTTGGGTATTTGTTTCTCAGAGACGATTCAACCAATATACTAGCTGTTTTTATATTTACCATGCCTGGTCTTAGCTGCGTACGAGAAAAATAATATTATTTTGATCAGTCACGTGGTTTGGCCGCCATCTTGGATTTTGTGAAAATAGAAATTATGCAACTACATGTTTTGTATTAGTCTGATTTCTTTCAAATTTTGTATGTGCATTTGTGTCATCAGATGCATCATTTTGCCCCAATAGCACACTGTTAGGCCACGTGGTGGGCACCCATGGGGTGGGGGCTTCTAACCTCATTAATATGCATAACTGTTATAACTCAAGCTCTGTTGTAGTTAGGATGATGAATCCTAAGTTATTATGACAACCTTGAAGAAGAGATTTGATTAAAATAACAAATGACCATATATGGTCATGTGAACTCATTAATATGCATAGCAGTCATATCTAAAACACTGTCGCAGATAGGAAGATGAATCCTGTGTTATTATGACAACAGTGAACAAGAGATTTGATTAAAATAACAGATGACCATATATGGTCATGTGAACTCATTAATATGCATAGCAGTCATATCTGAAACACTGTTGCAGTTAGGAAGATGAATCCTGTGTTCTTATGACAACAGTGAACAAGAGATTTGATTAAAATAACAGATGACCATATATGGTCATGTGAACTCATTAATATGCATAGCAGTCATATCTGAAACACTGTTGCAGTTAGGAAGATGAATCCTGTGTTATTATGACAACAGTGAACAAGAAATTTGATTAAAATAACAGATGACCATATATGGTCATGTGAACTCATTAATATGCATAACCATTATATCTTAAACACTGTCGCAGTTAGGAAGATAAATCCTGTGTCATTATGACAACAGTGAATAAGAGATTTGATTAAAATAACAGATGACCATATATGGTCAGGTGAACTCATTAATATGCATAACCATTATATCTTAAACACTGTTGCAGTTAGGAAGATGAATCCTGTGTTATTATGACAACAGCGAACAAGAAATTTGATTAAAATAACAGATGACCATATATGGTCATGTGAACTCATTAATATGCATAACCATTATATCTTAAACACTGTTGCAGTTAGGAAGATGAATCCTGTGTTATTATGACAACAGTGAACAAGAGATTTGATTAATATAACAGATAACCATATATGGTCATGTGAACTCATTAATATGCATAACCATTATATCTTAAACACTGTTGCAGTTAGGAAGATGAATCCTGTGTTATTATGACAACAGTGAACAAGAGATTTGATTAAAAATAACAGATGAACATATATGGTCATGTGAACTCATTAATATGCAAAGCAGTCATATCTAAAACACTGTCGCAGAGCAGGACATGTAACAAGTGTCATTATGAAGACATTGAATGAAAGATGTAACTGACATTAGAAATGGCTATATATGATTATGTAATCTCATTATTAAGAACATGGCTCATTATATATCCTGAAAACCATATTTCGATAACCAAACCAGGTAAATACATGGTACCAACTTCATTTTGACCTCATGTTACTGATAATTCAAGCTACCTGATTGTCTAACATGTGACCACATTAATTATGAAACAGAATCTTGTCAGCTTGGGCCCCGGTGACGCCGCTTGCGGCTTTAATTAGGGGCCCAAGCCTGAAGGGCGAGGCCCCTATTATTATCGTCCGGTTTTTTCTTCTTTCTTTCTTCTTTCTTTCTTCCGTAACTTTTTCGTCAAGCCGTTTGAGAAAACCGCTGAACAGAATGATCTGATAATGCTCTATACTGATAGTCCCTAATGTAAACTGGTGCAACATGCTTTCAGAATTTCGATTGGTCAATTAGTTTGGCAGCCATATTGGATTGAAATAAAACCGGAAGTGGCTGTTTGACCACTTTCTGAGGGTCTAGGCGTCTAGATTTTTTTATGGTATATAGTACAACTCATGTGTAATAGATATCAGCAATAAAAACTTTAGCGGTCATGTGACTTTTCCCGCTATTTTGTTGTTCCTAAAAACGGCAAAAAACACTTAAAAATCTTCTTCTTCAGAACCATCAAGCAGAATGCTCTCATATGTTGTATTTAGCTTCTATATATGAAGCCCATTTATGTTTGAAAAAATTATTATGATTGGTCATGTGGTTTGGCCACCATTTTGGATTTCATCTAAACAGGAAGTAGTTTTTTACTCTGGCAACACTTGAGGGATTATTTTCAATTTTGCTTCATGGCATCTGTATACCAATCTTTTTCAGAAATCTAAAAAAGATTTCAGATCAGTCACATGGTTTGGCCGCCATCTTGGATTTTAAGCAAAATTGACCAAAAGTTTGGGCATTTGTTTCTCAGAGGTGATTCAACCAATCTACTAGATGTTTTTATATTTACCATGCCTAGCCTTAGCTACATATGAGAAAAATAATATTATTTTGATCAGTCACATGGTTTGGCCGCCATCTTGGTTTTTATGAAAACAAACCTTGTGCATTTGCATGTGTTGTATTGGTCCGATTTGGCTAAAATTCTACATGTGCATTCTACTCTTGAGATGCATTCTTTCAACCAAATGGCAGGTGGCTGGGTTTTGTCGCTAGGCGCCTAAGGGGTGGGGGCTTCTAACCTCATTAATATGCATAACTGATATATCTTAAACACTGTTGCAGTTAGGAAGATGAATCCTGTGTCAGTATGACAACAGTGAACAAGAGATTTGATTAAAATAACAGATGACCATATATGGTCATGTGAACTCATTAATATGCATAACCATTATATCTTAAACACTGTTGCAGTTAGGAAGATGAATCCTGTGTCAGTATGACAACAGTGAACAAGAGATTTGATTAAAATAACAGATGACCATATATGGTCATGTGAACTCATTAATATGCATAACCATTATATCTTAAACACTGTTGCAGTTAGGAAGATTAATCCTGTGTTATTATGACAACAGTGAACAAGAGATTTGATTAAAATAACAGATGACCATATATGGTCATGTGAACTCATTAATATTCATAACCTTTGTATCTCAAATAAATATATGGAACCAACTGCATTACGATCTCATGGTACTGATAATTCAAGCTACCTGATTGTCTAACATGTGACCTCATTAATTATGAAACAGAATCTTGTCAGCTTGGGCCCCGGTGACGCCGCTTGCGGCTTTAATTTCTTCTTCTTTCTTCCGTAACTTTTTTCGTCAAGCCGTTTGAGAAAACCGCTGAACAGAATGGTCTGATAATGCTCTATACTGATAGTCCATAATGTGAACTGGTGCAACATGCCTTCAGAATTTCGATTGGACAATTAGTTTGGCAGCCATATTGGATTGAAATAAAACCGGAAGTGGATGTTTGACCACTTTCTGAGGGTCTAGGCGTCTAGATTTTTTTATGGTATATAGTACAACTCATGTGTAATAAATATCAGCAATAAAAACTTTAGCGGTCATGTGACTTTTCCCGCCATTTTGTTTTTCCTAAAAACGGCAAAAAACACTTGAAAATCTTCTTCTTCAGAACCACCAAGCAGAATGCTCTCATATGTAGTATTCAGCTTCTATATATGAATCCCATTTATGTTTGAAAAAATGTTTACGATTGGTCAGGTAGTTTGGCCACCATTTTGGATTTCTTCTAAACAGGAAGTAGTTTTTTACTCTGGCAACACTTGAGGGAATATTTTCAATTTTGCTTCATGGCATCTGCGTATCAAGCCCTTTCAGAAACCTAAAAAAAAATTCAGATCAGTCACATGGTTTGTCCGCCATTTTGGATTTTAAGCAAAATTGACCAAAAGTTTGGGTATTTGTTTCTCAGAGACGATTCAACCAATCTACTAGATGTTTTTATACTTACCATGCCTGGCCTTAGCTGCATACGAGAGAAATAATATTATTTTGATCAGTCACGTGGTTTGGCCGCCATCTTGGATTTTGTGAAAATAGAAATTATGCAACTACATGTTTTGTATTAGCCTGATTTCTTTCAAATTATGTATGTGCATTTGTGTCATCAGATGCATCATTTTGCCCCAATAGCACACTGCTAGGCCACGTGGCTGGGCACCCATGGGTGGGGGCTTCTAACCTCATTAATATGCATAACTGTTATAACTCAAGCACTGTTGTAGTTAGGATGATGAATCCTGTGTTATTATGACAACCTTGAACAAGAGATTCGATTAAAATAACAAATGACCATATATGGTCATGTGAGCTCATTAATATGCATAACTGTCATATCTCAAACACTGTTGCAGTTAGGAAGTGGAATCCTGTGTTATTATGACAACATTGATCAAAAGATTTGATTAAAATAACAGATGACCATATATAGTCACGTGAGCTCATTAATATGCGTAATCGTTATATCTCAAACACTGTTGCAGTTAGGAAGATGAATCCTGTGTCATTATGACAACAGTAAACAAGAGATTTGATTAAAAATAACAGATGACCATATATGGTCATGTGAACTCATTAATATGCATAACCATTATATCTTAAACACTGTCGCACTTAGGAAGATGAATCCTGTGTCATTATGACAACAGTGAACAAGAGATTTGATTAAAATAACAGATGACCATATATGGTCATGTGAACTCATTAATATGCATAACCATTATATCTAAAACACTGTCGCAGTTAGGAAGATGAATCTTGTGTTATTATAACAACAGTGAACAAGAGATTTGATTAAAATAACAGATGACCATATATGGTCATGTGAACTCATTAATATGCAAAGCAGTCATATCTAAAACACTGTCGCAGAGCAGGACATGTAACTAGTGTCATTATGAAGACATTGAATGAAAGATGTAACTGACATTAGAAATGACTATATATGATTATGTAATCTCATTTTTGTGCATAAGAACATGGCTCATTATATATCCTGAAAACCATATTTCGATAACCAAACCAGGTAAATATATGGTACCAACTTCATTTTGACCCCATGTTACTGATAATTCAAGCTACCTGATTGTCTAACATGTGACCACATTAATTACGAAACAGAATCTTGTCAGCTTGGGCCCCGGTGACGCCGCTTGCGGCTTTAATTAGGGGCCCAAGCCCGAAGGGCGAGGCCCCTATTCTTATTGTCCGGTTTTTAGGGGCCCAAGCCCAAAGGGCGAGGCCCCTATTATTATCGTTCAGTTTTTTCTTTCTTTCTTTCTTTCTTTCTTCCGTAACTTTTTTCGTCGAGCCGTTTGAGAAAACTGCTGAACCAAATAGTTTGAAAATGCTCTATAATGATAGGCTCTACTATGAACTGGTGCAACATGCTTTCAGAATTTTGATTGGCCAATTAGTTTGGCAGCCATATTGGATTGAAATAAAACCGGAAGTGGCTGTTTGACCACTTTCTGAGGGTCTAGGTGTCTAGATTTTTTTTATGGTATATAGTACAACTCATGTGTAATAAATATCAGCAATAAAAACTTTAGCGGTCATGTGACTTTTCCCGCCATTTTGTTTTTCCTAAAAACGGCAAAAAACACTTAAAAATCTTCTTCTTCAGAACCACCAAGTAGAATGCTCTCATGTGTTGTATTTAGCTTCTATATATGAATCCGATTTAGGTTTGAAAAAATGTTTACGATTGGTCACGTGGTTTGGCCACCATTTTGGATTTCTTCTAAACAGGAAGTAGTTTTTTACTCTGGCAACACTTGAGGGATTATTTTCAATTTTGCTTCATGGCATCTGTATATCAAACTATTTCAGAAACCTAAACAAAATTTCAGATCAGTCACATGGTTTGGCCGCCATTTTGGATTTTAAGCAAAATTGACCAAAAGTTTGGGTAATTGTTTCTCAGAGACGATTCAACCAATCTACTATATGTTTTTATATTTACCATGCCTGGCCTTAGCTGCATACGAGAAAAATAATATTATTTTGATCAGTCACGTGGTTTGGCCGCCATCTTGGATTATGTGAAAATAGAAATTATGCAACTACATGTTTTGTATTAGTCTGATTTCTTTCAAATTTTGTATGTGCATTTGTGTCATCAGATGCATCATTTTGCCCCAATAGCACAATGTTAGGCCACGTGGCTGGGCACCCATGGGGTGGGGGCTTCTAACCTCATTAATATGCATAACTGTTATAACTCAAGCACTGTTGTAGTTAGGATGATGAATCCTGTGTTATTATGACAACCTTGAACAAGAGATTCGATTAAAATAACAAATGACCATATATGGTCATGTGAGCTCATTAATATGCATAACTGTCATATCTCAAACACTGTTGCAGTTAGGAAGTGGAATCCTGTGTTATTATGACAACAGTGAACAAGAGATTTGATTAAAATAACAGATAACCATATATGGTCATGTGAACTCATTAATATGCATAGCAGTCATATCTAAAACACTGTCGCAGTTAGGAAGATGAATCCTGTGTTATTATGACAACAGTGAACAAGAGATTTGATTAAAATAACAGATGACCATATATGGTCATGTGAACTCATTAATATGCATAACCATTATATCTTAAACACTGTTGCAGTTAGGAAGATGAATCCTGTGTTCTTATGACAACAGTGAACAAGAGATTTGATTAAAATAACAGATGACCATATATGGTCATGTGAACTCATTAATATGCATAGCAGTCATATCTGAAACACTGTCGCAGAGTAGGACATGTAACTAGTGTCATTATGAAGACATTGAATGAAAGATGTGTCCTGTGTCATTATGACAACAGTGAACAAGAGATTTGATTAAATAATAGATAACCATATATGGTCATGTGAACTCATTAATATGCATAGCAGTCATATCTAAAACACTGTCGCAGTTAGGAAGATGAATCCTGTGTTATTATGACAACAGTGAACAAGAGATTTGATTAACAGATGACCATATATGGTCATGTGAACTCATTAATATGCATAACCATTATATCTTAAACACTGTTGCAGTTAGGAAGATGAATCCTGTGTTCTTATGACAACAGTGAACAAGAGATTTGATTAAAATAACAGATGACCATATATGGTCATGTGAACTCATTAATATGCATAGCAGTCATATCTGAAACACTGTCGCAGAGCAGGACATGTAACTAGTGTCATTATGAAGACATTGAATGAAAGATGTAACTGACATTAGAAATGGCTATATATGATTATGTAATATATGATTATGTAATCTCATTATTGTGCATAAGAACATGGCTCATTATATATCCTGAAAACCATATTTTGATAACCAAACCAAGTAAATACATGGTACCAACTTCATTTTGACCTCATGTTACTGATAATTCAAGCTACCTGATTGTCTAACATGTGACCACATTAATTACGAAACAGAATCTTGTCAGCTTGGGCCCCGGTGACGCCGCTTGCGGCTTTAATTTCTTCTTTCTTCTTTCTTTCTTTCTTCCGTAACTTTTTTCGTCAAGCCGTTTGAGAAAACAGCTGAACGGAATGGTCTGATAATGCTTCATACTGATAGTCCATAATGTGAACTGGTGCAACATGCTTTCAGAATTTAGATTGGTCAATTAGTTTGGCAGCCATATTGGATTGAAATAAAACCGGAAGTGGCTGTTTGACCACTTTCTGAGGGTCTAGGCGTCTAGATTTTTTTACGGTATATAGTACAACTCATGTGTAATAGATATCAGCAATAAAAACTTTAGCGGTCACGTGACTTTTCCTGCCATTTTGTTTTTCCTAAAAACGGCAAAAAACACTTGAAAATCTTCTTCTTCAGAACCACCTAGCAGAATGCTCTCATATGTTGTATTTAGCTTCTATATATGAATCCCATTTACGTTTGAAAAAATGTTTACGATTGGTCACGTGGTTTGGCCACCATTTTGGATTTCTTCTAAACAGGAAGTAGTTTTTTACTCTGGCAACACTTGAGGGAATATTTTCAATTTTGCTTCATGGCATCTGTGTATCAAGCCCTTTCAGAAACCTAAAAAGAATTTCAGATCAGTCACATGGTTTGGCCGCCATTTTGGATTTTAAGCAAAATTGACCAAAAGTTTGGGTATTTGTTTCTCAGAGACGATTCAACCAATCTACTAGATGTTTTTATATTTACCATGCCTGGCCTTAGCTGCATACGAGAAAAATAATATTATTTTGATCAGTCACGTGGTTTGGCCGCCATCTTGGATTTTGTGAAAATAGAAATTATGCAACTACATGTTTTGTATTAGTCTGATTTCTTTCAAATTTTGTATGTGCATTTGTGTCATCAGATGCATCATTTTGCCCCAATAGCACACTGTTAGGCCACGTGGCTGGGCACCCATGGGGTGGGGGCTTCTAACCTCATTAATATGCATAACTGTTATAACTCAAGCACTGTTGTAGTTAGGATGATGAATCCTGTGTTATTATGACAACCTTGAACGAGAGATTCGATTAAAATAACAAATGACCATATATGGTCATGTGAGCTCATTAATATGCATAACTGTCATATCTCAAACACTGTTGCAGTTAGGAAGTGGAATCCTGTGTTATTATGACAACATTGAACAAAAGATTTGATTAAAATAACAGATGACCATATATAGTCACGTGAGCTCATTAATATGCGTAATCGTTATATCTCAAACACTGTTGCAGTTAGGAAGATGAATCCTGTGTCATTATGACAACAGTGAACAAGAGATTTGATTAAAATAGCAGATGACCATATATGGTCATGTGAACTCATTAATATGCATAACCATTATATCTTAAACACTGTTGCAGTTAGGAAGATGAATCCTGTGTTATTATGACAACAGTGAACAAGAGATTTGGCTAAAATAACAGATGACCATATATGGTCATGTGAACTCATTAATAAACATAGCAGTCATATCTAAAACACTGTCGCAGAGCAGGACATGTAACTAGTGTCATTATGAAGACATTGAATGAAAGATGTAACTGACATTAGAAATGGCTATATATGATTATGTAATCTCATTATTGTGCATAAGAACATGGCTCATTATATATCCTGAAAACCATATTTCGATAACCAAACCAGGTAAATACATGGTACCAACTTCATTTCGAACTCATGTTACTGATAATTCAAGCTACCTGGTTGTCTAACATGTGACCTCATTAATTATGAAACAGAATCTTATCAGCTTGGGCCCCGGTGACGCCGCTTGCGGCTTTAATTAGGGGCCCAAGCCTGAAGGGCGAGGCCCCTATTCTTATTGTCCGGTTTTTTAGGGGCCCAAGCCCAAAGGGCGAGGCCCCTATTCTTATTGTCCGGTTTTTTCTTCTTTCTTTCTTTCTTTCTTCCGTAACTTTTTTCGTCAAGCCGTTTGAGAAAACCGCTGAACGGAATGGTCTGATAATGCTCTATACTGATAGTCCCTAATGTGAACTGGTGCAACATGCTTTCAGAATTTAGATTGGTCAATTAGTTTGGCAGCCATATTGGATTGAAATAAAACCGGAAGTGGCTGTTTGACCACTTTCTGAGGGTCTAGGCCTCTAGATTTTTTTATGGTATATAGTACAACTCGTGTGTAATAGATATCAGCAATAAAAACTTTAGCGGTCATGTGACTTTTCCCGCCATTTTGTTTTTCCTAAAAACGGCAAAAACTACTAAAAAATCTTCTTCTTCAGAACCACCAAGCAGAATGCTCTCACATGTAGTATTTAGCTTCTATATATGAATCCCATCTATGTTTGAAAAAATGTTTACGATTGGTCACGTGGTTTGGCCACCATTTTGGATTTGTTCTAAACAGGAAGTAGTTTTTTACTCTGGCAACACTTGAGGGAATATTTTCAATTTTGCTTCATGGCATCTGTGTATCAAGCCCTTTCAGAAACCTAAAAAAATTTCAGATCAGTCACATGGTTTGGCCGCCATTTTGGATTTTAAGCAAAATTGACCAAAAGTTTGGGTATTTGTTTCTCAGAGACAATTCAACCAATCTACTAGATGTTTTTATATTTACCATGCCTGGCCTTAGCTGCATACGAGAAAAATAATATTATTTTGATCAGTCACGTGGTTTGGCCGCCATCTTGGATTTTGTGAAAATAGAAATTATGCAACTACATGTTTTGTATTAGTCTGATTTCTTTCAAATTTTATATGTGCATTTGTGTCATCAGATGCATCATTTTGCCCCAATAGCACACTGTTAGGCCACGTGGCTGGGCACCCATGGGGTGGGGGCTTCTAACCTCATTAATATGCATAACTGTTATAACTCAAGCACTGTTGTAGTTAGGATGATGAATCCTGTGTTATTATGACAAACTTGAACAAGAGATTCGATTAAAATAACAAATGACCATATATGGTCATGTGAGCTCATTAATATGCATAACTGTCATATCTCAAACACTGCTGCAGTTAGGAAGTGGAATCCTGTGTTATTATGACAACATTGAACAAAAGATTTGATTAAAATAACAGATGACCATATATAGTCACGTGAGCTCATTAATATGCGTAATCGTTATATCTTAAACACTGTCGCAGTTAGGAAGATGAATCCTGTGTCATTATGACAACAGTGAACAAGAGATTTGATTAAATAACAGATAACCATATATGGTCATGTGAACTCATTGATATGCATAGCAGTCATATCTAAAACACTGACGCAGTTAGGAAGATGAATCCTGTGTTATTATGACAACAGTGAACAAGAGATTTGATTATAATAACAGATGACCATATATGGTCATGTGAACTCATTAATATGCATAACCATTATATCTTAAACACTGTCGCAGTTAGGAAGATGAATCCTGTGTCATTATGACAACAGTGAACAAGAGATTTGATTAAATAACAGATAACCATATATGGTCATGTGAACTCATTAATATGCATAGCAGTCATATCTAAAACACTGACGCAGTTAGGAAGATGAATCCTGTGTTATTATGACAACAGTGAACAAGAGATTTGATTATAATAACAGATGACCATATATGGTCATGTGAACTCATTAATATACATAGCAGTCATATCTGAAACACTATTGCAGAGCAGGACATGTAAGTAGTGTCATTATGAAGACATTGAATGAAAGATGTAACTGACATTAGAAATGGCTATATATGATTATGTAATCTCATTATTGTGCATAAGAACATGGCTCATTATATATCCTGAAAACCATATTTCGATAACCAAACCAGGTAAATACATGGTACCAACTTCATTTCGACCTCATGTTACTGATAATACAATCTACCTGCAGCTGATTGTCTAACATGTGACCTCATTAATTATGAAACAGAATCTTATCAGCTTGGGCCCCGGTGACGCCGCTTGCGGCTTTAATTAGGGGCCCAAGCCTGAAGGGCGAGGCCCCTATTCTTATTGTCCGGTTTTTTCTTCTTTCTTCTTTCTTTCTTTCTTCCGTAACTTTTTTCGTCAAGCCGTTTGAGAAAACTGCTGAACTGAATAGTCTGAAAATGCTCTATACTGATAGTCCCTAATGTGAACTAGTGCAACATGCTTTCAGAATTTTGATTGGTCGATTAGTTTGGCAGCCATATTGGATTGAAATAAAACCGGAAGTGGCTGTTTGACCACTTTCTGAGGGTCTAGGCGTCTAGATTTTGTTATGGTATATAGTACTACTCATGTGTAATAGATATCAGCAATAAAAACTTTAGCGGTCATGTGACTTTTCCCGCCATTTTGTTTTTCCTAAAAACGGCAAAAAACACTAAAAAATCTTCTTCTTCAGAACCACCTAGCAGAATGCTCTCATATGTAGCATTTAGCTTCTATATATGAATCCCATTTATGTTTGAAAAAATTATTACGATTAGTCACGTGGTTTGGCCACCATTTTGGATTTCTTCTAAACAGGAAGTAGTTTTTTACTCATGCCACACTTGAGGGATTATTTTCAATATTGCTTCATGGCATCTGTGTATCAATCTCTTTCAGAAACCTCAAAAAGATTTCAGATCAGTCACATGGTTTGGCCGCCATCTTGGATTTTAAGCAAAATTGACCAAAAGTTTGGGCATTTGTTTCTCAGAGGTGATTCAACCAATCTACTAGATCTTTTTATTTTGCCATGCCTGGCCTTAGCTCCATATGAGAAAAATATTATTATTTTGATCAGTCACATGGTTTGGCCGCCATCTTGGATTTTGTGAAAATAGAAATTATGCAACTACATGTTTTGTATTAGTCTGATTTCTTTCAAATTTTGTATGTGCATTTGCGTCTTTAGACACATCATATTGCCTAAATAGCACACTGCTAGGCCACGTGGTCTTGCACCCATGGGGTGGGGGCTTCCAACCTCATTAATATGCATAACTGTTATAACTCAAGCACTGTTGTAGTTAGGATGATGAATCCTGTGTTATTATGACAACGTTGAACAAGAGATTTGATTAAAATAACAAATGACCATTTATGGTCATGTGAGCTCATTAATATGCATAACCATTATATCTTAAACACTGTTGCAGTTAGGAAGATGAATCCTGTGTTATTATGACAACAGTGAACAAGAGATTTGATTAAAATAACAGATGACCATATATGGTCATGTGAACTCATTAATATGCATAACCATTATATCTCAAACACTGTTGCAGTTAGGAAGATGAAACTTGTTTTATTATGATGATGTTGAACAAGAAATGTGATTAAAATAACAGATGACCATATATGGTCCTGTGAGCTCATTAATATGCATAACTGTCATATCTGTAACACTATTATGGAACGGGATATGTAACTTGTACCATAATGAAGGCATCAAACAAACCTCATTATTATCCATAAACACATGGCTAATTATATATTTTGAAAACCATATCTTAATAACCAGACCAGGTAAATACATGCAACTAACTGCATGTGTACCTAATGTAACTGTTCATTCAAACTTCCTGGTCTACATTATTAAGATGATGGTAAACAAGAGCTCTCACTAAAATAAAAGATGACCATATATGGTCACGTGAACTCATTAATATGCATAACTGTCATATCTGAAACACTGTTGCAAAACCAGTGCCACAATGAAGTAATCAAACAAAAGACTAATATAAAAGAATACCATATATGACATTGTAACCTCAATAATATGCATAAGCACATGGCTCCTTATATATTCTAAAAACCATATCTCATTACCAAACCAGGTAAATAGAAGGCACATCAACCTCAAGGTACAAATCATTCAAAGTACCTTAATGGCAATTCGGTGACCACTTTAATGATGAAATTCGTCCGATAGCTTGGGCCCCGGTGACGCCGCTTGCGGCTTTAATCTTCTTCTTCTTCTTCTTCTTTCTTCCACAACTTCTTTCGTCAAGCCGTTTGAGAAAACTGCTAAATTGAATAGTCTGAAAAAGCTCTATACTTATAGTCCCTAATGTGACCTAGTGCAACATGCTTTCAGAATTTTGATTGCCCAATTAGTTTGGCAGCCATATTGGATTGAAATAAAACCGGAAGTGGCTGTTTGACCACTTTCTGAGGGTCTAGGCGACTAGATTTTTTTATGGTATATAGTACAACTCATGTGTAATAAATTTCAGCAATAAAAACTTTAGCGGTCATGTGACTTTTCCCGCCATTTTGTTTTCCCTAAAAACGGCAAAAAACACTTTAAAATCTTCTTCTTCAGAACCACCAAGCAGAATGCTCTCATATGTAGTATTTAGCTTCTATATATGAATACCATTTATGTTTGAAAAAATGTTTACGATTGGTCACGTGGTTTGGCCACCATTTTGAATTTCTTCTAAACAGGAAGTAGTTTTTTTACTCTGGCAACACTTAGGGGAATATTTTCAGTTTTTCTTCATGGCATCTATGTATCAAGCCCTTTCAGAAACCTAAAAAAAAATTCAGATCAGTCACATGGTTTGGCCGCCATTTTGGATTTTAAGCAAAATTGACCAAAAGTTTGGGTATTTGTTTCTCAGAGACGATTCAACCAATCTACTAGATGTTTTTATATTTACCATGCCTGGCCTTAGCTGCATACGAGAAAAATAATATTATTTTGATCAGTCACGTGGTTTGGCCGCCATCTTGGATTTTGTGAAAATAGAAATTATGCAACTACATGTTTTGTATTATTCTGATTTCTTTCAAATTTTGTATGTGCATTTGTGTCATCAGATGGATCATTTTGCCCCAATAGCACACTGTTAGGCCACGTGGCTGGGCACCCATGGGGTGGGGGCTTCTAATCTTATTAATATGCATAACTGTTATAACTCAAGCACTGTTGTAGTTAGGATGATGAATCCTGTGTTATTATGACAACGTTGAACAAGAGATTCGATTAAAATAACAAATGACCATATATGGTCATGTGAGCTCATTAATATGCATAACTGTCATATCTCAAACACTGTTGCAGTTTGGAAGTGGAATCCTGTGTTATTATGACAACATTGAACAAAAGATTTAATTAAAATAACAGATGACCATATATAGTCATGTGAGCTCATTAATATGCGTAATCGTTATATCTCAAACACTGTTGCAGTTAGGAAGATGAATCCTGTGTCATTATGACAAGTGAACAAGAGATCTGATTAAAATAACAGATAACCATATATGGTCATGTGAACTCATTAATATGCATAACCATTATATTTTAAACACAGTCGCAGTTAGGAAGATAAATCCTGTGTCATTATGACAACAGTGAACAAGAGATTTGATTAAAATAACAGATAACCATATATGGTCATGTGAACTCATTAATATGCATAGCAGTCATATCTAAAACACTGTCGCAGTTAGGAAGATGAATCCTGTATTATTATGACAACAGTGAACAAGAGATTTGTTTAAAAATAACAGATGACCATATATGGTCATGTGAACTCATTAATATACATAGCAGTCATATCTGAAACACTATCGCAGAGCAGGACATGTAAGTAGTGTCATTATGAAGACATTGAATGAAAGATGTAACTGACATTAGAAATGGCTATATATGATTATGTAATCTCATTATTGTGCATAAGAACATGGCTCATTATATATCCTGAAAACCATATTTCGATAACCAAACCAGGTAAATACATGGTACCAACTTCATTTCGACCTCATGTTACTGATAATACAATCTACCTGCAGCTGATTGTCTAACATGTGACCTCATTAATTATGAAACAGAATCTTATCAGCTTGGGCCCCGGTGATGCCGCTTGCGGCTTTAATTCTTTCTTCTTTCTTTCTTCCGTAACTTTTTTCGTCAAGCCGTTTGAGAAAACTGCTGAACTTAATAGTCTGAAAATGCTCTATACTTATAGTCCCTAATGTGAACTGGTGCAACATGCTTTCAGAATTTCGATTGGTCAATTAGTTTGGCAGCCATATTGGATTGAAATAAAACCGGAAGTGGCTGTTTGACCACTTTCTGAGGGTCTAGGCGTCTAGATTTTTTTATGGTATATAGTACAACTCATGTGTAATAAATATCAGCAATAAAAACTTTAGCGGTCATGTGACTTTTCCCGCCATTTTGTTTTTCCTAAAAACGGCAAAAAACACTTAAAAATCTTCTTCTTCAGAACTACCAAGCAGAATGCACTCATATGTAGTATTTAGCTTCTTTATATGAATCCCATTTATGTTTGAAAAAATGTTTACGATTGGTCACGTGGTTTGGCCACCATTTTGGATTTCTTCTAAACAGGAAGTAGTTTTTTACTCTGGCAACACTTGAGGGAGTATTTTCAATTTTGCTTCATGGCATCTGTGTATCAAGCCCTTTCAGAAACCTAAAAAAAATTTCAGATCAGTCACATGGTTTGGCCGCCATTTTGGATTTTAAGCAAAATTGACCAAAAGTTTGGGTATTTGTTTCTCAGAGACGATTCAACCAATCTACTAGACGTTTCTATATTTACCATGCCTGGCCTTAGCTGCATACGAGAAAAATAATATTACTTTGATCAGTCACGTGGTTTGGCCGCCATATTGGATTTTGTGAAAATAGAAATTATGCAACTACATGTTTTGTATTAGTCTGATTTCTTTCAAATTTTGTATGTGCATTTGTGTCATCAGATGCATAATTTTGACCCAATAGCACACTGTTAGGCCTCGTGGCTGGGCACCCATGGGGTGGGGGCTTCTAACCTCATTAATATGCATAACTGTTATAACTCAAGCACTGTTGTAGTTAGGATGATGAATCCTGTGTTATTATGACAACCTTGAACAAGAGATTCGATTAAAATAACAAATGACCATATATGGTCATGTGAGCTCATTAATATGCATAACTGTCATATCTCAAACACTGTTGCAGTTAGGAAGTGGAATCCTGTGTTATTATGACAACATTGAACAAAAGATTTGATTAAAATAACAGATGACCATATATAGTCACGTGAGCTCATTAATATGCGTAATCGTTATATCTCAAACACTGTTGCAGTTAGGAAGATGAATCCTGTGTCATTATGACAACAGTGAACAAGAGATTTGATTAAAATAACAGATAACCATATATGGTCATGTGAACTCATTAATATGCATAACCATTATATCTAAAACACTGTCGCAGTTAGGAAGATAAATCCTGTGTCATTATGACAACAATGAACAAGAGATTTGATTAAAATAACAGATAACCATATATGGTCATGTGAACTCATTAATATGCATAGCAGTCATATCTAAAACACTGTCGCAGTTAGGAAGATGAATCCTGTGTTATTATGACAACAGTGAACAAGAGATTTGATTAAAATAACAGATGACCATATATGGTCATGTGAACTCATTAATATGCATAACCATTATATCTTAAACACTGTTGCAGTTAGGAAGATGAATTTTGTGTTATTATGACAACAGTGAACAAGAAATTTGATTAAAATAACAGATGACCATATATGGTCATGTGAACTCATTAATATGCAAAGCAGTCATATCTAAAACACAGTTGCAGAGCAGGACATGTAACTCGTGTCACTATGAAGACATTGAATGAAAGATGTAACTGACATTAGAAATGGCTATATATGATTATGTAATCTCATTATTGTGCATAAGAACATGGCTCATTATATATCCTGAAAACCATATTTCAATAACCAAACGAGGTAAATACATGGTACCAACTTCATTTCGACCTCATGTTACTGATAATACAATCTACCTGCAGCTGATTGTCTGACATGTGACCTCATTAATCATGAAACAGAATCTTATCAGCTTGGGCCCCGGTGACGCCGCTTGCGGCTTTAATTAGGGGCCCAAGCCTGAAGGGCGAGGCCCCTATTCTTATTGTCCGGTTTTTTCTTCTTTCTTCTTTCTTTCTTTCTTCCGTAACTTTTTTCGTCAAGCCGTTTGAGAAAACCGCTTAACGGAATGATCTGATAATGCTCTATACTGATAGTCCCTAATGTGAACTGGTGCAACATGCTTTCAGAATTTCGATTGGTCAATTAGTTTGGCAGCCATGTTGAAATGAAATAAAACCGGAAGTGGCTGTTTGACCACTTTCTGAGGGTCTAGGCGTCTAGATTTTTTTATGGTATATAGTACAACTCATGTGTAATAGATATCAGCAATAAAAACTTTAGCGGTCATGTGACTTTTCCCGCCATTTTGTTTTTCCTAAAAACGGCAAAAAACACTTGAAAATCTTCTTCTTCAGAACCACCAAGCAGAATGCTCTCATATGTAGTATTTAGCTTCTATATATGAATCTCATTTATGTTTGAAAAAATGTTTACGATTGGTCACGTGGTTTGGCCACCATTTTGGATTTCTTCTAAACAGGAAGTAGTTTTTTACTCTGGCAACACTTGAGGGAATATTTTCAATTTTGCTTCATGGCATCTGTGTATCAAGCCCTTTCAGAAATCTAAAAAAAAATTCAGATCAGTCACATGGTTTGGCCGCCATTTTGGATTTTAAGCAAAATTGACCAAAAGTTTGGGTATTTGTTTCTCAGAGACGATTCAACCAATCTACTAGATGTTTTTATATTTACCATGCCTGGCCTTAGCTGCATACGAGAAAAATAATATTATTTTGATCAGTCACGTGGTTTGGCCGCCATCTTGGATTTTGTGAAAATAGAAATTATGCAACTACATGTTTTGTATTAGTCTGATTTCTTTCAAATTTTGTATGTGCATTTGTGTCATCAGATGCATCATTTTGCCCCAATAGCACACTGTTAGGCCACGTGCCTGGGCACCCATGGGGTGGGGGCTTCTAACCTCATTAATATGCATAACTGTTATAACTCAAGCACTGTTGTAGTTAGGATGATGAATCCTGTGTTATTATGACAACCTTGAACAAGAGATTCGATTAAAATAACAAATGACCATATATGGTCATGTGAGCTCATTAATATGCATAACTGTCATATCTCAAACACTGTTGCAGTTAGGAAGATGAATCCTGTGTCATTATGACAACAGTGAACAGGAGATTTGATTAAAATAACAGATAACCATATATGGTCATGTGAACTCATTAATATGCATAACCATTATATCTTAAACACTGTCGCAGTTAGGAAGATAAATCCTGTGTCATTATGACAACAGTGAACAAGAGATTTGATTAAAATAACAGATAACCATATATGGTCATGTGAACTCATTAATATGCATAGCAGTCATATCTAAAACACTGTCGCAGTTAGGAAGATGAATCCTGTGTTATTATGACAACAGTGAACAAGAGATTTGATTAAAATAACAGATGACCATATATGGTCATGTGAACTCATTAATATGCATAACCATTATATCTTAAACACTGTTGCAGTTAACAAGATGAATCCTGTGTTATTATGACAACAGTGAACAAGAGATTTGATTAAAATAACAGATGACCATATATGGTCATGTGAACTCATTAATATGCATAACCATTATATCTTAAACACTGTTGCAGTTAGGAAGATGAATCCTGTGTTATTATGACAACAGTGAACAAGAGATTTGATTAAAATAACAGATGACCATATATGGTAATGTGAACTCATTAATATGCAAAGCAGTCATATCTAAAACACTGTCGCAGAGCAGGACATGTAACAAGTGTCATTATGAAGACATTGAATGAAAGATGTAACTGACATTAGAAATGGCTATATATGATTATGTAATCTCATTATTGTGCATAAGAACATAGCTCATTATATATCTTGAAAACCATATTTCGATAACCAAAGCAGGTAAATACATGGTACCAACTTCATTTCGACCTCATGTTACTGATAATACAAGCTACCTGCAGTTGATTGTCTAACATGTGATCTCATTAATTATGAAACAGAATCTTATCAGCTTGGGCCCCGGTGACGCCGCTTGCGGCTTTAATTCTTTCTTCTTTCTTTCTTTCTTTCTTCCGTAACTTTTTTCGTCAAGCCGTTTGAGAAAACCGCTGAACAGAATGGTCTGATAATGCTCTATACTGATAGTCCCTAATGTGAACTGGTGCAACATGCTTTCAGAATTTCGATTGGTCAATTAGTTTGGCAGCCATATTGGATTGAAATAAAACCGGAAGTGGCTGTTTGACCACTTTCTGAGGGTCTAGGCGTCTAGATTTTTTTATGGTATATAGTACAACTCATGTGTAATAAATATCAGCAATAAAAACTTTAGCGGTCATGTGACTTTTCCCGCCATTTTGTTTTTCCTAAAAATGGCAAAAAACACTTAAAAATCTTCTTCTTCAGAACCACCAAGTAGAATGCTCTCATATGTAGTATTTAGCTTCTATATATGAATCCCATTTATGTTTGAACATTTTTTTACGATTGGTCACGTGGTTTGGCCACCATTTTGGATTTCTTCTAAACAGGAAGTAGTTTTTTACTCTGGCAACACTTGAGGGATTATTTTCAATTTTGCTTCATGGCATCAGTATATCAAACCCTTTCAAAAATCTAAAAAAAAATTCAGATCAGTCACATGGTTTGGCCGCCATTTTGGATTTTAAGCAAAATTGACAAAAAGTTTGGGTATTTGTTTCTCAGAGACGATTCAACCAATCTACTAGATGTTTTTATATTTACCATGCCTGCCCTTAGCTCCATATGAGAAAAATAATATTATTTTGATCAGTCACATGGTTTGGCCGCCATCTTGGATTTTGTGAAAATAGACATTATGCAACTACATGTTTTGTATTAGTCTGATTTCTTTCAAAATTTGTATGTGCATTTGTGTCATCAGATGCATCATTTTGCCCCAATAGCACACTGCTAGGCCACGTGGCTGGGCACCCATGGGGTGGGGGCTTCTAACCTCATTAATATGCATAACTGTTATAACTCAAACACTGTCGCAGTTAGGGTGATGAATCCTGTGTTATTATGACAATGTTGAACAAGAGATTTGATTAAAATAACAGATGACCATATATGGTCATGTGAACTCATTAATATGCATAACCATTATATCTTAAACACTGTTGCAGTTAGGAAGATGAATCCTGTGTTATTATGACAACAGTGAACAAGAGATTTGATTAAAATAACAGATGACCATATATGGTCATGTGAACTCATTAATATGCATAACCATTATATCTTAAACACTGTTGCAGTTAGGAAGATGAATCCTGTGTTATTATGACAACAGTGAACAAGAGATTTGATTAAAATAACAGATGACCATATATGGTCATGTAAACTCATTAATATGCATAGCAGTCATATCTGAAACACTGTCGCAGAGCTGGACATGTAACTAGTGTCATTATGAAGACATTGAATGAAAGATGTAACTGACATTAGAAATGGCTATATATGATTATGTAATCTCATTATTGTGCATAAGAACATGGCTCATTATATATCCTGAAAACCATATTTCGATAACCAAACCAGGTAAATACATGGTACCAATTTCATTTCGACCTCATGTTACTGATAATTCAAGCTACCTGATTGTCTAACATGTGACCTCATTAATTATGAAACAGAATCTTGTCAGCTTGGGCCCCGGTGACGCCGCTTGCGGCTTTAATCTTTCTTTCTTCTTTCCGCCGTAACTTTTTTCGTCAAGCCGTTTGAGAAAACCGCTGAACGGAATGGTCTGATAATGCTCTATACTGATAGTCCCTAATGTGAACTGGTGCAACATGCTTTCAGAATTTCGATTGGACAATTAGTTTGGCAGCCATATTGGATTGAAATAAAACCGGAAGTGGCTGTTTGACCACTTTCTGAGGGTCTAGGCGTCTAGATTTTTTTATGGTATATAGTACAACTCATGTGTAATAAATATCAGCAATAAAAACTTTAGCGGTCATGTGACTTTTCCCGCCATTTTGTTTTTCCTAAAAACGGCAAAAAACACTTGAAAATCTTCTTCTTCAGAACCACCAAGCAGAATGCTCTCATATGTAGTATTTAGCTTCTATATATGCATCCCATTTATGTTTGAAAAAATGTTTACGATTGGTCACGTGGTTTGGCCACCATTTTGGATTTCTTCTAAACAGGAAGTAGTTTTTTACTCTGGCAACACTTGAGGGAATATTTTCAATTTTGCTTCATGGCATCTGTGTATCAAGCCCTTTCAGAAAGCTAAAAAAAATTTCAGATCAGTCACATGGTTTAGCCGCCATTTTGGATTTTAAGCAAAATTGACCAAAAGTTTGGGTATTTGTTTCTCAGAGACGATTCAACCAATCTACTAGATGTTTTTATATTTACCATGCCTGGCCTTAGCTGCATACGAGAAAAATAATATTATTTTGATCAGTCACGTGGTTTGGCCGCCATCTTGGATTTTGTGAAAATAGAAATTATGCAACTACATGTTTTGTATTAGTCTGATTTCTTTCAAATTTTGTATGTGCATTTGTGTCATCAGATGCATCATTTTGCCCCAATAGCACACTGTTAGGCCACGTGGCTGGGCACCCATGGGGTGGGGGCTTCTAACCTCATTAATATGCATAACTGTTATAACTCAAGCACTGTTGTAGTTAGGATGATGAATCCTGTGTTATTATGACAACCTTGAACAAGAGATTCGATTAAAATAACAAATGACCATATATGGTCATGTGAGCTCATTAATATGCATAACTGTCATATCTCAAACACTGTTGCAGTTAGGAAGTGGAATCCTGTGTTATTATGACAACATTGAACAAAAGATTTGATTAAAATAACAGATGACCATATATAGTCACGTGAGCTCATTAATATGCGTAATCGTTATATCTCAAACACTGTTGCAGTTAGGAAGATGAATCCTGTGTCATTATGACAACAGTGAACAAGAGATTTGATTAAAATAACAGATAACCATATATGGTCATGTGAACTCATTAATATGCATAACCATTATATCTTAAACACTGTCGCAGTTAGGAAGATAAATCCTGTGTCATTATGACAACAGTGAACAAGAGATTTGATTAAAATAACAGATAACCATATATGTTCATGTGAACTCATTAATATGCATAGAAGTCATATCTTAAACACTGTTGCAGTTAGGAAGATGAATCCTGTGTTATTATGACAACAGTGAACAAGAGATTTGATTAACATAACAGATGACCATATATGGTCATGTGAACTCATTAATATGCATAGCAGTCATATCTGAAACACTGTCACAGAACAGGACATGTAACTAGTGTTATTATGAAGACATTGAATGAAAGATGTAACTGACATTAGAAATGGCTGTATATGATTATGTAATCTCATTATTGTGCATAAGAACATGGCTCATTATATATCCTGAAAACCATATTCCGATAACCAAAGCAGGTAAATACATGGTACCAACTTTATTTCGACCTCATGTTACTGATAATAAGAGCTACCTGATTGTCTAACATGTGACCTCATTAATTATGAAACAGAATCTTATCAGCTTGGGCCCCGGTGACGCCGCTTGCGGCTTTAATTAGGGGCCCAAGCCTGTAGGGCGTGGCCCCTATTCTTATTGTCCGGTTTTTAGGGGCCCAAGCCCAAAGGGCGAGGCCCCTATTCTTATTGTCCGGTTTTTAGGGGCCCAAGCCCAAAGGGCGAGGCCCCTATTCTTATTGTCCGGTTTTTTCTTCTTCTTTCTTCTTCTTTCTTCTATGGAGAGAGGACGTGTTTTGCTGAGCTCCAAGATTTTGGATCGTTTTAAGCCAGGGAAGTGCTATTTTTGTTTTATTTCTACACCACTCTTTTCGTGGTACTTTCGTCATTATTTCTATTTGGTTTTGGTTTTATTTCACAAGCGGATTGCTGTGATTTTTTATTGATTTTATTTTTGTGTTGTGGTTGAGTGTGGGCCGCCAAGATGGCCGCCCCCATTGATCGACCACCTGGGGTATGTCTCACCACAAAACATGCTGTGAGGTGTGACAGCTTTGAGAACTTCTCTGTTGAGAAGTATGTAATTGCTGTAGGAGAACTGATCGGGGATAAACATGTCATTGCAGCATCCAGAATGAACCGATCAGTGGTAATTTTTCTTTCAGATTTGTCTTTTGTTGATTCTTTAGTCCACTCAGGACTTGTTATTGGCGACCAAATGGTCGGTGTTGAGCCAATGGTCAAACCTGCGACCAGGGTTACAGTTTCAAACGTTCCCCCTTTTGTTCCAAACTCGGTACTAATTAAAGAACTTTCTGTACATGGACGAATTGTTGGTTCAATGCGCACAATTCCACTGGGGTGCAAATCAGACACATTAAAACATGTTCAATCTTTTAGGCGACAAGTTCATATGCTTTTGCGCAATGAACACATAAGTGGTTTAATACATGTGATGCATGAAGGTCGTCCTTACTCTGTTTACATCTCTACTGACGAGATGCGATGTTTTTCATGTAAACAGGTCGGTCATATTCGCAAAAACTGTCCATGTACAAATAAAACACAAAACCATGAAACGACTGCAAGCAGCAACGAAACTGGAAAAAATAATAATGATAAACAAGTAACAAAATCGAATGAAACTGGAAAAGATGGTAATAATTCCTTCATGAAAAATAACAATGACAAAAAACGCACTGAAAATGATGTACACAACGAAACTCATAATACTAAAACTAATGAAACCGAAACTGAAAACGAACATATGGATGTAAATGAAACTGTGAATATTGAAACTGATAAAACTGTAAATACTGAAATTGGACAAATAAACGCCAATGAAACTGTGAATATTGAAACTGATAAAACTGTAAATACTGAAAGTAACCAAATAGACGACAATGAAACTGTGGATATTGATTCTGAACAGGTCACTGATACTGCCAATGAAAATATGGACACTGGTATTGACAACAACTTTATTGATCCGTTTGATAAAAACGAACACTTTAATATAGATGAAACGAGGGTACGACCCCCTCTTTCAAAAAATCCACAACCCCCCAAACCACCCTGTCTGAGTAACAGCTTGTCACTGCCCAATCTGTTAGCGGTTGACGCTGACAGTGACCGGGATAGTGAAGACGGGCAATGTGGTGATATAGAGCTCGAGTCTATTTCTTCGGAAATATCTGATATGCAAGACACTCATGAACAGGAAAAACTAGTCACGCCTGCTGGGCTAATTACACTTCTAGACGACATAAAGGGGTCTAAAAAGATCCTAGAGCGTTGTCTAGACTTTTGTTCAGACGCTCGCTTACTTTTCAAGTCTTTTAAGAAACTAAAAAACTCCGATCTAGCAACATTCCAACAGAAAGCTCGGATCCATAAAATACTCATCAAACTACAGAATCACCTGAAAAGTCGTAATTTAAAAAAACCTAAACAATAATGTTGAGTACATTTTTGTTAGCACATCTTATAATGTCGTTTTCATCTAGTTCATGGTATGTCGATAATTGTTGTGACCTGTTTAAATGTCACGATTTTACTATCTTTCATTGTATTCTGAAACTGTGTTTATACTATACAACTTATCCACCTACTTGTCATGAGACCAGGTGGCATGTTGTATGGTGCTTACAAACAACTACTCTATATGGTAATGATGTATTTGCTAACATTCCCAGTTTTACAAGAACACAAATAAATCTGAATTTATCACGTGTCCTTCCTACTGACAGGTTTCTGAACTTAAATGTCACTGTCATTGTTCAGACCCAACAAACACTGTAATGTACTGTATATCTATTTTACTTCATTTACTCATGTCACACATTTCTATTACTACATGGAATGTAAATGGCTGTCGTGACTCCCTCAAACGCCATGATATTTTTAACTTTTTAAAACTGAATCACAAAGCAGACTTTTACTTTCTGCAGGAGACGCATTCCATTCCGACTGATGAAGCCAGGTGGCAAGTGGTTTGGCGTGCGCCAATTTTGTTTTCACATGATAGCACTACGTCGGCTGGCGTTGCTATCCTTATGCATCCTAATAAACAAATTGTTGTCAACTCGTCACAGAGTATTGTTAATGGTCGTCTGCTATACACTAATGTCACGGTTAATGGTTTATCATATCACCTACTGAATATTTATGCACCGACCAGTGGTGCTGAACGCATGAGGTTTTTTGAAATTGTGAAAACTACCGTCAACAATCTGGATAAACGTGATCCAATTATATTAGGAGGCGATTTTAACTGCACGCTGAACCCAAAGCTGGATCGACTAAATGCTCTAGAACCACACCCACTGTCTTCTCGTTTTTTAAAAAGCATCATCAATCGTCATAAATTAATCGATGCATGGCGTCGTTTCCATGGTGATGCACAGAACTTCACCTGGGTCAGAGGTGGCAGTCGGTCTAGGCTGGACACGTTCTATGTAAATAAAACACTTACTTCCAAAATTACTAGTGTATCCATTTCTCAGTCATTTGCTTATTCTGATCACAAACCTGTTCATCTCGCTATTTCTCAGAAACAGGTTTCCAATCGCTCCCCTGTATGGTGCCTCAATACCAGCTTACTCGAGGACGAATCATTCTGTGATTTAATAAAAGACTTTTGGGGCAAATGGCGAGACCGGAAAATATGTTACACAAACATACAAATGTGGTGGGATTTGGGGAAATGCAAAATAAGAGAGTTAACCAAACAGTATAGTGTAAATAAATCGTACAACTATAAAACGGAAAAAAAGAAACTCACTGATGAACTAAACCACATTGAAACACTTCTTGCTGACAATCCTTCGTTTAAAAACATGTACGATTGTAAGAAAAATGTACTTGACGAACTCACGAAAACAGAGACGCGTGGTGCAACCATACGGTCTCGGCATCGTCTACTAAGTGAGTCGGACGAGTGTTGTAGTTTCTTTCTAGAGTTGGAAAAAAATAATGGTTCACGTAAAACGCTAACACAACTTCGTAACCTTGACAACATTCTGACCGAAGATCGTGGTGAAATTTGTGGTCTAACTAGGCAGTTCTACTCTGATTTATTTACACCGGCTCCTGTTTCTCCTGAGGCGCAAGAAGAACTACTTTGTGATCTGCCTCAAGTTGATTGTAATACAGCATTATTGTGTGATAGTCCTATTTCATTTAATGATTTGTCTGAGTCTGTTAAAAGTATTTCCAATGGAAGGTCTCCTGGGATTGACGGCCTTCCCATAGAGTTCTACAGAAAATTTTGGACAGTGCTGGGCCTTGACTTGCATGATGTTTTTTCACAATCCATCGCTGATGGCGTCCTACCGCTTTCTTGTCGCCGAGCGGTTGTAACTTTACTTCCTAAAAAAGGTGATAACACTTTGTTAAAAAATTGGAGACCAGTCAGTCTGTTATGCGCTGACTACAAGATTTTCTCAAAAGCACTGTCTCTTCGAATTAAGAAAGCACTTGGCGATATAATACACATCGATCAATCCTATACAGTTCCAAACAGACAGATATTCGACAACATTCACCTTTTGCGTGATGTTGTTGACTATTGCAACCTATCCAACCTGCCGCTTGGCATTGTTGCACTCGATCAAGAAAAGGCTTTTGATCGAGTGCACCACGATTACCTATTCAAAACTTTGACTGCCTTTGGTTTTGGGCAACAATTTATTAACTATATTAAATTAATTTATACTGGCTCACAGAGCCTAATTCGTATAAATGACTCTCTAACTGCACCAGTATCATTTATGCGAGGTATACGCCAAGGGTGCGCCCTCTCTGGGCAGTTATTTGCTATTGCCATAGAACCGTTACTGCACAAAATTAGAACTCAGAGTAACATAAAAGGTATTCAGATTCCTAAATCAAACAGAAAGTGTAATTTAACAGCCTACGCCGATGATGTCAGCTTTTTTATAAGCAAAAATGAAGACTTTTTAAAATTGTCAAAGTGGCTTGCTGTTTATGAAAAAGCCAGCAATGCAAAGGTGAATCTTAATAAATCTCGTGGGCTATGGGTCGGATGTTGGAAAAACAGAGCTGATTCTCCCTTGGGAATTACGTGGAACAATGTAGGACTCAAGTTTCTTGGTGTCTATATTGGAAATACCAAAGACTATATTGTAAATAACTGGATTGAAATGATTCAAAAGGTTAAATCAAAGTTGGACTGGTGGGGGCGCTTTGCTCGATCTATATCCTATCGAGGTCGAATCATTGTTATCAACCAACTTGCAGCTACGAAATGCTTTCACAGACTTGTTTGTCTGACTCCACCTACTGCTGTTGTGCAGGAAATAGAAAAACTCTTCCTCGATTTTTTCTGGCAGGGGCGGCATTGGAAACCTGCTGAACTTATCTATACTCCTCTAAAAGATGGTGGGCAAGGGCTTGTGCATCTGTCAAGCCGTATAAAAGCCTTCCACTTACAATATATTCAGAGATATCTTTATTCCACGAATAAACATCCATGTTTTTCCTTCACCGATTATTTTTTGCAATATTCTAATGATATGAACTACAATAAACAGTTATTTGTCACCTGCTTTCAGTGTTCAATCTCTCAAAGTATTTCAAATTTTTACAGCGCACTTTTACTGACATGGCTGTCTTTTAATACTAATCGTACTGGTGTACCACACACCATTATTGACATTTTTAATGAACCACTTTTTTACAATGAACTCATTTGTCATTCTATAAGGAATGAACCCTTTGTTTTTACGCACTTTGTAGATGCAGGGTTGTGTACTATTGGTGACATGATCAATCATGATGAACGTCGCTGGATGACTTGTGCCGATGTACACCAAATAGTGCCAATCTATTCACTACGTTTATTGGAGAAAGCACTATACATTCTCAAACAATCTATACCAGAGAATCTCATACAGAAAATAACTGAATATTGGTCAATGGACAACAACTGTTGTGGTAGCTCTAATGTGTCAGACAGCTGTCAGAGCGAAGACACAAACACAGACAGCAGCTACAGTTTAGATCTTGTGTATAGTAATGGTTCAGTTTCCTTAATTACCCCACTGTCTAAACGTGAAAAGGGAGTTCTGTATAAATTTATAACACTTTCGCAACTGCACTCTCATCTACCCAACAACCTTGACACAGTTTGGCGTGATTTACTTTCACTACCAACATCAGTTAAACCGTGTTTTAAACTATGCTATCTCCCTCCCATACTGAAGAGAGAAGGCGACTTACAGTGGCGAATCCTGCATGGTGCCTATGCTACTGGCGAATTTTTAAGATCGTGCAATTATCGTCCCAACTCTGACTGTGTTTTCTGTCATGACAAAGACGATCTTTTACATATTTTTCTACAATGTCCTCGTCTGCTACCACTATTTGAGCTAGTTAAGAAAATATGCCAAAAACTAGCTGGCAATGAGTTTGTTTTGCCCTACTGGTGGTTCATTCTTGGGCCACCCAAGCTTGGAAAAAACTATGAACGAAACGTCGAATATGTAATGAACTACATCATTACATCTGCTAAACTAGCCATTCATATGACTCGTCAAAATGCACTAAACGAAGATTCACCGACGGATGTGACTCGGCTCTACAAAGCAAGATTGCGGTCAAGGATCACTGGAGAATACCTCTACTACGCAAGGTCCAGCATAGATGCATTTAGAAGTCTCTGGGGAGCGAACGATGCCATTGCTTCTGTCACCAATGGACAACTGATAATCGCAGAAGAAATTGCATGAACTTTTTAACATAAATATAACTTTTTAATGAGACTATAATATTTTAATAAATGTACTTTTTAGTGGTATCTAAACTAGTTCATTGTAACATTTATTATAAATTGTCGATATTGTATAGTCACAGTGTTCGATTTTATGACATTTTGAAATAATGTACTACATGTATATATGTAACTAAGGTATTGATGAATAAATGATTGTTTTAAAAATCAAAAAATCTTCTTCTTTCTTCCACAACTTCTTTCGTCAAGCCGTTTGAGAAAACTGCTAAACTGAATAGTCTGAAAAAGCTCTATACTTATAGTCCCTAATGTGACCTAGTGCAACATGCTTTCAGAATTTTGATTGGCCAATTAGTTTGGCAGCCATATTGGATTGAAATAAAACCGGAAGTGGCTGTTTGACCACTTTCTGAGGGTCTAGGCTTCTAGATTTTTTTATGGTATATAGTACAACTCATGTGTAATAAATATCAGCAATAAAAACTTTAGCGGTCATGTGACTTTTCCCGCCATTTTGTTTTTCCTAAAAACGGCAAAAAACACTTTAAAATCTTCTTCTTCAGAACCACCAAGCAGAATGCTCTCATATGTAGTATTTAGCTTCTATATATGAATACCATTTATGTTTGAAAAAATGTTTACGATTGGTCACGTGGTTTGGCCACCATTTTGGATTTCTTCTAAACAGGAAGTAGTTTTTTACTCTGGCAACACTTGGGGGAATATTTTCAGTTTTGCTTCATGGCATCTATGTATCAAGCCCTTTCAGAAACCTAAAAAAAAATTCAGATCAGTCACATGGTTTGGCCGCCATTTTGGATTTTAAGCAAAATTGACCAAAAGTTTGGGTATTTGTTTCTCAGAGACGATTCAACCAATCTACTAGATGTTTTTATATTTACCATGTCTTGCCTTAGCTGCATACGAGAAAAATAATATTATTTTGATCAGTCACGTGGTTTGGCCGCCATCTTGGATTTTGTGAAAATAGAAATTATGCAACTACATGTTTTGTATTAGTCTGATTTCTTTCAAATTTTGTATATGCATTTGTGTCATCAGATGGATCATTTTGCCCCAATAGCACACTGTTAGGCCACGTGGCTGGGCACCCATGGGGTGGGGGCTTCTAACCTTATTAATATGCATAACTGTTATAACTCAAGCACTGTTGTAGTTAGGATGATGAATCCTGTGTTATTATGACAACGTTGAACAAGAGATTCGATTAAAATAACAAATGACCATATATGGTCATGTGAGCTCATTAATATGCATAACTGTCATATCTCAAACACTGTTGCAGTTTGGAAGTGGAATCCTGTGTTATTATGACAACATTGAACAAAAGATTTAATTAAAATAACAGATGACCATATATAGTCATGTGAGCTCATTAATATGCGTAATCGTTATATCTCAAACACTGTTGCAGTTAGGAAGATGAATCCTGTGTCATTATGACAACAAGTGAACAAGAGATCTGATTAAAATAACAGATAACCATATATGGTCATGTGAACTCATTAATATGCATAGCAGTCATATCTAAAACACTGTCGCAGTTACGAAGATGAATCCTGTGTTATTATTACAACAGTGAACAAGAGATTTGTTTAAAAATAACAGATGACCATATATGGTCATGTGAACTCATTAATATACATAGCAGTCATATCTGAAACACTATCGCAGAGCAGGACATGTAAGTAGTGTCATTATGAAGACATTGAATGAAAGATGTAACTGACATTAGAAATGGCTATATATGATTATGTAATCTCATTATTGTGCATAAGAACATGGCTCATTATATATCCTGAAAACCATATTTCGATAACCAAACCAGGTAAATACATGGTACCAACTTCATTTCGACCTCATGTTACTGATAATTCAATCTACCTGCAGCTGATTGTCTAACATGTGACCTCATTAATTATGAAACAGAATCTTATCAGCTTGGGCCCCGGTGACGCCGCTTGCGGCTTTAATTTCTTCTTCTTTCTTTAGGGGCCCAAGCCCGAAGGGCGAGGCCCCTATTCTTATTGTCCGGTTTTTTAGGGGCCCAAGCCCGAAGGGCGAGGCCCCTATTCTTATTGTTCGGTTTTTTTAGGGGCCCAAGCCCAAAGGGCGAGGCCCCTATTATTATCGTTCAGTTTTTTCTTTCTTTCTTTCTTTCTTTCTTCCGTAACTTTTTTCGTCAAGCCGTTTGAGAAAACCGCTGAACGGAATGGTCTGATAATGCTCTATACTGATAGTCCCTATTGTGACCTGGTGCAACATGCTTTCAGAATTTCGATTGGTCAATTAGTTTGGCAGCCATATTGGATTGAAATAAAACCGGAAGTGGCTGTTTGACCACTTTCTGAGGGTCTAGGCGTCTAGATTTTTTTTATGGTATATAGTACAACTCATGTGTAATAAATATCAGCAATAAAAACTTTAGCGGTCATGTGACTTTTCCCGCCATTTTGTTTTTCCTAAAAACGGCAAAAAACACTTGAATATCTTCTTCTTCAGAACCACCAAGTAGAATGCTCTCATATGTAGTATTTAGCTTCTATATATGAATCCCATTTATGTTTGAAAAAATGTTTACGATTGGTCACGTGGTTTGGCCACCATTTTGGATTTCTTCTAAACAGGAAGTAGTTTTTTACTCTGGCAACACTTGAGGGAATATTTTCAATTTTCCTTCATGGCATCTGTGTATCAAGCCCTTTCTGAAACCTAAAAAAAAATTCACATCAGTCACATGGTTTGGCCGCCATTTTGGATTTTAAGCAAAATTGACCAAAAGTTTGGGTATTTGTTTCTCAGAGACGATTCAACCAATCTACTAGATGTTTTTATATTTACCATGCCTGGCCTTAGCTGCATACGAGAAAAATAATATTATTTTGATCAGTCACATGGTTTGGCCGCCATCTTTGATTTTGTGAAAATAGAAAATATGCAACTACATGTTTTGTATTAGTCTGATTTCTTTCAAATTTTGTATGTGCATTTGTGTCATCAGATGCATCATTTTGCCCCAATAGCACACTGTTAGGCCTCGTGACTGGGCACCCATGGGGTGGGGGCTTCTAACCTCATTAATATGCATAACTGTTATAACTCAAGCACTGTTGTAGTTAGAATGATGAATCCTGTGTTATTATGACAATGTTGAACAAGAGATTTGATTAAAATAACAAATGACCATTTATGGTCATGTGAGCTCATTAATATGCATAACCATTATATCTTGAACACTGTTGCAGTTAGGAAGATGAATCCTGTGTTATTATGACAACAGTGAACAAGAGATTTGATTAAAATAACAAATGACCATATATGGTCATGTGACTCATTAATATGCATAACCATTATATCTTAAACACTGTTGCAGTTAGGAAGATGAATCCTGTGTTATTATGACAACAGTGAACAAGAGATTTGATTAAAATAACAGATGACCATATATGGTCATGTGAACTCATTAATATGCATAACCATTATATCTTAAACACTGTTGCAGTTAGGAAGATGAATCCTGTGTTATCATGACAACAGTGAACAAGAGATTTGATTAAAATAACAGATGACCATATATGGTCATATGAACTCATTAATATGCATAACCATTATATCTTAAACACTGTTGCAGTTAGGAAGATGAATCCTGTGTTATTATGACAACAGTGAACAAGAGATTTGATTAAAATAACAGATGACCATATACGGTCATGTGAGCTCATTAATATGCATAGCAGTCATATCTAAAACACTGTCGCAGAGCAGGACATGTAACTAGTGTCATTATGAAGACATTGAATGAAAGATGTAACTGACATTAGAAATGGCTATATATGATTATGCAATCTTATTATTGTGCATAAGAACATGGCTCATTATATATCCTGAAAACCATATTTCGATAACCAAACCAGGTAAATACATGGTACCAACTTCATTTTGACCTCATGTTACTGAAAATTCAAGCTACCTGATTGTCTAACATGTGACCTCATTGATTATGAAACAGAGTCTTGTCAGCTTGGGCCCCGGTGACGCCGCTTGCGGCTTTAATCTTCTTTCTTCTTCTTTCTTCCACAACTTCTTTCGTCAAGCCGTTTGAGAAAACCGCTGAACGGAATGGTCTGATAATGCTTCATACTGATAGTCCATAATGTGAACTGGTGCAACATGCTTTCAGAATTTCGATTGGTCAATTAGTTTGGCAGCCATATTGGATTGAAATAAAACCGGAAGTGGCTGTTTGACCACTTTCTGAGGGTCTAGGCATCTAGATTTTTTTATGGTATATAGTACAACTCATGTGTAATAGATATCAACAATAAAAACTTTAGCGGTCATGTGACTTTTCCCGCCATTTTGTTTTTCCTAAAAACGGCAAAAAACACTTGAAAATCTTCTTCTTCAGAACCACTATGCAGAATGCTCTCATATGTAGTATTTGGCTTCTATATATGAATCCAATTTACGTTTGAAAAAATTGTTATGATTGGTCACATGGTTTGGCCGCCATTTTGGGTTTCTTCTAAACAGGAAGTAGTTTTTTACTCTGGCAAAACTTGAGGGATTATTTTCAATTTTGCTTCATGGCATCTGTATATCATTCCCTTTCAGTAACATAAAAAAGATTTCAGATCAGTCACATGGTTTGGCCGCCATCTTGGATTTTAAGCAAAATTGATCAAAAGTTTGGGCATTTGTTTCTCAGAGGTGATTCAACCAATCTACAAGATGTTTTTATATTTACCATGCCTGGCCTGATCTCCATATGAGAAAAATAATATTATTTTGATCAGTCACATGGTTTGGCCGCCATCTTGGATTTTATGAAAACAAACCTTGTGCATTTACATGTGTTGTATTGGTCCGATTTGGCTAAAATTGTACATGTGCATTCTACTCATGAGATGCATTCTTTCAACCGAATGGCACGTGGCTGGGTTTTGTCGCCAAGCGCCTAAGGGGTGGGGGCTTCTAACCTCATTAATATGCATAACTGATATATCTCAAGCACTGTTGGAGTTAGGAAGATGAAACCTGTGTTATTATGACAACATTAAACAATTGATTTCATTAAAATAACAGATTACCATATATGGTCATGTGAACTCATTAATATGCATAACCATTATATCTCAAACACTGTTGTAGTTAGGAAGATGATTCCTGTGTTATCATGACAACAGTGAACAAGAGATTTGATTAAAATAACAGATGACCATATATGGTCATGTGAACTCATTAATATGCATAACCATGATATCTCAAACACTGTTGCAGTTAGGAAGATGATTCCTGTGTTATCATGACAACAGTGAACAAGAGATTTGATTAAAATAACAGATGACCATATATGGTCATGTGAACTCATTAATATGCATAACCATGATATCTTAAACACTGTTGCAGTTAGGAAGATGAATCCTGTGTTATTATGACAACAGTGAACAAGAGATTTGATTAAAATAACAGATGACCATATATGGTCATGTGACTCATTGATATGCATAACCATTATATATTAAACACTGTTGCAGTTAGGAAGATGAATCCTGTGTTATTATGACAACAGTGAACAAGAGATTTGATTAAAATAACAGATGACCATATATGGTCATGTGACTCATTGATATGCATAACCATTATATATTAAACACTGTTGCAGTTAGGAAGATGAATCCTGTGTTATTATGACAACAGTGAACAAGAGATTTGATTAAAATAACAGATGACCATATATGGTCATGTGACTCATTGATATGCATAACCATTATATATTAAACACTGTTGCAGTTAGGAAGATGAATCCTGTGTTATTATGACAACAGTGAATAAGAGATTTGATTAAAATAACAGATGACCATATATGGTCATGTGAACTCATTAATATGCATAACCATGATATCTTAAACACTGTTGCAGTTAGGAAGATGAATCCTGTGTTATTATGACAACAGTGAACAAGAGATTTGATTAAAATAACAGATGACCATATATGGTCATGTGACTCATTGATATGCATAACCATTATATATTAAACACTGTTGCAGTTAGGAAGATGAATCCTGTGTTATTATGACAACAGTGAACAAGAGATTTGATTAAAATAACAGATGACCATACATGGTCATGTGACTCATTGATATGCATAACCATTATATATTAAACACTGTTGCAGTTAGGAAGATGAATCCTGTGTTATTATGACAACAGTGAACAAGAGATTTGATTAAAATAACAGATGACCATATATGGTCATGTGAACTCATTAATATGCAAAGCAGTCATATCTAAACACTGTCGCAGAGCAGGACATGTAACTAGTGTCATTATGAAGACATTGAATGAAAGATGTAACTGACATTAGAAATGGCTATATATGATTATGTAATCTTATTATTGTGCATAAGAACATGGCTCATTATATATCCTGAAAACCATATTTCGATAACCAAACCAGGTAAATACATGGTACCAACTTTATTTTGACCTCATGTTACTAATAATTCAAGCTACCTGATTGTCTAACATGTGACCACATTAATTATGAAACAGAATCTTGTCAGCTTGGGCCCCGGTGACGCCGCTTGCGGCTTTAATTAGGGGCCCAAGCCCAAAGGGCGAGGCCCCTATTCTTATTGTCCGGTTTTTTCTTCTTCTTTCTTCTTCTTCTTCTTCTTCTTTCTTCCACAACTTCTTTCGTCAAGCCGTTTGAGAAAACTGCTAAACTGAATAGTCTGAAAAAGCTCTATACTTATAGTCCCTAATGTGACCTAGTGCAACATGCTTTCAGAATTTTGATTGGCCAATTAGTTTGGCAGCCATATTGGATTGAAATAAAACCGGAAGTGGCTGTTTGACCACTTTCTGAGGGTCTAGGCTTCTAGATTTTTTTATGGTATATAGTACTACTCATATGTAATGAATATCAGCAATAAAAACTTTAGCGGTCATGTGACTTTTCCCGCCATTTTGTTTTTCCTAAAAACGGCAAAAAACACTTAAAAATCTTCTTCTTCAGAACCATCAAGCAGAATGCTCTCATATATAGTATTTGGCTTCTATATATGAAGCCCGTTTATGTTTGAAAAAAATTATTACGATTGGTCACATGGTTTGGCCACCATTTTGGATTTCTTCTAAACAGGAAGTAGTTTTTTTACTCATGCCACACTTGAGGGATTATTTTCAATATTGTTGTATGGCATCTCTATATCAATCTCTTTCAGAAACCTAAAAAAGATTTCAGATCAGTCACATGGTTTGGCCGCCATCTTGGATTTTAAGCAAAATTAACCAAAAGTTTGGGCATTTGTTTCTCAGAGGTGATTCAACCAATCTACTAGATGTTTTTATATTTACCATGCCTGGCCTTAGCTCCATATGAGAAAAATAATATTATTTTGATCAGTCACATGGTTTGGCCGCCATCTTGGATTTTATGAAAACAGATCTTGTGCAATTACATGTGTTGTATTGGTCCGATTTGACTAAAATTGGATATGTGCATTCTACTTTTGAGATGCATTTTTTCAACCGAATGGCACGTGGCTGGGTTTTGTCGCTGGGCGCCTAAGGGGTGGGGGCTTCTAACCTCATTAATATGCATAACTGATATATCTCAAGCACTGTTGGAGTTAGGAAGATGAAACCTGTGTTATTATGACAACATTAAACAATTGATTTCATTAAAATAACAGATTACCATATATGGTCATGTGAACTCATTAATATGCATAACCATTATATCTCAAACACTGTTGTAGTTAGGAAGATGATTCCTGTTATCATGACAACAGTGAACAAGAGATTTGATTAAAATAACAGATTACCATATATGGTCATGTGAACTCATTAATATGCATAACCATTATATCTTAAACACTGTTGCAGTTAGGAAGATGAATCCTGTGTTATTATGACAACAGTGAACAAGAAATTTTATTAAAATAACAGATGACCATATATGGTCATGTGAACTCATTAATATGCATAATTGTCATATCTGAAACACTGTGGCAGAACAAGGCATGCAACCAGTGCCATAATGAAGACATCTACCAAAATAATTAACTCATATAAGAGAATATCATTTATGATTATGTAACCTCATTAATATGCATGAGCACATGGCTCCTTGTATATTCTAAAAACCGTATCTCAATAACTGAACCAGGTAAATAGAAGGAAGCATCAGCATGTCAACCTCATTGTACAAATCATTCAAAGTACTTTAATGGCAATTCATTGACCACTTTAATTACATAATTCGTCTGATAGCTTGGGCCCCGGTGACGCCGCTTGCGGCTTTAATTAGGGGCCCAAGCCTGTAGGGCGTGGCCCCTATTCTTATTGTCCGGTTTTTAGGGGCCCAAGCCCGAAGGGCGAGGCCCCTATTCTTATTGTCCGGTTTTTTCTTCTTCTTCATCATCTTCTTTCTTCCGTAACTTTTTTCGTCAAGCCGTTTGAGAAAACCGCTGAACAGAATGGTCTGATAATGCTCTATACTGATAGTCCATAATGTGAACTGGTGCAACACGCTTTCAGAATTTCGATTGGACAATTAGTTTGGCAGCCATATTGGATTGAAATAAAACCGGAAGTGGCTGTTTGACCACTTTCTGAGGGTCTAGGCGTCTAGATTTTTTTATGGTATATAGTACAACTCATGTGTAATAAATATCAGCAATAAAAACTTTAGCGGTCATGTGATTTTTCCCGCCATTTTGTTTTTCCTAAAAACGGCAAAAAACACTTGAAAATCTTCTTCTTCAGAACCACCAAGCAGAATGCTCTCATATGTAGTATTTAGCTTCTATATATGAATGCAATTTATGTTTGAAAAAATGTTTACGATTGGTCACGTGGTTTGGCCACCATTTTGGATTTCTTCTAAACAGGAAGTAGTTTTTTACTCTGGCAACACTTGAGGGAATATTTTCAATTTTGCTTCATGGCATCTGTGTATCAAGCCCTTTCAGAAACCTAAAAAAAATTTCAGATCAGTCACATGGTTTGGCCGCCATTTTGGATTTTAAGCAAAATTGACCAAAAGTTTGGGTATTTGTTTCTCAGAGACGATTCAACCAATCTACTAGATGTTTTTATATTTACCATGCCTGGCCTTAGCTGCATACGAGAAAAATAATATTATTTTAGACAGTCACGTGGTTTGGCCGCCATCTTGGATTTTGTGAAAATAGAAATTATGCAACTACATGTTTTGTATTAGTCTGATTTCTTTCAAATTTTGTATGTGCATTTGTGTCATCAGATGCATCATTTTGCCCCAATAGCACACTGTTAGGCCACGTGGCTGGGCACCCATGGGGTGGGGGGCTTCTAACCTCATTAATATGCATAACTGTTATAACTCAAGCACTGTTGTAGTTAGGATGATGAATCCTGTGTTATTATGACAACGTTAAACAAGAGATACGATTAAAATAACAAATGACCATATATGGTCATGTGAGCTCATTAATATGCATAACTGTCATATCTCAAACACTGTTGCAGTTAGGAAGTGGAATCCTGTGTTATTATGACAACATTGAACAAAAGATTTGATTAAAATAACAGATGACCATATATAGTCACGTGAGCTCATTAATATGCGTAATCGTTATATCTCAAACACTGTTGCAGTTAGGAAGATGAATCCTGTGTCATTATGACAACAGTTAACAAGAGATTTGATTAAAATAACAGATAACCATATATGGTCATGTGAACTCATTAATATGCATAACCATTATATCTTAAACACTGTCGCAGTTAAGAAGATAAATCCTGTGTCATTATAACAACAGTGAACAAGAGATTTGATTAAAATAACAGATAACCATATATGGTCATGTGAACTCACTAATATGCATAGCAGTCATATCTAAAACACTGTCGCAGTTAGGAAGATGAATCCTGTGTTATTATGACAACAGTGAACAAGAGATTTGATTAAAATAACAAATGACCATATATGGTCATGTGAACTCATTAATATGCATAACCATTATATCTTAAACACTGTTGCAGTTAGGAAGATGAATTCTGTGTTATGACAACAGTGAACAAGAGATTTGATTAAAATAACAGATAACCATATATGGTCATGTGAACTCATTAATATGCATAACCATTATATCTTAAACACTGTTGCAGTTAGGAAGATGAATCCTGTGTTATTATGACAACAGTGAACAAGAGATTTGATTAAAAATAACAGATGACCATATATGGTAATGTGAACTCATTAATATGCAAAGCAGTCATATCTAAAACACTGTCGCAGAGCAGGACGTGTAACAAGTGTCATTATGAAGACATTGAATGAAAGATGTAACGGACATTAGAAATGGCTATATATGATTATGTAATCTCATTATTAAGAACATGGCTCATTATATATCCTGAAAACCATATTTCGATAACCAAACCAGGTAAATACATGGTACCAACTTCATTTTGACCTCATGTTACTGATAATTCAAGCTACCCGATTGTCTAACATGTGACCACATTAATTATGAAACAGAATCTTGTCAGCTTGGGCCCCGGTGATGCCGCTTGCGGCTTTAATTCTTCTTTCTTCTTTCTTTCTTTCTTCCGTAACTTTTTTCGTCAAGCCGTTTGAGAAAACCGCTGAACGGAATGGTCTGATAATGTTCTATACTGATAGTCCCTAATGTGAACTGGTGCAACATGCTTTCAGAATTTTGATTGGTCAATTAGTTTGGCAGCCATATTGGATTGAAATAAAACCGGAAGTGGCTGTTTGACCACTTTCTGAGGGTCTAGGCGTCTAGATTTTTTTATGGTATATAGTACAACTCATGTGTAATAAATATCAGCAATAAAAACTTTAGCGGTCATGTGACTTTTCCCGCCATTTTGTTTTTCCTAAAAACGGCAAAAAACACTTAAAAATCTTCTTCTTCAGAACCACCAAGTAGAATGCTCTCATATGTAGTATTTAGCTTCTATATATGAATCCCATTTATGTTTGAATATTTTTTTACGATTGGTCACGTGGTTTGGCCACCATTTTGGATTTCTTCTAAACAGGAAGTAGTTTTTTACTCTGGCAACACTTGAGGGATTATTTTCAATTTTTCTTCATGGCATCAGTGTATCAAACCCTTTCAAAAATCTGAAAAAAAAATTCAGATCAGTCATATGGTTTGGCCGCCATTTTGGATTTTAAGCAAAATTGACAAAAAGTTTGGGTATTTGTTTCTCAGAGACGATTCAACCAATCTACTAGATGTTTTTATATTTACCATGCCTGCCCTTAGCTCCATACGAGAAAAATAATATTATTTTGATCAGTCACATGGTTTGGCCGCCATCTTGGATTTTGTGAAAATAGACATTATGCAACTACATGTTTTGTATTAGTCTGATTTCTTTCAAATTTTATATGTGCATTTGTGTCATCAGATGCATCATTTTGCCCCAATAGCACACTGTTAGGCCACATGGCTGGGCACCCATGGGGTGGGGGCTTCTAACCTCATTAATATGCATAACTGTTATAACTCAAGCACTGTTGTAGTTAGGATGATGAATCCTGTGTTATTATGACAACAATCAACAAGATATTCGATTAAATTAACAAATGACCATATATGGTCATGTGAGCTCATTAATATGCATAACTGTCATATCTCAAACACTGTTGCAGTTAGGAAGTGGAATCCTGTGTTATTATGACAACATTGAACAAGATATTTGATTAAAATAACAGATGACCATATATGGTCATGTGAACTCATTAATATGCATAACCATTATATCCTAAACACTGTTGCATTTAGGGAGATGAATCCTGTGTTATTATGACAACAGTGAACAAGAGATTTGATTAAAATAACAGATGACCATATATGGTCATGTGAACTCATTAATACGCAAAGCAGTCATATCTAAAACACTGTCGCAGAGCAGGACATGTAACTAGTGTCATTATGAAGACATTGAATGAAAGATGTAACTGACATTAGAAATGGCTATATATGATTATGTAAACTCATTATTGTGCATAAGAACATGGCTCATTATATATCCTGAAAATCATATTTATTTTGATCAGTCACGTGGTTTGGCCGCCATCTTGGATTTTGTGAAAATAGAAATTATGCAACTACATGTTTTGTATTAGTCTGATTTCTTTCAAATTTTGTATGTGCATTTGTGTCATCAGATGCATCATTTTGCCCCAATAGCACACTGTTAGGCCACGTGGCTGGGCACCCATGGGGTGGGGGCTTCTAACCTCATTAATATGCATAACTGTTATAACTCAAGCACTGTTGTAGTTAGGATGATGAATCCTGTGTTATTATGACAACCTTGAACAAGAGATTTGATTAAAATAACAGATTACCATATATGGTCATGTGAACTCATTAATATGCATAGCAGTCATATCTGAAACACTGTCGCAGAGCAGGACATGTAACTAGTGTCATTATGAAGACATTGAATGAAAGATGTAACTGACATTAGAAATGGCTATATATGATTATGTAATCTCATTATTGTGCATAAGAACATGGCTCATTATATATCCTGAAAACCATATTTCGATAACCAAAGCAGGTAAATACATGGTACCAACTTCATTTCAACCTCATGTTACTGATAATAAGAGCTACCTGATTGTCTGACATGTAACCTCATTAATTATGAAACAGAATCTTATCAGCTTGGGCCCCGGTGACGCCGCTTGCGGCTTTAATCTTCTTCTTCTTCTTCTTCTTTCTTCCACAACTTCTTTCGTCAAGCCGTTTGAGAAAACTGCTGAACTGAATAGTCTGAAAATGCTCTATTCTGATAGTCCCTAATGTGAACTGGTGCAACATGCTTTCAGAATTTCGATTGGCCAATTAGTTTGGCAGCCATATTGGATTGAAATAAAACCGGAAGTGGCTGTTTGACCACTTTCTGAGGGTCTAGGCGTCTAGATTTTTTTATGGTATATAGTACAACTCATGTGTAATAAATATCAGAAATAAAAACTTTAGCGGTCACGTGACTTTTCCCGCCATTTTGTTTTTCCTAAAAACGGCAAAAAACAGTTAAAAATCTTCTTCTTCAGAACCACCAAGCAGAATGCTCTCATATGTAGTATTTAGCTTCTATATATGAATCCCATTTATGTTTGAAAAAATGTTTACGATTGGTCACGTGGTTTGGCCACCATTTTGGATTTCTTCTAAACAGGAAGTAGTTTTTTACTCTGGCAACACTTGAGGGAATATTTTCAATTTTGCTTCATGGCATCTGTGTATCAAGCCCTTTCAGAAACCAAAAAAAAATTTCAGATCAGTCACATGGTTTGGCCGCCATTTTGGATTTTAAGCAAAATTGGCCAAAAGTTTGGGTATTTGTTTCTCAGAGACGATTCAACCAATCTACTAGATGTTTTTATATTTACCATGCCTGGCCTTAGCTGCATACGAGAAAAATAATATTATTTTGATCAGTCACGTGGTTTGGCCGCCATCTTGGATTTTGTGAAAATAGAAATTATGCAACTACATGTTTTGTATTAGTCTGATTTCATTCAAATTTTGTATGTGCATTTGTGTCATCAGATGCATCATTTTGCCCCAATAGCACACTGTTAGGCCACGTGGCTGGGCACCCATGGGGTGGGGCTTCTAACCTCATTAATATGCATAACTGTTATAACTCAAGCACTGATGTAGTTAGGATGATGAATCCTGTGTTATTATGACAACCTTGAACAAGAGATTCGATTAAAATAACAAATGACCATATATGGTCATGCGAGCTCATTAATATGCATAACTGTCATATCTCAAACACTGTTGCAGTTAGGAAGTGGAATCCTGTGTCATTATGACAACAGTGAACAAGAGATTTGATTAAAATAACAGATAACCATATATGGTCATGTGAACTCATTAATATGCATAGCAGTCATATCTAAAACACTGTTGCAGTTGGGAAGATGAATCCTGTGTTATTATGACAACATTGAACAAGAGATTTGATTAAATTAACAGATGACCATATATGGTCATGTGAACTCATTATTATGCATAACCATTATATCTTAAACACTGTCGCAGTTAGGAAGATAAATCCTGTGTCATTATGACAACAGTGAACAAGAGATTTGATTAAAATAACAGATAACCACATATGGTCATGTGAACTCATTAATATGCATAGCAGTCATATCTAAAACACTGTCGCACTTAGGAAGATGAATCCTGTGTTATTATGACAACAGTGAACAAGAGATTTGATTAAAATAACAGATGACCATATATTGTCATGTGAACTCATTAATATGCATAACCATTATATCTTAAACACTGTTGCAGTTAGGAAGATGAATCCTGTGTTATTATGACAACAGTGAACAAGAGATTTGATTAAAATAACAGATAATCATATATGGTCATGTGAACTCATTAATATGCATAACCATTATATCTTAAACACTGTTGCAGTTAGGAAGATGAATCCTGTGTTATTATGACAACAGTGAACAAGAGATTTGATTAAAATAACAGATAACCATATATGGTCATGTGAACTCATTAATACGCATAACCATTATAACTCAATCACTGTTGTAGTTAGGGAGATGATTCCTGCATTATTATGACAACGTTGAACAAGAGATTTGATTAAAATGACAAATGACCATATATGGTCATGTGAGCTCATTAATATGCATAACTGTCATATCTTAAACACTTGCAGTTAGGAAGATGAATCCTGTGTCATTATGACAACAGTGAACAAGAGATTTGATTAAAATAACAGATGACCATATATGGTCATGTGAACTCATTAATATGCATAGCAGTCATATCTGAAACACTGTCACAGAGCAGGACATGTAACTAGTGTCATTATGAAGACATTGAATAAAAGATGTAACTGACATTGGAAATGGCTATATATGATTATGTAATCTCATTATTGTGCATAAGAACATGGCTCATTATATATCCTGAAAACCATATTTCGATAACCAAACCAGGTTCATTTTGACCTCATGTTACTGATAATTCAAGCTACCTGATTGTCTAACATGTGACCTCATTAATTATGAAACAGAATCTTGTCAGCTTGGGCCCCGGTGACGCCGCTTGCGGCTTTAATCTTCTTCTTCTTCTTCTTCTTTCTTCCACAACTTCTTTCGTCAAGCCGTTTGAGAAAACTGCTAAACTGAATAGTCTGAAAAAGCTCTATACTTATAGTCCCTAATGTGACCTAGTGCAACATGCTTTCAGAATTTTGATTGCCCAATTAGTTTGGCAGCCATATTGGATTGAAATAAAACCGGAAGTGGCTGTTTGACCACTTTCTGAGGGTCTAGGCTTCTAGATTTTTTTATGGTATATAGTACAACTCATGTGTAATAAATATCAGCAATAAAAACTTTAGCGGTCATGTGACTTTTCCCGCCATTTTGTTTTTCCTAAAAACGGCAAAAAACACTTTAAAATCTTCTTCTTCAGAACCACCAAGCAGAATGCTCTCATATGTAGTATTTAGCTTCTATATATGAATACCATTTATGTTTGAAAAAATGTTTACGATTGGTCACGTGGTTTGGCCACCATTTTGGATTTCTTCTAAACAGGAAGTAGTTTTTTACTCTGGCAACACTTGGGGGAATATTTTCAGTTTTGCTTCATGGCATCTATGTATCAAGCCCTTTCAGAAACCTAAAAAAAAATTCAGATCAGTCACATGGTTTGGCCGCCATTTTGGATTTTAAGCAAAATTGACCAAAAGTTTGGGTATTTGTTTCTCAGAGACGATTCAACCAATCTACTAGATGTTTTTATATTTACCATGTCTTGCCTTAGCTGCATACGAGAAAAATAATATTATTTTGATCAGTCACGTGGTTTGGCCGCCATCTTGGATTTTGTGAAAATAGAAATTATGCAACTACATGTTTTGTATTAGTCTGATTTCTTTCAAATTTTGTATGTGCATTTGTGTCATCAGATGGATCCTTTTGCCCCAATAGCACACTGTTAGGCCACGTGGCTGGGCACCCATGGGGTGGGGGCTTCTAACCTTATTAATATGCATAACTGTTATAACTCAAGCACTGTTGTAGTTAGGATGATGAATCCTGTGTTATTATGACAACGTTGAACAAGAGATTCGATTAAAATAACAAATGACCATATATGGTCATGTGAGCTCATTAATATGCATAACTGTCATATCTCAAACACTGTTGCAGTTTGGAAGTGGAATCCTGTGTTATTATGACAACATTGAACAAAAGATTTAATTAAAATAACAGATGACCATATATAGTCATGTGAGCTCATTAATATGCGTAATCGTTATATCTCAAACACTGTTGCAGTTAGGAAGATGAATCCTGTGTCATTATGACAACAAGTGAACAAGAGATCTGATTAAAATAACAGATAACCATATATGGTCATGTGAACTCATTAATATGCATAGCAGTCATATCTAAAACACTGTCGCAGTTAGGAAGATGAATCCTGTGTTATTATTACAACAGTGAACAAGAGATTTGTTTAAAAATAACAGATGACCATATATGGTCATGTGAACTCATTAATATACATAGCAGTCATATCTGAAACACTATCGCAGAGCAGGACATGTAAGTAGTGTCATTATGAAGACATTGAATGAAAGATGTAACTGACATTAGAAATGGCTATATATGATTATGTAATCTCATTATTGTGCATAAGAACATGGCTCATTATATATCCTGAAAACCATATTTCGATAACCAAACCAGGTAAATACATGGTACCAACTTCATTTCGACCTCATGTTACTGATAATACAATCTACCTGACTGTCTAACATGTGACCACATTAATTATGAAACAGAATCTTATCAGCTTGGGCCCCGGTGACGCCGCTTGCGGCTTTAATTAGGGGCCCAAGCCCGAAGGGCGAGGCCCCTATTCTTATTGTCCGGTTTTTTTAGGGGCCCAAGCCCGAAGGGCGAGGCCCCTATTCTTATTGTCCGGTTTTTTCTTCTTTCTTTCTTTCTTTCTTTCTTCCGTAACTTTTTTCGTCAAGCCGTTTGAGAAAACCGCTGAACGGAATGGTCTGATAATGCTCTATACTGATAGTCCCTAATGTGAACTGGTGCAACATGCTTTCAGAATTTCGATTGGTCAATTAGTTTGGCAGCCATATTGGATTGAAATAAAACCGGAAGTGGCTGTTTGACCACTTTCTGAGGGTCTAGGCGTCTAGATTTTTTTATGGTATATAGTACAACTCATGTGTAATAAATATCAGCAATAAAAACTTTAGCGGTCATGTGACTTTTCCCGCCATTTTGTTTTTCCTAAAAACGGCATAAAACACTCAAAAATCTTCTTCTTCAGAACCACCAAGCAGAATGCTCTCATATGTAGTATTTAGCTTCTATATATGAATCCCATTTATGTTTGACAAAATGTTTACGATTGGTCACGTGGTTTGGCCACCATTTTGGATTTCTTCTAAACAGGAAGTAGTTTTTTACTCTGGCAACACTTGAGGGAATATTTTCAATTTTGCTTCATGGCATCTGTGTATCAAGCCCTTTCAGAAACCAAAAAAAAATTTCAGATCAGTCACATGGTTTGGCCGCCATTTTGGATTTTAAGTAAAATTGACCAAAAGTTTGGGTATTTGTTTCTCAGAGACGATTCAACCAATCTACTAGATGTTTCTATATTTACCATGCCTGGCGTTAGCTGCATACGAGAAAAATAATATTATTTTGATCAGTCACGTGGTTTGGCCGCCATCTTGGATTTTGTGAAAATAGAAATTATGCAACTACATGTTTTGTATTAGTCTGATTTCTTTCAAATTTTGTATGTGCATTTGTGTCATCAGATGCATCATTTTGCCCCAATAGCACACTGCTAGGCCACGTGGCTGGGCACCCATGGGGTGGGGGCTTCTAACCTCATTAATATGCATAACTGATATATCTCAAGCTCTGTTGCAGTTAGGGAGATGAAACCCGTGTTATTATGACAACATTAAAAAAGTGATTTCATTAAAATGACAGATGACCATATATGGTCATGTGAACTCATTAATATGCATAACCATTATATCTTAAACACTGTTGCAGTTAGGAAGATGAATCCTGTGTTATTATGACAACAGTGAACAAGAGATTTGATTAAAATAACAGATGACTATATATGGTCATGTGAGCTCATTAATATGCATAACCATAATATCTTAAACACTGTTGCAGTTAGGAAGATGAATCCTGTGTTATGACAACAGAGAACAAGAGATTTGATTAAAATAACAGATGACCATATATGGTCATGTGAACTCATTAATATGCATAGCAGTCATATCTGAAACACTGTCGCAGAGCAGGACATGTAACTAGTGTCATTATGAAGACATTGAATGAAAGATGTAACTGACATTAGAAATGGCTATATATGATTATGTAATCTCATTATTGTGCATAAGAACATGGCTCATTATATATCCTGAAAACCATATTTCGATAACCAAAATAGGTAAATACATGGTACCAACTTCATTTTGACCTCATGTTACTGATAATACAAGCTACCTGCAGCTGATTGTCTAACATGTGACCTCATTAATTATGAAACAGAACCTTATCAGCTTGGGCCCCGGTGACGCCGCTTGCGGCTTTAATCTTCTTTCTTTCTTCTTTCTTCCGTAACTTTTTTCGTCAAGCCGTTTGAGAAAACTGCTGAACTGAATAGTCTGATAGTGCTCTATACTGATAGTGCCTAATGTGAACTGGTGCAACATGCTTTCAGAATTTCGATTGGTCAATTAGTTTGGCAGCCATGTTCAAATGAAATAAAACCGGAAGTGGCTGTTTGACCACTTTCTGAGGGTCTAGGCGTCTAGATTTTTTTATGGTATATAGTACAACTCATGTGTAATAGATATCAGCAATAAAAACTTTAGCGGTCATGTGACTTTTCCCGCCATTTTGTTTTTCCTAAAAACGGCAAAAGCTACTAAAAAATCTTCTTCTTCAGAACCACCAAGCAGAATGCTCTCATATGTAGTATTTAGCTTCTATATATGAATCCCATTTATGTTTGAAAAAATTATTACGATTGGTCACGTGGTTTGGCCACCATTTTGGATTTCTTCTAAACAGGAAGTAGATTTTTTACTCTGGCAACACTTGAGGGATTATTTTCAATTTTGCTTCATGGCATCTGTATATCAAACCCTTTCAGAAACCTAAAAAAGATTTCAGATCAGTCACATGGTTTGGCCGCCATCTTGGATTTTAAGCAAAATTGACCAAAAGTTTGGGCATTTGTTTCTCAGAGGTGATTCAACCAATCTAGTAGATGTTTTTATATTTACCATGCCTGGCCTTAGCTCCATATGAGAAAAATAATATTATTTTGATCAGTCACGTGGTTTGGCCGCCATCTTAGATTTTGTGAAAATAGAAATTATGCAACTACATGTTTTGTATTAGTCTGATTTCTTTCAAATTTTGTATGTGCATTTGTGTCATCAGATGCATCATTTTGCCCCAATAGCACACTGCTAGGCCACGTGGCTGGGCACCCATGGGGTGGGGGCTTCTAACCTCATTAATATGCATAACTGTTATAACTCAAGCACTGTTGTAGTTAGGATGATGAATCCTGTGTTATTATGACAACGTTGAACAAGAGATTTGATTAAAATAACAGATGACCATATATGGTCATGTGAGCTCATTAATATGCATAACCATTATATCTTAAACACTGTTGCAGTTAGGAAGATGAATCCTGTGTTATTATGACAACAGTGAACAAGAGATTTGATTAAAATAACAGATGACCATATATGGTCATGTGAACTCATTAATATGCATAGCAGTCATATCTGAAACACTGTCACAGAGCAGGACATGTAACTAGTGTCATTATGAAGACATTGAATGAAAGATGTAACTGACATTAGAAATGGCTATATATGATTATGTAATCTCATTAATGTGCATAAGAACATGGCTTATTATATATCCTGAAAACCATATTTTGATAACCAAACCAGGGAAATACATGGTACCAACTTCATTTCGACCTCATGTTACTGATAATACAAGCTACCTGATTGTCTAACATGTGACCTCATTAATTATGAAACAGAATCTTGTCAGCTTGGGCCCCGGTGACGCCGCTTGCGGCTTTAATTAGGGGCCCAAGCCTGTAAGGCGTGGCCCCTATTCTTATTGTCCGGTTTTTAGGGGCCCAAGCCCGAAGGGCGAGGCCCCTATTCTTATTGTCCGGTTTTTTCTTCTTTCTTCTTTCTTTCTTTCTTCCGTAACTTTTTTCGTCAAGCCGTTTGAGAAAACCGCTGAACGGAATGGTCTGATAATGCTCTATACTGATAGTCCCTAATGTGAACTGGTGCAACATGCTTTCAGAATTTTGATTGGTCGATTAGTTTGGCAGCCATGTTGGATTGAATTAAAACCGGAAGTGGCTGTTTGACCACTTTCTGAGGGTCTAGGCGTCTAGATTTTTTTATGGTGTATAGTACAACTCATGTGTAATAAATATCAGCAATAAAAACTTTAGCGGTCATGTGACTTTTCCCGCCATTTTGTTTTTCCTAAAAACGGCAAAAAACGCTTAACAATCTTCTTTTTCAGAACCACAAAGCAGAATGCTCTCATATGTAGTATTTAGCTTCTATATATGAATCCGATTTATGTTTGAAAAAATGTTTACGATTGGTCACGTGGTTTGGCCACCATTTTGGATTTCTTCTAAACAGGAAGTAGTTTTTTACTCTGGCAACGCTTGAGGGATTATTTTCAATTTTGCTTCATGGCATCTGTATATCAAACTATTTCAGAAACCTAAAAAAGATTTCAGATCAGTCACATGGTTTGGCCGCCATCTTGGATTTTAAGCAAAATTGACCAAAAGTTTGGGCATTTGTTTCTCAAAGGTCATTCAACCAATCAACTAGATGTTTTTATATTTACCATGCCTGGCCTTAGCTCCATATGAGAAAAATAATATTATTTTGATCAGTCACGTGGTTTGGCCGCCATCTTGGATTTTGTGAAAATAGAAATTATGCAACTACATGTTTTGTATTATTCTGATTTCTTTCACATTTTGTATGTGCATTTGTGTCATCAGATGCATCATTTTTCCCCAATAGCACACTGCTAGGCCACGTGGCTGGGCACCCATGGGGTGGGGGCTTCTAACCTCATTAATATGCATAACTGTTATAACTCAAACACTGTTGCAGTTAGGGTGATGAATCCTGTGTTATTATGACAACAGTGAACAAGAGATTTGATTAAAATAACAGATGACCATATATGGTCATGTGAACTCATTGATATGCATAACCATTATATCTTAAACACTGTTGCAGTTACGAAGATGAATCCTGTGTTATTATGACAACAGTGAACAAGAGATTTGATTAAAATAACAGATGACCATATATGGTCATGTAAACTCATTAATATGCATAACCATTATATCTTAAACACTGTTGCAGTTAGGAAGATAAATCCTGTGTCATTATGACAACAGTGAACAAGAGATTTGATTAAAATAACAGATAACCATATATGGTCATGTGAACTCATTAATATGCATAACCATTATATCTTAAACACTGTTGCAGTTAGGAAGATGAATCCTGTGTTATTATGACAACAGTGAACAAGAGATTTGATTAAAAATAACAGATGACCATATATGGTCATGTGAACTCATTAATATGCATAACCATTATATCTTAAACACTGTTGCAGTTACGAAGATGAATCCTGTGTTATTATGACAACAGTGAACAAGAGATTTGATTAAAATAACAGATGACCATATATGGTCATGTAAACTCATTAATATGCATAACCATTATATCTTAAACACTGTTGCAGTTAGGAAGATAAATCCTGTGTCATTATGACAACAGTGAACAAGAGATTTGATTAAAATAACAGATGACCATATATGGTCATGTAAACTCATTAATATGCATAACCATTATATCTTAAACACTGTTGCAGTTAGGAAGATAAATCCTGTGTCATTATGACAACAGTGAACAAGAGATTTGATTAAAATAACAGATAACCATATATGGTCATGTGAACTCATTAATATGCATAACCATTATATCTTAAACACTGTTGCAGTTAGGAAGATGAATCCTGTGTTATTATGACAACAGTGAACAAGAGATTTGATTAAAAATAACAGATGACCATATATGGTCATGTGAACTCATTAATATGCAAAGCAGTCATATCTAAACACTGTCGCAGAGCAGGACATGTAACAAGTGTCATTATGAAGACATTGAATGAAAGATGTAACTGACATTAGAAATGGCTATATATGATTATGTAATCTCATTATTAAGAACATGGCTCATTATATATCCTGAAAACCATATTTCGATAACCAAACCAGGTAAATACATGGTACCAACTTCATTTTGACCTCATGTTACTGATAATACAAGCTACCTGATTGTCTAACATGTGACCTCATTAATTATGAAACAGAATCTTGTCAGCTTGGGCCCCGGTGACGCCGCTTGCGGCTTTAATTTCTTTCTTCTTTCTTTCTTTCTTTCTTTCTTCCGTAACTTTTTTCGTCAAGCCGTTTGAGAAAACCGCTGAACGGTATGGTCTGATAATGCTCTGTACTGATAGTCCCTAATGTGAACTGGTGCAACATGCTTTCAGAATTTCGATTGGTCAATTAGTTTGGCAGCCATATTGGATTGAACTAAAACCGGAAGTGGCTGTTTGACCACTTTCTGAGGGTCTAGGCGTCTAGATTTTTTTATGGTATATAGTACAACTCATGTGTAATAAATATCAGCAATAAAAACTTTAGCGGTCATGTGACTTTTCCCGCCATTTTGTTTTTCCTAAAAACGGCAAAAAACACTTAAAAATCTTCTTCTTCAGAACCACCAAGCAGAATGCTCTCATATGTAGTATTTAGCTTCTATATATGAATCCCATTTATGTTTGAAAAAATGTTTACGATTGGTCACGTGGTTTGGCCACCATTTTGGATTTCTTCTAAACAGGAAGTAGTTTTTTACTCTGGCAACACTTGAGGGAATATTTTCAATTTTGCTTCATGACATCTGTGTATCAAGCCCTTTCAGAAACCTAAAAAAAATTTCAGATCAGTCACATGGTTTGGCCGCCATTTTGGATTTTAAGCAAAATTGACCAAAAGTTTGGGTATTTGTTTCTCAGAGACGATTCAAGCAATCTACTAGATGTTTTTATATTTACCATGCCTGGCCTTAGCTCCATTTGAGAAAAATAATATTATTTTGATCAGTCACGTGGTTTGGCCGCCATCTTGGATTTTGTGAAAATAGAAATTATGCAACTACATGTTTTGTATTAGTCTGATTTCTTTCAAATTTTGTATGTGCATTTGTGTCATCAGATGCATCATTTTGCCCCAATAGCACACTGTTAGGCCACGTGGCTGGGCACCCATGGGGTGGGGGCTTCTAACCTCATTAATATGCATAACTGTTATAACTCAAGCACTGTTGTAGTTAGGATGATGAATCCTGTGTTATTATGACAACCTTGAACAAGAGATTCGATTAAAATAACAGATGACCATATATAGTCACGTGAGCTAATTAATATGCGTAATCGTTATATCTCAAACACTGTTGCAGTTAGGAAGATGAATCCTGTGTCATTATGACAACAATGAACAAGAGATTTGATTAAAATAACAGATAACCATATATGGTCATGTGAACTCATTAATATGCATAACCATTACATCTTAAACACTGTCGCAGTTAGGAAGATAAATCCTGTGTCATTATGACAACTGTGAACAAGAGATTTGATTAAAATAACAGATAACCATATATGGTCATGTGAACTCATTAATATGCATAGCAGTCATATCTAAAACACTGTCGCAGTTAGGAAGATGAATCCTGTGTTATTATGACAACAGTGAACAAGAGATTTGATTAAAATAACAGATGACCATATATGGTCATGTGAACTCATTAATATGCATAGCAGTCATATCTGAAACACTGTCGCAGAGCAGGTCATGTAACTCGTGTCATTATGAAGACATTGAATGAAAGATGTAACTGACATTAGAAATGGCTATATATGATTATGTAATCTCATTATTAAGAACATGGCTCATTATATATCCTGAAAACCATATTTCGATAACCAAACCAGGTAAATACATGGTACCAACTTCATTTTGACCTCATGTTACTGATAATTCAAGCTACCTGATTGTCTAACATGTGACCACATTAATTATGAAACAGAATCTTGTCAGCTTGGGCCCCGGTGACGCCGCTTGCGGCTTTAATTCTTTCTTTAGGGGCCCAAGCCTGAAGGGCGAGGCCCCTATTCTTATTGTCCGGTTTTTTCTTCTTTCTTCTTTCTTTCTTTCTTCCGTAACTTTTTTCGTCAAGCCGTTTGAGAAAACCGCTGAACAGAATAGTCTGATAATGCTCTATACTGATAGTCCCTAATGTGAACTGGTGCAACTTGCTTTCAGAATTTCGATTGGACAATTAGTTTGGCAGCCATATTGGATTGAAATAAAACCGGAAGTGGCTGTTTGACCACTTTCTGAGGGTCTAGGCGTCTAGATTTTTTTATGGTATATAGTACAACTCATGTGTAATAAATATCAGCAATAAAAACTTTAGCGGTCATGTGACTTTTCCCGCCATTTCGTTTTTCCTAAAAACGGCAAAAAACACTTGAAAATCTTCTTCTTCAGAACCACCAAGCAGAATGCTCTCATATGTAGTATTTAGCTTCTATATATGAATACCATTTATGTTTGAAAAAATGTTTACGATTGGTCACGTGGTTTGGCCACCATTTTGGATTTCTTCTAAACAGGAAGTAGTTTTTTACTCTGGCAACACTTGAGGGAATATTTTCAATTTTGCTTCATGGCATCTGTGTATCAAGCCCTTTCAGAAACCTAAAAAAAATTTCAGATCAGTCACATGGTTTAGCCGCCATTTTGGATTTTAAGCAAAATTGACCAAAAGTTTGGGTATTTGTTTCTCAGAGACGATTCAACCAATCTACTAGATGTTTTTATATTTACCATGCCTGGCCTTAGCTGCATACGAGAAAAATAATATTATTTTGATCAGTCACGTGGTTTGGCCGCCATCTTGGATTTTGTGAAAATAGAAATTATGCAACTACATGTTTTGTATTAGTCTGATTTCTTTCAAATTTTGTATGTGCATTTGTGTCATCAGATGCATCATTTTGCCCCAATAGCACACTGTTAGGCCACGTGGCTGGGCACCCATGGGGTGGGGGCTTCTAACCTCATTAATATGCATAACTGTTATAACTCAAGCACTGTTGTAGTTAGGATGATGAATCCTGTGTTATTATGACAACCTTGAACAAGAGATTCGATTAAAATAACAAATGACCATATATGGTCATGTGAGCTCATTAATATGCATAACTGTCATATCTCAAACACTGTTGCAGTTAGGAAGTGGAATCCTGTGTTATTATGACAACAGTGAACAAGAGATTTGATTAAAATAACAGATAACCATATATGGTCATGTGAACTCATTAATATGCATAACAATTATATCTTAAACACTGTCGCAGTTAGGAAGATAAATCCTGTGTCATTATGACAACAGTGAACAAGAGATTTGATTAAAATAACAGATAACCATATATGGTCATGTGAACTCATTAATATGCATAGCAGTCATATCTAAAACACTGTCGCAGTTAGGAAGATGAATCCTGTGTTATTATGACAACAGTGAACAAGAGATTTGATTAAAATAACAGATGACCATATATTGTCATGTGAACTCATTAATATGCATAACCATTATATCTTAAACACTGTTGCAGTTAGGAAGATGAATCCTGTGTTATTATGACAACAGTGAACAAGAGATTTTATTAAAATAACAGATAACCATATATGGTCATGTGAACTCATTAATATGCATAACCATTATATCTTAAACACTGTTGCAGTTAGGAAGATGAATCCTGTGTTATTATGACAACAGTGAACAAGAGATTTGATTAAAAATAACAGATGACCATATATGGTCATGTGAACTCATTAATATGCAAAGCAGTCATATCTAAAACACTGTCGCAGAGCAGGACATGTAACAAGTGTCATTATGAAGACATTGAATGAAAGATGTAACTGACATTAGAAATGGCTATATATGATTATGTAATCTCATTATTAAGAACATGGCTCATTATATATCCTGAAAACCATATTTCGATAACCAAACCAGGTAAATACATGGTACCAACTTCATTTTGACCTCATGTTACTGATAATTCAAGCTACCTGATTGTCTAACATGTGACCACATTAATTATGAAACAGAATTTTGTCAGCTTGGGCCCCGGTGACGCCGCTTGCGGCTTTAATCTTTCTTTCTTCCGTAACTTTTTTCGTCAAGCCGTTTGAGAAAACTGCTGAACTTAATAGTCTGAAAATGCTCTATACTTATAGTCCCTAATGTGAACTGGTGCAACATGCTTTCAGAATTTCGATTGGTCAATTAGTTTGGCAGCCATATTGGATTGAAATAAAACCGGAAGTGGCTGTTTGACCACTTTCTGAGGGTCTAGGCGTCTAGATTTTTTTATGGTATATAGTACAACTCATGTGTAATAAATATCAGCAATAAAAACTTTAGCGGTCATGTGACTTTTCCCGCCATTTTGTTTTTCCTAAAAACGGCAAAAAACACTTAAAAATCTTCTTCTTCAGAACTACCAAGCAGAATGCACTCATATGTAGTATTTAGCTTCTTTATATGAATCCCATTTATGTTTGAAAAAATGTTTACGATTGGTCACGTGGTTTGGCCACCATTTTGGATTTCTTCTAAACAGGAAGTAGTTTTTTACTCTGGCAACACTTGAGGGAGTATTTTCAATTTTGCTTCATGGCATCTGTGTATCAAGCCCTTTCAGAAACCTAAAAAAAATTTCAGATCAGTCACATGGTTTGGCCGCCATTTTGGATTTTAAGCAAAATTGACCAAAAGTTTGGGTATTTGTTTCTCAGAGACGATTCAACCAATCTACTAGACGTTTCTATATTTACCATGCCTGGCCTTAGCTGCATACGAGAAAAATAATATTACTTTGATCAGTCACGTGGTTTGGCCGCCATCTTGGATTTTGTGAAAATAGAAATTATGCAACTACATGTTTTGTATTAGTCTGATTTCTTTCAAATTTTGTATGTGCATTTGTGTCATCAGATGCATAATTTTGACCCAATAGCACACTGTTAGGCCTCGTGGCTGGGCACCCATGGGGTGGGGGCTTCTAACCTCATTAATATGCATAACTGTTATAACTCAAGCACTGTTGTAGTTAGGATGATGAATCCTGTGTTATTATGACAACCTTGAACAAGAGATTCGATTAAAATAACAAATGACCATATATGGTCATGTGAGCTCATTAATATGCATAACTGTCATATCTCAAACACTGTTGCAGTTAGGAAGTGGAATCCTGTGTTATTATGACAACATTGAACAAAAGATTTGATTAAAATAACAGATGACCATATATAGTCACGTGAGCTCATTAATATGCGTAATCGTTATATCTCAAACACTGTTGCAGTTAGGAAGATGAATCCTGTGTCATTATGACAACATTGAACAAAAGATTTGATTAAAATAACAGATAACCATATATGGTCATGTGAACTCATTAATATGCATAACAGTCATATCTAAAACACTGTCGCAGAGCAGGTCATGTAACTAGTGTCATTATGAAGACATTGAATGAAAGATGTAACTGACATTAGAAATGGCTATATATGATTATGTAATCTCATTATTAAGAACATGGCTCATTATATATCCTGAAAACCATATTTCGATAACCAAACCAGGTAAATACATGGTACCAACTTCATTTTGACCTCATGTTACTGATAATTCAAGCTACCTGATTGTCTAACATGTGACCACATTAATTATGAAACAGAATCTTGTCAGCTTGGGCCCCGGTGACGCCGCTTGCGGCTTTAATTAGGGGCCCAAGCCCAAAGGGCGAGGCCCCTATTCTTATTGTCCGGTTTTTTAGGGGCCCAAGCCTGAAGGGCGAGGCCCCTATTCTTATTGTCCGGTTTTTTCTTTAGGGGCCCAAGCCCGAAGGGCGAGGCCCCTATTCTTATTGTCCGGTTTTTTCTTCTTTCTTCTTTCTTTCTTTCTTCCGTAACTTTTTTCGTCAAGCCGTTTGAGAAAACCGCTGAACGGAATGGTCTGATAATGTTCTATACTGATAGTCCCTAATGTGAACTGGTGCAACATGCTTTCAGAATTTTGATTGGTCAATTAGTTTGGCAGCCATATTGGATTGAAATAAAACCGGAAGTGGCTGTTTGACCACTTTCTGAGGGTCTAGGCGTCTAGATTTTTTAATGGTATATAGCACAACTCATGTGTAATAAATATCAGCAATAAAAACTTTAGCGGTCATGTGACTTTTCCCGCCATTTTGTTTTTCCTAAAAACGGCAAAAAACACTTAAAAATCTTCTTCTTCAGAACCACCAAGTAGAATGCTCTCATATGTAGTATTTAGCTTCTATATATGAATCCCATTTATGTTTGAACATTTTTTTTCGATTGGTCACATGGTTTGGCCACCATTTTGGATTTCTTCTAAACAGGAAGTAGTTTTTTACTCTGGCAACACTTGAGGGATTATTTTCAATTTTGCTTCATGGCATCAGTGTATCAAACCCTTTCAAAAATCTAAAAAAAAATTCAGATCAGTCACATGGTTTGGCCGCCATTTTGGATTTTAAGCAAAATTGACAAAAAGTTTGGGTATTTGTTTCTCAGAGACGATTCAACCAATCTACTAGATGTTTTTATATTTACCATGCCTGCCCTTAGCTCCATATGAGAAAAATAATATTATTTAGATCAGTCACATGGTTTGGCCGCCATCTTGGATTTTGTGAAAATAGACATTATGCAACTACATGTTTTGTATTAGTCTGATTTCTTTCAAATTTTGTATGTGCATTTGTGTCATCAGATGCATCATTTTGCCCCAATAGCACACTGCTAGGCCACGTGGCTGGGCACCCATGGGGTGGGGGTTTCTAACCTCATTAATATGCATAACTGTTATAACTCAAACACTGTCGCATTTAGGGTGAAATCCTGTGTTATTATGACAACGTTGAACAAGAGATTTGATTAAAATAACAGATGACCATATATGGTCATGTGAACTCATTAATATGCATAACCATTATATCTTAAACACTGTTGCAGTTAGGAAGATGACTCCTGTGTTATTATGACAACAGTGAACAAGAGATTTGATTAAAATAACAGATGACCATATATGGTCATGTGAACTCATTAATATGCATAACCATTATATCTTAAACACTGTTGCAGTTAGGAAGATGAATCCTGTGTTATTATGACAACAGTGAACAAGAGATTTGATTAAAATAACAGATGACCATATATGGTCATGTAAACTCATTAATATGCATAGCAGTCATATCTGAAACACTGTCGCAGAGCAGGACATGTAACTAGTGTCATTATGAAGACATTGAATGAAAGATGTAACTGACATTAGAAATGGCTATATATGATTATGTAATCTCATTATTGTGCATAAGAACATGGCTCATTATATATCCTAAAAACCATATTTCGATAACCAAACCAGGTAAATACATGGTACCAACTTCATTTCGACCTCATGTTACTGATAATACAAGCTACCTGATTGTCTAACATGTGACCTCATTTATTATGAAACAGAATCTTGTCATGATAGATCAGCTTGGGCCCCGGTGACGCCGCTTGCGGCTTTAATTAGGGGCCCAAGCCTGAAGGGCGAGGCCCCTATTCTTATTGTCCGGTTTTTTCTTCTTTCTTCTTTCTTTCTTTCTTCCGTAACTTTTTTCGTCAAGCCGTTTGAGAAAACCGCTGAACGGAATGGTCTGATAATGTTCTATACTGATAGTCCCTAATGTGAACTGGTGCAACATGCTTTCAGAATTTTGATTGGTCAATTAGTTTGGCAGCCATATTGGATTGAAATAAAACCGGAAGTGGCTGTTTGACCACTTTCTCAGGGTCTAGGCGTCTAGATTTTTTTATGGTATATAGTACAACTCATGTGTAATAAATATCAGCAATAAAAACTTTAGCGGTCATGTGACTTTTCCCGCCATTTTGTTTTTCCTAAAAACGGCAAAAAACACTTTAAAATCTTCTTCTTCAGAACCACCAAGTAGAATGCTCTCATATGTAGTATTTAGCTTCTATATATGAATCCCATTTATGTTTGAACATTTTTTTACGATTGGTCACGTGGTTTGGCCACCATTTTGGATTTCTTCTAAACAGGAAGTAGTTTTTTACTCTGGCAACACTTGAGGGATTATTTTCAATTTTGCTTCATGGCATCAGTGTATCAAACCCTTTCAAAAATCTAAAAAAAAATTCAGATCAGTCACATGGTTTGGCCGCCATCTTGGATTTTGAGGAAAATTGACCAAAAGTTTGGGTATTTGTTTCTCAGAGACGATTCAACCAATCTACTAGATGTTTTCATATATACCATACCTGCCCTTAGCTCCATATGAGAAAAATAATATTATTTTGATCAGTCACGTGGTTTGGCCGCCATCTTGGATTTTGTGAAAATAGACATTATGCAACTACATGTTTTGTATTAGTCTGATTTCTTTCAAATTTTGTATGTGCATTTGTGTCATCAGATGCATCATTTTGCCCCAATAGCACACTGCTAGGCCACGTGGCTGGGCACCCATGGGGTGGGGGCTTCTAACCTCATTAATATGCATAACTGTTATAACTCAAACACTGTCGCAGTTAGGGTGATGAATCCTGTGTTATTATGACAACGTTGAACAAGAGATTTGATTAAAATAACAGATGACCATATATGGTCATGTGAACTCATTAATATGCATAACCATTATATCTTAAACACTGTTGCAGTTAGGAAGATGAATCCTGTGTTATTATGACAACAGTGAACAAGAGATTTGATTAAAATAACAGATGACCATATATGGTCATGTGAACTCATTAATATGCATAACCATTATATCTTAAACACTGTTGCAGTTAGGAAGATGAATCCTGTGTTATTATGACAACAGTGAACAAGAGATTTGATTAAAATAACAGATGACCATATATGGTCATGTAAACTCATTAATATGCATAGCAGTCATATCTGAAACACTGTCGCAGAGCAGGACATGTAACTAGTGTCATTATGAAGACATTGAATGAAAGATGTAACTGACATTAGAAATGGTTATATATGATTATGTAATCTCATTATTGTGCATAAGAACATGGCTCATTATATATCCTGAAAACCATATTACGATAACCAAACCAGGTAAATACATGGTACCAACTTCATTTCGACCTCATGTTACTGATAATTCAAGCTACCTGATTGTCTAACATGTGACCTCATTAATTATGAAACAGAATCTTATCAGCTTGGGCCCCGGTGACGCCGCTTGCGGCTTTAATCTTTCTTTCTTCTTTCTTTCTTCTTTCTTCCGTAACTTTTTTCGTCAAGCCGTTTGAGAAAACTGCTTAACTGAATGGTCTGATAATGCTCTATTCTGATAGTCCCTAATTAGAACTGGTGCAACATTCTTTCAGAATTTCGATTGGTCAATTAGTTTGGCAGCCATATTGGATTGAAATAAAACCGGAAGTGGCTGTTTGACCACTTTCTGAGGGTCTAGGCGTCTAGATTTTTTTATGGTATATAGTACAACTCATGTGTAATAAATATCAGCAATAAAAACTTTAGCGGTCATGTGACTTTTCCCGCCATTTTGTTTTTCCTAAAAACGGCAAAAAACACTTAAAAATCTTCTTCTTCAGAACCACCAAGCAGAATGCTCTCATATGTAGTATTTAGCTTCTATATATGAATCCCATTTATGTTTGAAAAAATGTTTACGATTGGTCACGTGGTTTGGCCACCATTTTGGATTTCTTCTAAACAGGAAGTAGTTTTTTACTCTGGCAACACTTGAGGGAATATTTTCAATTTTGCATCATGGCATCTGTGTATCAAGCCCTTTCAGAAACCTAAAAAAAATTTCAGATCAGTCACATGGTTTGGCCGCCATTTTGGATTTTAAGCAAAATTGACCAAAAGTTTGGGTATTTGTTTCTCAGAGACGATTAAACCAATCCACTAGATGATTTTATATTTACCATGCCTGGCCTTAGCTGCATACGAGAAAAATAATATTATTTTGATCAGTCACGTGGTTTGGCCGCCATCTTGGATTTTGTGAAAATAGAAATTATGCAACTACATGTTTTGTATTAGTCTGATTTCTTTCAAATTTTGTATGTGCATTTGTGTCATCAGATGCATCATTTTGCCCCAATAGCACACTGTTAGGCCACGTGGCTGGGCACCCATGGGGTGGGGGCTTCTAACCTCATTAATATGCATAACTGTTATAACTCAAGCACTGTTGTAGTTAGGATGATGAATCCTGTGTTATTATGACAACATTGAACAAAAGATTTGATTAAAATAACAGATGACCATATATGGTCATGTGAACTCATTAATATGCATAACCATTATATCTTAAACACTGTCGCAGTTAGGAAGATAAATCCTGTGTCATTATGACAACAGTGAACAAGAGATTTGATTAAAATAACAGATAACCATATATGGTCATGTGAACTCATTAATATGCATAGCAGTCATATCTAAAACACTGTCGCAGTTAGGAAGATGAATCCTGTGTTATTATGACAACAGTGAACACGAGATTTGATTAAAATAACAGATGACCATATATGGTCATGTGAACTCATTAATATGCATAACCATTATATCTTAAACACTGTTGCAGTTAGAAAGATGAATCCTGTGTTAGTATGACAACAGTGAACAAGAGATTTGATTAAAATAACAGATGACCATATATGGTCATGTGAACTCATTAATATGCAAAGCAGTCATATCTAAAACACTGTCGCAGAGCAGGATATGTAACTAGTGTCATTATGAAGACATTGAATGAAAGATGTAACTGACATTAGAAATGGCTATATATGATTATGTAATCTCATTATTGTGCATAAGAACATGGCTCATTATATATCCTGAAAACCATATTTCGATAACCAAACCAGGTAAATACATGGTACCAACTTCATTTTGACCTCATGTTACTGATAATTCAAGCTACCTGATTGTCTAACATGTGACCTCATTAATTATGAAACAGAATCTTGTCAGCTTGGGCCCCGGTGATGCCGCTTGCGGCTTTAATTCTTCTTCTTTCTTCTTCTTCTTCTTCTTCTTCTTTCTTCTATGGAGAGAGGACGTGTTTTGCTGAGCTCCAGGACTTTGACTCATTCTAAGCCAGGGAAGTGATTTCTTTGTTTTATTTCTTCACCACTATTTTCGTGGTATTTTGTTTATCATTTCTATTTGTAATTTGTTTTGTTTTACCAGCGGATTGCTGTGATTTTTGTTAGATTAGTTTTTTGTTTGTGGTTGGGTGGGGTTCAGCCAAGATGGCGGCCCCCACTGATCGACCACCCGGTGTCTCCCTTACTCGGAAGCACGCAGTGAGGTGTGCATCATTTGTAAGCTTTACTGTTGAGCAGTACGTTACTGCAATGGGAGCCTTAGTCGGCGATGAAAATATTATAGCTGCCTCCAGGATGAACCATGCTGTTGTCATATTTTTGTCATCCACAGACCTAGTTGATTACGCAATCAGTATGGGCTTTGTTATTGATGACCAATTCATCTCTGTTGAACAGCTGGTAAAACCAGCAACGCGTGTTGTTCTGTCTAACGTGCCACCATTCATACCTGACTCGTTGCTTATCAAAGAATTGTCTGTTTATGGTCGAGTGGTTGGCAGTATGCGAACAATAGCGCTTGGATGTAAATCCGAATCTTTAAAACATGTCAAGAGTTTTCGTAGACAAGCCTTTGTTTTACTAAAAAACGAACGAATTAATGGTTTAATGAACGTCATGTTCGAGGGACGTCCGTACTCTGTATACATTTCCACTGACGAAATGCGTTGCTTTAACTGCAAGGGAACGGGACATATCCGTAAAAATTGTCCCGTTAATGAACCCGGAAAGGTTACAAGTGTTGGTGCAAACACTGATAATAATAAAATCGCAACAGATAACACTCCAATGGAAACTAATAGTAATGAAAACCACAACAATGAAAATGATACTAATATTGGCAATACAATTGTAGACCAAATAATTGATAATATTATAGCTGCGAGTGTTACAGCTGCTACAACAAAAAATAGCGGACAAGCTTATGTAACAACAAAAAATACACCAAAAAAATCCCACACTAGTAAACGCATGAAAACAAATCGACAATCAATTGAACATGACAACACTGATGACAATAATGAAAACACGGAAATGGTTATAGAAACACAGACAAATAACGATAACGATGATATTAACGCAACAGACACGACTGACAACACAGAGTTACATGACAGATTTATTGACCCATTTGATAAAAATGTACATCTTAGATCGGAGGAAGAGAGGGTACGAACCCCTCCTTCAACCCCCTCTCACTCATTTAAACCCCCGATTGCACCATTAACAAAAGCTAACCTGGTGCGCATGAGTGGGGAAACGAGTTGTTCTGAACAAGAAGACGACGACAGCGAGACATCCGACATAATCTCTACAATATCTGACTCGTCAGATTTATATTTTGAAGCTGGAGCTACGAGTAGTCAGCCGACCGACACAATACAACTCGATAAACTAATGAAACTCTTAGACGATATAAAAGGATCGAAAAAAATATTAGATCGATGCCTAGATTTCTGTCCTGATGCTCGTAAATTGTACAATTCATTCAAACAGCTACGTAACTCTGGAATGCCAGGTGCGCTACAAAAAGCCCGCATTCAAAAAGTGCTTATCAAACTGCAAAAACACATAAAGTCGCAAAACTTACTACATTCCAAGTAAGATGTGTAACACAATTAATTTCTCTACTTATATAAACGCAATTATTATCACCGGGGCATGCTGCATTTATGGCATCCCTGGAGAAATGAATAAACTGACATTGATATGTACATGTATGTATTTTAATATTCTACTAATATGTCTACTCGGCGTCACTATTGCGGCGCCCGCCTATGTTACTGCTCTGACCTTATCAGGTCTTCTCATATTGAACTGTACAACATTTGATGATATGCAAATGAGCTGTATACATACCAACAATAGTATATTTCCTAATATTTCGCAGACTTCCAATATAACTATTGTTCCGACACTACTATCTTCTGGTATAAAATACAGCAGTCTGCGTATTTTTAGCTCACGTACTACGAACTTTAAAGTCTCTATGCTAAATATGAACTGTACAGGTACACCTGTAAACAATTTATCTTCATCGTCGTTTTTATGCACTTCAAAGGGCATGTGTTCAATTGTTGACACACTAAGAATACCGAGTTTCGTGTCTAGTCTGCGCCCTGTGGATTTTAAACTCTTTTATATATCACTTGAGTTGTGCTTTATTGTTGTTACTGAGATAATAGTGATACCGTTTCTCGTTACTAGTCTACTTGTTGTGGACTTAAAACTCTCTGCTTACACTGGAATTAATGTAATAAATGCACCCGACAACAAAATACATCTTCATGTCTTACCAGCTTTGTATCCACTTTTTGTCACCATGTTATTGCCCGCTTCCACCACTAGTCTACTTATCGTGGACTTTAAACTCTCCGCTCACACTGAAATAATCCAAATACATACATTTGATAGAAAAATAAATATTCATTGCTCACTGAGTCTGTATTCAACTACTGTTACCGTGACAACACTGGCTTTCGTCACTAGTCTGCTTATTGCGGACTTTAAACTCTCCGCTCACACTGAAATAATCCAAATACATACATTTGATAATAAAATAAATGTTCATTGCTCACTGAGTCTGTATTCAATTAATGTTACCGTGACAACACTGGCTTTCGCCACTAGTCTGCTTATTGTGGACTTTAAACTCTCCGCTCACACTGAAATAATTCAAATACATACATTTGATAATAAAATAAATACTCATTGCTCACTGAGTCTGTATTCAATTATTGTTACCGTGACAACACTGGCTTTCGTCACTAGTCTGCTTATTGCGGACTTTAAACTCTCCGCTCACACTGAAATAATCCAAATACATACATTTGATAATAAAATAAATGTTCATTGCTCACTGAGTCTGTACTCAATTATTGTTACCGTGACAACACTGGCTTTCGTCACTAGTCTGCTTATTGTGGACTTTAAACTCTCCGCTCACACTGAAATAATCCAAATACATACATTTGATAACAAAATAAATACTCATTGCTCACTGAGTCTGTATTCAATTATTGTTACCCTGACAACACTGGCTTTCATCACTAGTCTACTTATTGTGGACTTTAAACTCTCCGCTCACACTGAAATAATCCAAATACATACATTTAATAATAAAATAAATGTTCATTGCTCACTGAGTCTGTATTCAATTATTGTTACCGTGACAACACTGGTTTTCGTCACTAGTCTACTTATCGTGGACTTTAAACTCTCCGCTCACACTGAGATAAACCAAATACATACTTTTGACAATAAGACAATTATTTACCGCTCACTGAGTCTGTGCTCAATTGTCAACATGACAATACTGATTTTCGCCATTAGTCTACTTATTGTGGACTTTAAACTCTTCTCTCATACTGAAATAAATTGTGTACATGTATTCCATAATAAACTACATTTGCATTTCCCACAGAGTCTGCTTTTAGCTATTGTTAATACGACAATATTGGCTTTCGCAACCAGTCTACTTATTGTGGACTCTAAACCCTTTTTAATACTTGTTTATATCACGCTTATTTTGTGTACATGTTCACTCGTCGTTGCCATGTTGCTGCGACTTGCTGTAACTATTCACATTGATATGAATGTACAAAGTATATCTATTATTGCGAAGTGGAAACGCATTGTTAACATCATAATAAATTTCACATATACACTGTACAACACTTGTATATATTTTAATATCATAAAAGACTTGTGCTCAGCTCTCATTTCTACGGCGACCACAGTCTCAGTTACTAATTTAGTAGTGCTAACTTTACAGCATGTAAATCTCAACAAATGTCAAGCACGTATAAAAGAGAGCGCATACTCACTTGCATTTGATACGCTGAGTACCATTATCACTATCCTCAGCAAAATCCCAGTCGTGAACTATAAACTAAGTACTTGCCTAAAGTTTTTGTACAATTTTCGACACAAGATATATAACCTGATTACACCTATTCATATCGATAATATGCTGCTTATAAGATGTAAGTTAAAATGGTATATGGTATTTGATATGTCACAACAATGAATCATCTGTACTTACTTTTCTTTGCTACTGTTATGTCGCACATATCAATAACAACATGGAATGTGAACGGCTGCCGAGATTCATTGAAACGTCATGATCTATTCAACTTCCTAAAGGCAAACCACAAGTCTGACCTCTACTTTTTGCAGGAGACTCACTCCCTTCCAGGTGATGAAGCCAGATGGCAGGTAGTATGGCGTGCGCCAATATATTTCTCTCATGGTACCAGTACTTCTGCAGGTACTGCAATTTTAACCCACCCTAATAAACGTGTCGACGTGCATTCAGCACGCAGTATTATTGATGGTCACTTATTACACCTACACGTCACGATTAATGACATGTCTTACAATATACTGAACATCTATGCACCAACTTACGGCGCTGAACGGCTGGCATTTTATCAAACTCTTAAAAAAGCAATCAATGATCTAGATAAAGATATTCCAATTATTATTGCAGGTGATTTTAATTGTACTTTAAATGCACAAATTGATCGCAACACTGAAACTGAACCTCACCCACAATCTGCTCGCTTCCTAAAGACAATACTTGACCGCTATAAATTAGTTGATGCATGGCGTCGTTTCCATGGCACCCGACAGGAATTCACCTGGGAGCGAGGTAACAGCCGTTCTAGAATAGACACCATCTTCATCAACAAAACAGCCATGTCCAAAGTCTTTCGTGTGTCAATCAATCCATCTTTCCACTTCTCTGATCACAGGTTAGTTACCATTGCTATTTCACAGCGATCTGTCAACAACCGCAGTCCACTGTGGTGCTTCAATACAAGTCTCACTGAAGATGAAACATATTGTGATCTCATTGATGAATTTTGGGAGATCTGGCAGAAACAAAAAGCAAACTACCGCTCTATACTAATGTGGTGGGACCTTGGTAAACATAAAATAAAAGAGTTAACAAAACAATATTGTTCTAATAAATCATTCAATTATAAAAATTTAAAAGAAACACTTCTCCTAGAAATAAAACGTCTCGAAGGAGGCTCTTCCGCCAATCCAAGTAATGAAAATGAACTTTCCCGCAAGAAAGATCTCCTGAAAAACCTAATAAACAAAGAAGCACGTGGGGCGTCAATTCGCTCCCGTCATCGTCTTCTGAACGAATCTGATAGCAGCTGCAGCTTCTTTTTCGATCTAGAAAAAAATAAAGGTTCAAGAAAATCAATAACTCAGCTACGTGACTATCAAAATAATCCTACAGATGACACAAATACAATATGCCGTATAACAAGACAATTTTACGCAGACCTGTTTTCACCCTCCACAACCTCAAACGAAGCCCAAAATGAAATTCTTCAGGAGTTACCACAACTCGATCCTGATTCAGCTTCTTTGTGTGATAGTCCTCTGTCTTATGATGAGCTTTCAGAATCTGTCTACAAAATCTCCAATGGCCGGACTCCTGGCATCGACGGATTACCTGCCGAATTCTACAAGAAGTTTTGGCCATCAATCGGACATGACTTACATGAGGTTTTCTCTGCATCCATCACCGAGGGCACACTGCCACTATCTTGTCGCAGAGCAGTCATCACCCTACTTCCTAAAAAAGGAGATAACACCTTACTAAAGAACTGGAGACCTGTCAGTCTCCTCTGTGCCGACTACAAAATTCTCACTAAAGCCCTATCCTCACGTCTCAAGTTAGTACTATCACAAATTATTCACATTGATCAAAGCTATACAATTCCACACAGACAAATATTTGACAATATTCATCTATTACGTGATTGTGTTACATACTGTAATCAAGCAAACGTCCCGTTAGGAATTGTTGCTCTTGATCAAGAAAAAGCTTTTGACAGGGTCAACCATCAATACCTATTCAATACCCTTTCTGCATTCGGCTTTGGTGAGAACTTAATATCATACATAAAACTCATATACACAGACACTGAAAGCTTAATACGTGTAAATAACACTTTGACTGCTCCCGTTTCTTTTCAACGCGGTATAAGGCAAGGGTGCGCCCTCTCTGGTCAACTGTATACTATCGCTATCGAACCACTATTGCATAAGATTCGCACCAGAAGCGAAGTTAAAGGATTAACTATTCCAAAATCCAACAACCGGAAATGTCAATTAACAGCATATGCCGATGATGTTAGTCTATTTGTCACAGAAAATGGAGACTTTCAAAAGTTGTCACATATGCTTGAAATTTATGAGAAGGCAAGTAATGCCCGTGTGAACTACGGAAAATCAAAAGGTTTATGGGTTGGATCTTGGAAGCATCGCATTGATTCGCCAATGGGCATTCAGTGGAATAGTGTTGGTCTTAAAATGCTTGGAACATTCATTGGCAATACAATTGAATATAACCAACAGAACTGGGATGAAGCTCTTAAAAAGATTACTTCAAAATTGGAATGGTGGCAGCGTTACGCCCATGCAATCTCATACCAAGGCAGGGTTATTATCATTAATCAACTAGTTGCAACAAAACTCTTTCATCGACTTGTTTGCCTCTGTCCGCCACATACTTTCATTAATGATATTGAAAAACTATTCGTTGATTTTCTTTGGCAAGGTCGCCATTGGTTACCAGCTACACTTATTTACCTGCCATTGAAACAAGGTGGGCAAAGCTTGGTGCATATCTCTAGTCGGGTAACAGCATTTCGTCTGCAATATGTACAGCGGTATCTATACTCTGGTCTAAACCACCCATGTTTTTCATTCACTGACTACTTTTTACAACAAGCAAATCCATTTAAATATGTCAAACAGCTCTTCATTATTGATCTTCTCAGAACTGATATATATTGTAATCAAACCTTCTACCACGAGATACTCAGCAGTTGGAGATCACTCAAAATTGTTCGAAGAGATCGACCAGATTCCTCATCAATTTTGAGTGAGCCGCTCTTCAACAATAACTTAATACTGCACTCACTACGACAAGAGCCCTTTGTTTTTAACCACTTCGTAGATGGCGGCATATGTACAATAGGAGACCTAATGCACCCAAGCAAAAAACGATGGTTAAACTCAGCTGAAATAAAACAACGTGTTCCTGTATATTCCATGCGTCTTTTAGACAAAACAATAAAGACTTTATTCAATTCTATTCCCAAATCTTTCATTGAAGCCACACAATCTCATCTTACAGGTAACCCATCGAAAAATTATAATAACAATAATCCCTCGAATTACTTGTTGGAAATAACATGCAATAACTTGAATAATAAATTAGTATGTCCACTGTACAAAATCGAAAAAGGTGCAATTTACAAGTTCCTAATAAATGCACAAATGAAGGAAAAACAACCAGACAGTATGGACACAGTATGGAGAGACTTGTTATCACTTCCTGCTGAGATATATCCAGACTTCACCACATGTTATCTTGCTCCCATTTCAAAACAAGAGGGCGACCTCCAATGGCGAATCCTACATGGCGCTTATGCAACAGGTAATTTTCTATACAAGAGCAAATACCGCTCTAGTCCTGATTGCCCCTTCTGCCAAGAAAAAGACGACCTGCTCCATATCTTCTTACAATGTTCCCGCCTGGCACCACTGTTCAAAGTAGTAAAGCTAATATGTGAAAAGCTAGTGGGAGACAACTTTACTCTACCCTACTGGTGGTTTGTAATAGGCACACCAATAAAATCCTTTGGAAAAAAGGAAAAAAATGTAAAACAACTGGTAAACTACATTCTGACGTCAGCAAAACTGGCCATTCACTTATCACGAAGAAACGCCTTAAATGAAGAAACTCCGCTCGATGTTGTCAAGGTTTTCAACTCAAGACTACATTCAAGGATTGACGGCGAATACAACTACTACCTGAGCAATGGAAATACAGAACGTTTTACAGACAGGTGGTGCATCAATGAAGCCATTGTTAGATATGATGGTGAACAGCTAATTTATGCTAGATGTATCATATAAGTACAAACATTATAATGATTTTTCGAAATTCAACAGTTGCTATACTTAGTGTAAGTCATTAACAATATACCCACAATTTTTAAAATAAATTTATCTGAATGTCAGTTCAGAAGTGACGCTCACCTGTATTTTATTGATTTATGTATAACGACAATGTGTCTTTTAATAAATGTACTTTTTTTAAAAAATCTTCATACTTAATGTTCCCCATTGTGAAACAAGTTTTTACACCATTGTAATGTGAAATGTATTTTAATATATTTTCAATTGTACCCTTAATACAAAATGATTTAACATGAACATGCGATAATATGTGTAAATAATTGATATGTATTAATGACGTCTTTCGACTAATAAATGTTCATGTTAAAAATCAAAATCTTCTTCTTCTTCTTCTTCTTTCTTCTATGGAGAGAGGACGTGTTTTGCTGAGCTCCAGGACTTTGACTCATTCTAAGCCAGGGAAGTGATTTCTTTGTTTTATTTCTTCACCACTATTTTCGTGGTATTTTGTTTATCATTTCTATTTGTAATTTGTTTTGTTTTACCAGCGGATTGCTGTGATTTTTGTTAGATTAGTTTTTTGTTTGTGGTTGGGTGGGGTTCAGCCAAGATGGCGGCCCCCACTGATCGACCACCCGGTGTCTCCCTTACTCGGAAGCACGCAGTGAGGTGTGCATCATTTGTAAGCTTTACTGTTGAGCAGTACGTTACTGCAATGGGAGCCTTAGTCGGCGATGAAAATATTATAGCTGCCTCCAGGATGAACCATGCTGTTGTCATATTTTTGTCATCCACAGACCTAGTTGATTACGCAATCAGTATGGGCTTTGTTATTGATGACCAATTCATCTCTGTTGAACAGCTGGTAAAACCAGCAACGCGTGTTGTTCTGTCTAACGTGCCACCATTCATACCTGACTCGTTGCTTATCAAAGAATTGTCTGTTTATGGTCGAGTGGTTGGCAGTATGCGAACAATAGCGCTTGGATGTAAATCCGAATCTTTAAAACATGTCAAGAGTTTTCGTAGACAAGCCTTTGTTTTACTAAAAAACGAACGAATTAATGGTTTAATGAACGTCATGTTCGAGGGACGTCCGTACTCTGTATACATTTCCACTGACGAAATGCGTTGCTTTAACTGCAAGGGAACGGGACATATCCGTAAAAATTGTCCCGTTAATGAACCCGGAAAGGTTACAAGTGTTGGTGCAAACACTGATAATAATAAAATCGCAACAGATAACACTCCAATGGAAACTAATAGTAATGAAAACCACAACAATGAAAATGATACTAATATTGGCAATACAATTGTAGACCAAATAATTGATAATATTATAGCTGCGAGTGTTACAGCTGCTACAACAAAAAATAGCGGACAAGCTTATGTAACAACAAAAAATACACCAAAAAAATCCCACACTAGTAAACGCATGAAAACAAATCGACAATCAATTGAACATGACAACACTGATGACAATAATGAAAACACGGAAATGGTTATAGAAACACAGACAAATAACGATAACGATGATATTAACGCAACAGACACGACTGACAACACAGAGTTACATGACAGATTTATTGACCCATTTGATAAAAATGTACATCTTAGATCGGAGGAAGAGAGGGTACGAACCCCTCCTTCAACCCCCTCTCACTCATTTAAACCCCCGATTGCACCATTAACAAAAGCTAACCTGGTGCGCATGAGTGGGGAAACGAGTTGTTCTGAACAAGAAGACGACGACAGCGAGACATCCGACATAATCTCTACAATATCTGACTCGTCAGATTTATATTTTGAAGCTGGAGCTACGAGTAGTCAGCCGACCGACACAATACAACTCGATAAACTAATGAAACTCTTAGACGATATAAAAGGATCGAAAAAAATATTAGATCGATGCCTAGATTTCTGTCCTGATGCTCGTAAATTGTACAATTCATTCAAACAGCTACGTAACTCTGGAATGCCAGGTGCGCTACAAAAAGCCCGCATTCAAAAAGTGCTTATCAAACTGCAAAAACACATAAAGTCGCAAAACTTACTACATTCCAAGTAAGATGTGTAACACAATTAATTTCTCTACTTATATAAACGCAATTATTATCACCGGGGCATGCTGCATTTATGGCATCCCTGGAGAAATGAATAAACTGACATTGATATGTACATGTATGTATTTTAATATTCTACTAATATGTCTACTCGGCGTCACTATTGCGGCGCCCGCCTATGTTACTGCTCTGACCTTATCAGGTCTTCTCATATTGAACTGTACAACATTTGATGATATGCAAATGAGCTGTATACATACCAACAATAGTATATTTCCTAATATTTCGCAGACTTCCAATATAACTATTGTTCCGACACTACTATCTTCTGGTATAAAATACAGCAGTCTGCGTATTTTTAGCTCACGTACTACGAACTTTAAAGTCTCTATGCTAAATATGAACTGTACAGGTACACCTGTAAACAATTTATCTTCATCGTCGTTTTTATGCACTTCAAAGGGCATGTGTTCAATTGTTGACACACTAAGAATACCGAGTTTCGTGTCTAGTCTGCGCCCTGTGGATTTTAAACTCTTTTATATATCACTTGAGTTGTGCTTTATTGTTGTTACTGAGATAATAGTGATACCGTTTCTCGTTACTAGTCTACTTGTTGTGGACTTAAAACTCTCTGCTTACACTGGAATTAATGTAATAAATGCACCCGACAACAAAATACATCTTCATGTCTTACCAGCTTTGTATCCACTTTTTGTCACCATGTTATTGCCCGCTTCCACCACTAGTCTACTTATCGTGGACTTTAAACTCTCCGCTCACACTGAAATAATCCAAATACATACATTTGATAGAAAAATAAATATTCATTGCTCACTGAGTCTGTATTCAACTACTGTTACCGTGACAACACTGGCTTTCGTCACTAGTCTGCTTATTGCGGACTTTAAACTCTCCGCTCACACTGAAATAATCCAAATACATACATTTGATAATAAAATAAATGTTCATTGCTCACTGAGTCTGTATTCAATTAATGTTACCGTGACAACACTGGCTTTCGCCACTAGTCTGCTTATTGTGGACTTTAAACTCTCCGCTCACACTGAAATAATTCAAATACATACATTTGATAATAAAATAAATACTCATTGCTCACTGAGTCTGTATTCAATTATTGTTACCGTGACAACACTGGCTTTCGTCACTAGTCTGCTTATTGCGGACTTTAAACTCTCCGCTCACACTGAAATAATCCAAATACATACATTTGATAATAAAATAAATGTTCATTGCTCACTGAGTCTGTACTCAATTATTGTTACCGTGACAACACTGGCTTTCGTCACTAGTCTGCTTATTGTGGACTTTAAACTCTCCGCTCACACTGAAATAATCCAAATACATACATTTGATAACAAAATAAATACTCATTGCTCACTGAGTCTGTATTCAATTATTGTTACCCTGACAACACTGGCTTTCATCACTAGTCTACTTATTGTGGACTTTAAACTCTCCGCTCACACTGAAATAATCCAAATACATACATTTAATAATAAAATAAATGTTCATTGCTCACTGAGTCTGTATTCAATTATTGTTACCGTGACAACACTGGTTTTCGTCACTAGTCTACTTATCGTGGACTTTAAACTCTCCGCTCACACTGAGATAAACCAAATACATACTTTTGACAATAAGACAATTATTTACCGCTCACTGAGTCTGTGCTCAATTGTCAACATGACAATACTGATTTTCGCCATTAGTCTACTTATTGTGGACTTTAAACTCTTCTCTCATACTGAAATAAATTGTGTACATGTATTCCATAATAAACTACATTTGCATTTCCCACAGAGTCTGCTTTTAGCTATTGTTAATACGACAATATTGGCTTTCGCAACCAGTCTACTTATTGTGGACTCTAAACCCTTTTTAATACTTGTTTATATCACGCTTATTTTGTGTACATGTTCACTCGTCGTTGCCATGTTGCTGCGACTTGCTGTAACTATTCACATTGATATGAATGTACAAAGTATATCTATTATTGCGAAGTGGAAACGCATTGTTAACATCATAATAAATTTCACATATACACTGTACAACACTTGTATATATTTTAATATCATAAAAGACTTGTGCTCAGCTCTCATTTCTACGGCGACCACAGTCTCAGTTACTAATTTAGTAGTGCTAACTTTACAGCATGTAAATCTCAACAAATGTCAAGCACGTATAAAAGAGAGCGCATACTCACTTGCATTTGATACGCTGAGTACCATTATCACTATCCTCAGCAAAATCCCAGTCGTGAACTATAAACTAAGTACTTGCCTAAAGTTTTTGTACAATTTTCGACACAAGATATATAACCTGATTACACCTATTCATATCGATAATATGCTGCTTATAAGATGTAAGTTAAAATGGTATATGGTATTTGATATGTCACAACAATGAATCATCTGTACTTACTTTTCTTTGCTACTGTTATGTCGCACATATCAATAACAACATGGAATGTGAACGGCTGCCGAGATTCATTGAAACGTCATGATCTATTCAACTTCCTAAAGGCAAACCACAAGTCTGACCTCTACTTTTTGCAGGAGACTCACTCCCTTCCAGGTGATGAAGCCAGATGGCAGGTAGTATGGCGTGCGCCAATATATTTCTCTCATGGTACCAGTACTTCTGCAGGTACTGCAATTTTAACCCACCCTAATAAACGTGTCGACGTGCATTCAGCACGCAGTATTATTGATGGTCACTTATTACACCTACACGTCACGATTAATGACATGTCTTACAATATACTGAACATCTATGCACCAACTTACGGCGCTGAACGGCTGGCATTTTATCAAACTCTTAAAAAAGCAATCAATGATCTAGATAAAGATATTCCAATTATTATTGCAGGTGATTTTAATTGTACTTTAAATGCACAAATTGATCGCAACACTGAAACTGAACCTCACCCACAATCTGCTCGCTTCCTAAAGACAATACTTGACCGCTATAAATTAGTTGATGCATGGCGTCGTTTCCATGGCACCCGACAGGAATTCACCTGGGAGCGAGGTAACAGCCGTTCTAGAATAGACACCATCTTCATCAACAAAACAGCCATGTCCAAAGTCTTTCGTGTGTCAATCAATCCATCTTTCCACTTCTCTGATCACAGGTTAGTTACCATTGCTATTTCACAGCGATCTGTCAACAACCGCAGTCCACTGTGGTGCTTCAATACAAGTCTCACTGAAGATGAAACATATTGTGATCTCATTGATGAATTTTGGGAGATCTGGCAGAAACAAAAAGCAAACTACCGCTCTATACTAATGTGGTGGGACCTTGGTAAACATAAAATAAAAGAGTTAACAAAACAATATTGTTCTAATAAATCATTCAATTATAAAAATTTAAAAGAAACACTTCTCCTAGAAATAAAACGTCTCGAAGGAGGCTCTTCCGCCAATCCAAGTAATGAAAATGAACTTTCCCGCAAGAAAGATCTCCTGAAAAACCTAATAAACAAAGAAGCACGTGGGGCGTCAATTCGCTCCCGTCATCGTCTTCTGAACGAATCTGATAGCAGCTGCAGCTTCTTTTTCGATCTAGAAAAAAATAAAGGTTCAAGAAAATCAATAACTCAGCTACGTGACTATCAAAATAATCCTACAGATGACACAAATACAATATGCCGTATAACAAGACAATTTTACGCAGACCTGTTTTCACCCTCCACAACCTCAAACGAAGCCCAAAATGAAATTCTTCAGGAGTTACCACAACTCGATCCTGATTCAGCTTCTTTGTGTGATAGTCCTCTGTCTTATGATGAGCTTTCAGAATCTGTCTACAAAATCTCCAATGGCCGGACTCCTGGCATCGACGGATTACCTGCCGAATTCTACAAGAAGTTTTGGCCATCAATCGGACATGACTTACATGAGGTTTTCTCTGCATCCATCACCGAGGGCACACTGCCACTATCTTGTCGCAGAGCAGTCATCACCCTACTTCCTAAAAAAGGAGATAACACCTTACTAAAGAACTGGAGACCTGTCAGTCTCCTCTGTGCCGACTACAAAATTCTCACTAAAGCCCTATCCTCACGTCTCAAGTTAGTACTATCACAAATTATTCACATTGATCAAAGCTATACAATTCCACACAGACAAATATTTGACAATATTCATCTATTACGTGATTGTGTTACATACTGTAATCAAGCAAACGTCCCGTTAGGAATTGTTGCTCTTGATCAAGAAAAAGCTTTTGACAGGGTCAACCATCAATACCTATTCAATACCCTTTCTGCATTCGGCTTTGGTGAGAACTTAATATCATACATAAAACTCATATACACAGACACTGAAAGCTTAATACGTGTAAATAACACTTTGACTGCTCCCGTTTCTTTTCAACGCGGTATAAGGCAAGGGTGCGCCCTCTCTGGTCAACTGTATACTATCGCTATCGAACCACTATTGCATAAGATTCGCACCAGAAGCGAAGTTAAAGGATTAACTATTCCAAAATCCAACAACCGGAAATGTCAATTAACAGCATATGCCGATGATGTTAGTCTATTTGTCACAGAAAATGGAGACTTTCAAAAGTTGTCACATATGCTTGAAATTTATGAGAAGGCAAGTAATGCCCGTGTGAACTACGGAAAATCAAAAGGTTTATGGGTTGGATCTTGGAAGCATCGCATTGATTCGCCAATGGGCATTCAGTGGAATAGTGTTGGTCTTAAAATGCTTGGAACATTCATTGGCAATACAATTGAATATAACCAACAGAACTGGGATGAAGCTCTTAAAAAGATTACTTCAAAATTGGAATGGTGGCAGCGTTACGCCCATGCAATCTCATACCAAGGCAGGGTTATTATCATTAATCAACTAGTTGCAACAAAACTCTTTCATCGACTTGTTTGCCTCTGTCCGCCACATACTTTCATTAATGATATTGAAAAACTATTCGTTGATTTTCTTTGGCAAGGTCGCCATTGGTTACCAGCTACACTTATTTACCTGCCATTGAAACAAGGTGGGCAAAGCTTGGTGCATATCTCTAGTCGGGTAACAGCATTTCGTCTGCAATATGTACAGCGGTATCTATACTCTGGTCTAAACCACCCATGTTTTTCATTCACTGACTACTTTTTACAACAAGCAAATCCATTTAAATATGTCAAACAGCTCTTCATTATTGATCTTCTCAGAACTGATATATATTGTAATCAAACCTTCTACCACGAGATACTCAGCAGTTGGAGATCACTCAAAATTGTTCGAAGAGATCGACCAGATTCCTCATCAATTTTGAGTGAGCCGCTCTTCAACAATAACTTAATACTGCACTCACTACGACAAGAGCCCTTTGTTTTTAACCACTTCGTAGATGGCGGCATATGTACAATAGGAGACCTAATGCACCCAAGCAAAAAACGATGGTTAAACTCAGCTGAAATAAAACAACGTGTTCCTGTATATTCCATGCGTCTTTTAGACAAAACAATAAAGACTTTATTCAATTCTATTCCCAAATCTTTCATTGAAGCCACACAATCTCATCTTACAGGTAACCCATCGAAAAATTATAATAACAATAATCCCTCGAATTACTTGTTGGAAATAACATGCAATAACTTGAATAATAAATTAGTATGTCCACTGTACAAAATCGAAAAAGGTGCAATTTACAAGTTCCTAATAAATGCACAAATGAAGGAAAAACAACCAGACAGTATGGACACAGTATGGAGAGACTTGTTATCACTTCCTGCTGAGATATATCCAGACTTCACCACATGTTATCTTGCTCCCATTTCAAAACAAGAGGGCGACCTCCAATGGCGAATCCTACATGGCGCTTATGCAACAGGTAATTTTCTATACAAGAGCAAATACCGCTCTAGTCCTGATTGCCCCTTCTGCCAAGAAAAAGACGACCTGCTCCATATCTTCTTACAATGTTCCCGCCTGGCACCACTGTTCAAAGTAGTAAAGCTAATATGTGAAAAGCTAGTGGGAGACAACTTTACTCTACCCTACTGGTGGTTTGTAATAGGCACACCAATAAAATCCTTTGGAAAAAAGGAAAAAAATGTAAAACAACTGGTAAACTACATTCTGACGTCAGCAAAACTGGCCATTCACTTATCACGAAGAAACGCCTTAAATGAAGAAACTCCGCTCGATGTTGTCAAGGTTTTCAACTCAAGACTACATTCAAGGATTGACGGCGAATACAACTACTACCTGAGCAATGGAAATACAGAACGTTTTACAGACAGGTGGTGCATCAATGAAGCCATTGTTAGATATGATGGTGAACAGCTAATTTATGCTAGATGTATCATATAAGTACAAACATTATAATGATTTTTCGAAATTCAACAGTTGCTATACTTAGTGTAAGTCATTAACAATATACCCACAATTTTTAAAATAAATTTATCTGAATGTCAGTTCAGAAGTGACGCTCACCTGTATTTTATTGATTTATGTATAACGACAATGTGTCTTTTAATAAATGTACTTTTTTTAAAAAATCTTCATACTTAATGTTCCCCATTGTGAAACAAGTTTTTACACCATTGTAATGTGAAATGTATTTTAATATATTTTCAATTGTACCCTTAATACAAAATGATTTAACATGAACATGCGATAATATGTGTAAATAATTGATATGTATTAATGACGTCTTTCGACTAATAAATGTTCATGTTAAAAATCAAAAATCTTCTTTCTTCCACAACTTCTTTCGTCAAGCCGTTTGAGAAAACTGCTAAACTGAATAGTCTGAAAAAGCTCTATACTTATAGTCCCTAATGTGACCTAGTGCAACATGCTTTCAGAATTTTGATTGCCCAATTAGTTTGGCAGCCATATTGGATTGAAATAAAACCGGAAGTGGCTGTTTGACCACTTTCTGAGGGTCTAGGCTTCTAGATTTTTTTATGGTATATAGTACAACTCATGTGTAATAAATATCAGCAATAAAAACTTTAGCGGTCATGTGACTTTTCCCGCCATTTTGTTTTTCCTAAAAACGGCAAAAAACACTTTAAAATCTTCTTCTTCAGAACCACCAAGCAGAATGCTCTCATATGTAGTATTTAGCTTCTATATATGAATACCATTTATGTTTGAAAAAATGTTTACGATTGGTCACGTGGTTTGGCCACCATTTTGGATTTCTTCTAAACAGGAAGTAGTTTTTTACTCTGGCAACACTTGGGGGAATATTTTCAGTTTTGCTTCATGGCATCTATGTATCAAGCCCTTTCAGAAACCTAAAAAAAAAATTCAGATCAGTCACATGGTTTGGCCGCCATTTTGGATTTTAAGCAAAATTGACCAAAAGTTTGGGTATTTGTTTCTCAGAGACGATTCAACCAATCTACTAGATGTTTTTATATTTACCATGCCTGGCCTTAGCTGCATACGAGAAAAATAATATTATTTTGATCAGTCACGTGGTTTGGCTGCCATCTTGGATTTTGTGAAAATAGAAATTATGCAACTACATGTTTTGTATTAGTCTGATTTCTTTCAAATTTTGTATGTGCATTTGTGTCATCAGATGGATCATTTTGCCCCAATAGCACACTGTTAGGCCACGTGGCTGGGCACCCATGGGGTGGGGGCTTCTAACCTTCTTAATATGCATAACTGTTATAACTCAAGCACTGTTGTAGTTAGGATGATGAATCCTGTGTTATTATGACAACGTTGAACAAGAGATTCGATTAAAATAACAAATGACCATATATGGTCATGTGAGCTCATTAATATGCATAACTGTCATATCTCAAACACTGTTCAGTTTGGAAGTGGAATCCTGTGTTATTATGACAACATTGAACAAAAGATTTAATTAAAATAACAGATGACCATATATAGTCATGTGAGCTCATTAATATGCGTAATCGTTATATCTCAAACACTGTTGCAGTTAGGAAGATAAATCCTGTGTCATTATGACAACAGTGAACAAGAGATATGATTAAAATAACAGATAACCATATATGGTCATGTGAACTCATTAATATGCATAGCAGTCATATCTAAAACACTGTCGCAGTTAGGAAGATGAATCCTGTGTTATTATGACAACAGTGAGCAAGAGATTTGATTAAAATAACAGATGACCATATATGGTCATGTCAACTCATTAATATGCATAGCAGTCATATCTGAAACACTGTCGAAGAGCAGGACATGTAACTAGTGTCATTATGAAGACATTGAATGAAAGATGTAACTGACATTAGAAATGGCTATATATGATTATGTAATCTCATTATTGTGCATAAGAACATGGCTCATTATATATCCTGAAAACCATATTTCGATAACCAAAGCAGGTAAATACATGGTACCAACTTCATTTTGACCTCATGTTACTGATAATAAGAGCTACCTGATTGTCTAACATGTGACCTCATTAATTATGAAACAGAATCTTATCAGCTTGGGCCCCGGTGACGCCGCTTGCGGCTTTAATTAGGGGCCCAAGCCCAAAGGGCGAGGCCCCTATTATTATCGTTCAGTTTTTTCTTTCTTTCTTTCTTTCTTCCGTAACTTTTTTCGTCAAGCCGTTTGAGAAAACCGCTGAACGGAATGGTCTGATAATGCTCTATACTGATAGTCCCTATTGTGAACTGGTGCAACATGCTTTCAGAATTTCGATTGGTCAATTAGTTTGGCAGCCATATTGGATTGAAATAAAACCGGAAGTGGCTGTTTGACCACTTTCTGAGGGTCTAGGCGTCTAGATTTTTTTATGGTATATAGTACAACTCATGTGTAATAAATATCAGCAATAAAAACTTTAGCGGTCATGTGACTTTTCCCGCCATTTTGTTTTTCCTAAAAACGGCATAAAACACTTAAAAATCTTCTTCTTCAGAACCACCAAGCAGAATGCTCTCATATGTAGTATTTAGCTTCTATATATGAATCCCATTTATGTTTGAAAAAATGTTTACGATTGGTCACGTGGTTTGGCCACCATTTTGGATTTCTTCTAAACAGGAAGTAGTTTTTTACTCTGGCAACACTTGAGGGAATATTTTCAATTTTGCTTCATGGCATCTGTGTATCAAGCCCTTTCAGAAACCTAAAAAAATTTCAGATCAGTCACATGGTTTGGCCGCCATTTTGGATTTTAAGCAAAATTGACCAAAAGTTTGGGTATTTGTTTCTCAGAGACGATTCAACCAATCTACTAGATGTTTTTATATTTACCATGCCTGGCCTTAGCTGCATACGAGAAAAATAATATTATTTTGATCAGTCACGTGGTTTGGCCGCCATCTTGGATTTTGTGAAAATAGAAATTATGCAACTACATGTTTTGTATTAGTCTGATTTCTTTCAAATTTTGTATGTGCATTTGTGTCATCAGATGCATCATTTTGCCCCAATAGCACACTGTTAGGCCACGTGGCTGGGCACCCATGGGGTGGGGGCTTCTAACCTCATTAATATGCATAACTGTTATAACTCAAGCACTGTTGTAGTTAGGATGATGAATCCTGTGTTATTATGACAAACTTGATCAAGAGATTCGATTAAAATAACAAATGACCATATATGGTCATGTGAGCTCATTAATATGCATAACTGTCATATCTCAAACACTGTTGCAGTTAGGAAGTGGAATCCTGTGTTATTATGACAACATTGAACAAAAGATTTGATTAAAATAACAGATGACCATATATAGTCACGTGAGCTCATTAATATGCGTAATCGTTATATCTCAAACACTGTTGCAGTTAGGAAGATGAATCCTGTGTCATTATGACAACAGTGAACAAGAGATTTGATTAAAATAACAGATAACCATATATGGTCATGTGAACTCATTAATATGCATAACCATTATATCTTAAACACTGTCGCAGTTAGGAAGATGAATCCTGTGTCATTATGACAACAGTGAACAAGAGATTTGATTAAATAACAGATAACCATATATGGTCATGTGAACTCATTAATATGCATAGCAGTCATATCTAAAACACTGACGCAGTTAGGAAGATGAATCCTGTGTTATTATGACAGCAGTGAACAAGAGATTTGATTAAAATAACAGATGACCATATATGGTCATGTGAACTCATTATATGCATAACCATTATATCTTAAACACTGTTGCAGTTAGGAAGATGAATCCTGTGTTCTTATGACAACAGTGAACAAGAGATTTGATTAAAATAACAGATGACCATATATGGTCATGTGAACTCATTAATATGCATAGCAGTCATATCTAAAACACTGACGCAGTTAGGAAGATGAATCCTGTGTTATTATGACAGCAGTGAACAAGAGATTTGATTAAAATAACAGATGACCATATATGGTCATGTGAACTCATTAATATGCATAACCATTATATCTTAAACACTGTTGCAGTTAGGAAGATGAATCCTGTGTTCTTATGACAACAGTGAACAAGAGATTTGATTAAAATAACAGATGACCATATATGGTCATGTGAACTCATTAATATGCATAGCAGTCATATCTAAAACACTGTCGCAGAGCAGGACATGTAACTAGTGTCATTATGAAGACATTGAATGAAAGATGTAACTGACATTAGAAATGGCTATATATGATTATGTAATCTCATTATTGTGCATAAGAACATGGCTCATTATATATCCTGAAAACCATATTTCGATAACCAAAATAGGTAAATACATGGTACCAACTTCATTTTGACCTCATGTTACTAATAATTCAAGCTACCTGATTGTCTAACATGTGACCACATTAATTATGAAACAGAATCTTGTCAGCTTGGGCCCCGGTGATGCCGCTTGCGGCTTTAATTAGGGGCCCAAGCCCAAAGGGCGAGGCCCCTATTCTTATCGTCCGGTTTTTTCTTCTTTCTTCTTTCTTTCTTTCTTCCGTAACTTTTTTCGTCAAGCCGTTTGAGAAAACCGCTGAACAGAAAGGTCTGATAATGCTCTATACTGATAGTCCATAATGTGAACTGGTGCAACATGCTTTCAGAATTTCGATTGGACAATTAGTTTGGCAGCCATATTGGATTGAAATAAAACCGGAAGTTGCTGTTTGACCACTTTCTGAGGGTCTAGGCGTCTAGATTTTTTTATGGTATATAGTACAACTCATGTGTAATAAATATCAGCAATAAAAACTTTAGCGGTCATGTGACTTTTCCCGCCATTTTGTTTTTCCTAAAAACGGCAAAAAATACTTGAAAATCTTCTTCTTCAGAACCACCAAGCAGAATGCTCTCATATGTAGTATTTAGCTTCTATATATGAATCCCATTTATGTTTGAAAAAATGTTTACGATTGGTCACGTGGTTTGGCCACCATTTTGGATTTCTTCTAAACAGGAAGTAGTTTTTTACTCTGGCAACACTTGAGGGAATATTTTCAATGTTGCTTCATGGCATCTGTGTATCAAGCCCTTTCAGAAATCTAAAAAAAATTTCAGATCAGTCACATGGTTTGGCCGCCATTTTGGATTTTAAGCAAAATTGACCAAAAGTTTGGGTATTTGTTTCTCAGAGACTATTCAACCAATCTACTAGATGTTGTTATATTTACCATGCCTGGCCTTAGCTGCATACGAGAAAAATAATATTATTTTGATCAGTCACGTGGTTTGGTCGCCATCTTGGATTTTGTGAAAATTGAAATTATGCAACTACATGTTTTGTATTAGTCTGATTTCTTTCAAATTTTGTATGTGCATTTGTTCCATCAGATGCATCATTTTGCCCCAATAGCACACTGTTAGGCCACGTGGCTGGGCACCCATGGGGTGGGGGCTTCTAACCTCATTAATATGCATAACTGTTATAACTCAAGCACTGTTGTAGTTAGGATGATGAATCCTGTGTTATTATGACAACCTTGAACAAGAGATTCGATTAAAATAACAAATGACCATATATGGTCATGTGAGCTCATTAATATGCATAACTGTCATATCTCAAACACTGTTGCAGTTAGGAAGTGGAATCCTGTGTTATTATGACAACATTGAACAAAAGATTTGATTAAAATAACAGATGACCATATATAGTCACGTGAGCTCATTAATATGCGTAATCGTTATATCTCAAACACTGTTGCAGTTAGGAAGATGAATCCTGTTTCATTATGACATCAGTGAACAAGAGATTTGATTAAAATAACAGATAACCATATATGGTCATGTGAACTCATTAATATGCATAACCATTATATCTTAAACACTGTCGCAGTTAGGAAGATAAATCCTGTGTCATTATGACAACAGTGAACAAGAGATTTGATTAAAATAACAGATAACCATATATGGTCATGTGAACTCATTAATATGCATAGCAGTCATATCTAAAACACTGTCGCAGTTAGGAAGATGAATCCTGTGTTATTATGACAACAGTGAACAAGAGATTTGATTAAAATAACAGATGACCATATATGGTCATGTAAACTCATTAATATGCATAGCAGTCATATCTGAAACACTGTCGCAGAGCAGGACGTGTAACAAGTGTCATTATGAAGACATTGAATGAAAGATGTAACTGACATTAGAAATGGCTATATATGATTATGCAATCTCATTATTGTGCATAAGAACATGGCTCATTATATATTCTGAAAACCATATTTCGATAACCAAACCAGGTAAATACATGGTATCAACTTCATTTCGACCTCATGTTACTGATAATTCAAGCTACCAGATTGTCTGACATGTGACCTCATTAATTATGAAACAGAATCTTATCAGCTTGGGCCCCGGTGACGCCGCTTGCGGCTTTAATTAGGGGCCCAAGCCCAAAGGGCGAGGCCCCTATTCTTATTGTCCGGTTTTTTCTTCTTTCTTCTTCTTTCTTCCGTAACTTTTTTCGTCAAGCCGTTTGAGAAAACCGCTGAACGGAATAGTCTGATAATGCTCTATACTGATAGTCCCTAATGTGAACTGGTGCAACATGCTTTCAGAATTTCGATTGGTCAATTAGTTTGGCAGCCATATTGAATTGAAATAAAACCGGAAGTAACTATTTGACCACTTTCTGAGGGTCTAGGCGTCTAGATTTTTTTATGGTATATAGTACAACTCATGTGTAATATATATCAGCAATAAAAACTTTAGCGGTCATGTGACTTTTCCCGCCATTTTGTTTTTCCTAAAAACAGCAAAAAACACTAAAAAATCTTCTTCTTCAGAACCACCTAGCAGAATTCTCTCATATGTAGTATTTAGCTTCTATATATGAATCCCATTTATGTTTGAAAACACTATTATGATTGGTCACGTGGTTTGGCCACCATTTTGGATTTCTTCTAAAAAGGAAGTAGTTTTTTACTCTGGCAACACTTGAAGGATTATTTTCAATTTTGCTTCATGGCATCTGTATATCAAACTCTTTCAGAAACCTAAAAAAGATTTCAGATCAGTCACATGGTTTGGCCGCCATCTTGGATTTTAAGCAAAATTGACCAAAAGTTTGGGCATTTGTTTCTCAGAGGTGATTCAACCAATCTACTAGATGTTTTTATACTTACCATGCCTGGCATTAGCTCCATATGAGAAAAATAATATTATTTTGATCAGTCACGTGGTTTGGCCGCCATCTTGGATTTTGTGAAATTAGAAATTATGCAACTACATGTTTTGTATAAGTCTGATTTCTTTCAAATTTTGTATGTGTATTTGTGTCATCAGATGCATCATTTTGCCCCAATAGCACACTGCTAGGCCACGTGGCTGGGCACCCATGGGGTGGGGGCTTCTAACCTCATTAATATGCATAACTGTTATAACTCAAGCACTGTTGTAGTTAGGATGATGAATCCTGTGTTATTATGACAACAGTGAACAAGAGATTTGATTAAAATAACAAATGACCATTTATGGTCATGTGAGCTCATTAATATGCATAACCATTATATCTTAAACACTGTTGCATTTAGGAAGATGAATCCTGTGTTATTATGACAACATTGAACAAGAGATTTGATTAAAATAACGGATGGCCATATATAGTCATGTGAGCTCATTAATATGCGTAATCGTTATATCTCAAACACTGTTGCAGTTAGAGTGATGAATCCTGTGTTATTATGACAACGTTGAACAAGAGATTTGATTAAAATAACAGATGACCATATATGGTCATATGAACTCATTAATATGCATAACCATTATATCTTAAACTTTTTTGCAGTTAGGAAGATGAATCCTGTGTTATTATGCCAACAGTTAACAAGAGATTTGATTAAAATAACAGATGACCATATATGGTCATGTGAACTGATTAATATGCATAGCAGTCATATCTAAAACACTGTCGCAGAGCCGAACATGTAACTAGTGTCATTATGAAGACATTGAATGAAAGATGTAACTGACATTAGAAATGGCTATATATGATTATGTAATCTCATTATTGTGCATAAGAACATCGCTCATTATATATCCTGAAAACCATATTTTGATAACGAAACCAGGTAAATACATGGTACCAACTTCATTTTGACCTCATGTTACTGATAATTCAAGCTACCTGATTGTCTAACATGTGACCTCATTAATTATGAAACAGAATCTTGTCAGCTTGGGCCCCGGTGACGCCGCTTGCGGCTTTAATTAGGGGCCCAAGCCTGAAGGGCGAGGCCCCTATTCTTATTGTCCGGTTTTTTCTTCTTTCTTCTTTCTTTCTTCTTTCTTTCTTCTTTCTTCCGTAACTTTTTTCGTCAAGCCATTTGAGAAAACTGCTTAACTGAATAGTCTGAAAATGCTCTATACTGATAGTCCCTAATGTGAACTAGTGCAGCATGCTTTCAGAATTTTGATTGGTCGATTAGTTTGGTAGCCATATTGGATTGAAATAAAACCGGAAGTGGTTGTTTGACCACTTTCTGAGGGTCAAGGCGTCTAGATTTTTTTATGTTATATAGTACTACTCATGTGTAATAGATATCAGCAATAAAAACTTTAGCGGTCATGTGACTTTTCCCGCCATTTTGTTTTTCCTAAAAACGGCAAAAAACACTAAAAAATCTTCTTCTTCAGAACCACCTAGCAGAATGCTCTCATATGTAGCATTTAGCTTCTATATATGAATCCCATTTATGTTTGAAAAAATATTACGATTAGTCACGTGGTTTGGCCACCATTTTGGATTTCTTCTAAACAGGAAGTAGTTTTTTACTCTGGCAACACTTGAGGGATTATTTTCAATTTTGCTTCATGGCATCTGTATATCAAACCCTTTCAGAAACCTAAAAAAAGATTTCAGATCAGTCACATGGTTTGGCCGCCATCTTGGATTTTAAGCAAAATTGACCAAAAGTTTGGGTATTTGTTTCTCAGAGACGATTCAACCAATCTACTAGATGTTTTTATATTTACCATGCCTGGCCTTAGCTGCATACGAGAAAAATAATATTATTTTGATCAGTCACGTGGTTTGGCCGCCATCTTGGATTTTGTGAAAATAGAAATTATGCAACTACATGTTTTGTATTAGTCTGATTTCTTTCAAATTTTGTATGTGCATTTGTGTCATCAGATGCATCATTTTGCCCCAATAGCACACTGCTAGGCCACGTGGCTGGGCACCCATGGGGTGGGGGCTTCTAAACTCATTAATATGCATAACTGATATATCTCAAGCTCTGTTGCAGTTAGGGAGATGAAACCTGTGTTATTATGACAACATTAAAAAAGTGATTCCATTAAAATGACAGATGGCCATATATGGTCATGTGAACTCATTAATATGCATAACCATTATATCTTAAACACTGTTGCAGTTAGGAAGATGAATCCTGTGTTATTATGACAACAGTGAACAAGAGATTTGATTAAAATAACAGATAACCATATATGGTCATGTGAGCTCATTAATATGCATAACCATAATATCTTAAACACTGTTGCAGTTAGGAAGATGAATCCTGTGTTATTATGACAACAGTGAACAAGATATTTGATTAAAATAACAGATGACCATATATGGTCATGTGAACTCATTAATATGCATAACCATTATATCTTAAACAATGTTGCAGTTAGGAAGATAAATCCTGTGTTATCATGACAACAGTGAACAAGAGATTTGATTAAAATAACAGATGACCATATATGGTCATGTGAACTCATTAATATGCATAACCATTATATCTTAAACACTGTTGCAGTTAGGAAGATGAATCCTGTGTTATTATGACAACAGTGAACAAGAGATTTGATTAAAATAACAGATGACCATATATGGTCATGTGAGCTCATTAATATGCATAGCAGTCATATCTAAAACACTGTCGCAGAGCAGGACATGTAACTAGTGTCATTATGAAGACATTGAATGAAAGATGTAACTGACATTAGAAATGGCTATATATGATTATGTAATCTCATTATTGTGCATAAGAACATGGCTCATTATTTATCCTGATAACCAAACCAGGTAAATACATGGTACCAACTTCATTTTGACCTCATGTTACTGATAATTCAAGCTACCTGATTGTCTAACATGTGACCTCATTGATTATGAAACAGAATCTTGTCAGCTTGGGCCCCGGTGACGCCGCTTGCGGCTTTAATTCTTTCTTTCTTTCTTTCTTTCTTTCTTCCGTAACTTTTTTCGTCAAGCCGTTTGAGAAAACCGCTGAACGGAATGGTCTGATAATGCTCTATACTGATAGTCCCTAATGTGAACTGGTGCAACATGCTTTCAGAATTTCGATTGGTCAATTAGTTTGGCAGCCATATTGGATTGAAATAAAACCGGAAGTGGCTGTTTGACCACTTTCTGAGGGTCTAGGCGTTTAGATTTTTTTATGGTATATAGTACAACTCATGTGTAATAAATATCAGCAATAAAAACTTTAGCGGTCATGTGACTTTTCCCGCCATTTTGTTTTTCCTAAAAACGGCATAAAACACTCAAAAATCTTCTTCTTCAGAACCACCAAGCAGAATGCTCTCATATGTAGTATTTAGCTTCTATATATGAATCCCATTTATGTTTGACAAAATGTTTACGATTGGTCACGTGGTTTGGCCACCATTTTGGATTTCTTCTAAACAGGAAGTAGTTTTTTACTCTGGCAACACTTGAGGGAATATTTTCAATTTTGCTTCATGGCATCTGTGTATCAAGCCCTTTCAGAAACCTAAAAAAAATTTCAGATCTGTCACATGGTTTGGCCGCCATTTTGGATTTTAAGTAAAATTGACCAAAAGTTTGGGTATTTGTTTCTCAGAGACGATTCAACCAATCTACTAGATGTTTCTATATTTACCATGTATGGCCTTAGCTGCATACGAGAAAAATAATATTATTTTGATCAGTCACGTGGTTTGGCCGCCATCTTGGATTTTGTGAAAATAGAAATTATGCAACTACATGTTTTGTATTAGTCTGATTTCTTTCAAATTTTGTATGTGCATTTGTGTCATCAGATGCATCATTTTGCCCCAATAGCACACTGTTAGGCCTCGTGGCTGGGCACCCATGGGGTGGGGGCTTCTAACCTCATTAATATGCATAACTGTTATAACTCAAGCACTGTTGTAGTTAGGATGATGAATCCTGTGTTATTATGACAACCTTGAACAAGAGATTCGATTAAAATAACAAATGACCATATATGGTCATGTGAGCTCATTAATATGCATAACTGTCATATCTCAAACACTTTTGCAGTTAGGAAGTGGAATCCTGTGTTATTATGACAACATTGAACAAAAGATTTGATTAAAATAACAGATGACCATATATAGTCACGTGAGCTCATTAATATGCGTAATCGTTATATCTCAAACACTGTTGCAGTTAGGAAGATGAATCCTGTGTCATTATGACAACGGTGAACAAGAGATTTGATTAAAATAACAGATGACCATATATGGTCATGTGAACTCATTAATATGCATAACCATTATATCTTAAACACTGTTGCAGTTAGGAAGATGAATCCTGTGTTATTATGACAACAGTGAACAAGAGATTTGATTAAAATAACAGATAACCATATATGGTCATGTGAACTCATTAATATGCATAACCATTATATCTTAAACACTGTTGTAGTTAGGAAGATGAATCCTGTGTTATTATGACAACAGTGAACAAGAGATTTGATTAAAAATAACAGATGACCATATATGGTCATGTGAACTCATTAATATGCAAGCAGTCATATCTAAAACACTGTCGCAGAGCAGGACATGTAACAAGTGTCATTATGAAGACATTGAATGAAAGATGTAACTGACATTAGAAATGGCTATATATGATTATGTAATCTCATTATTAAGAACATGGCTCATTATATATCCTGAAAACCATATTTCGATAACCAAACCAGGTAAATACATGGTACCAACTTCATTTTGACCTCATGTTACTGATAATTCAAGCTACCTGATTGTCTAACATGTGACCACATTAATTATGAAACAGAATCTTGTCAGCTTGGGCCCCGGTGACGCCGCTTGCGGCTTTAATTAGGGGCCCAAGCCCAAAGGGCGAGGCCCCTATTCTTATTGTCCGGTTTTTTCTTTCTTCTTTCTTTCTTCCGTAACTTTTTTCGTCAAGCCGTTTGAGAAAACTGCTGAACAGAATGGTCTGATAATGCTCTATACTGATAGTCCCTAATGTGAACTGGTGCAACATGCTGTCAGAATTTCGATTGGTCAATTAGTTTGGCAGCCATATTGGATTGAAATAAAACCGGAAGTGGCTGTTTGACCACTTTCTGAGGGTCTAGGCGTCTAGATTTTTTTATGGTATATAGTACAACTCATGTGTAATAAACATCAGCAATAAAAAGTTTAGCGGTCATGTGACTTTTCCCGCCATTTTGTTTTTCCTAAAAACGGCAAAAAACACTTAAAAATCTTCTTCTTCAGAACCACCATACAGAATGCTCTCATATGTAGTATTTAGCTTCTATATATGAATCCCATTTATGTTTGAAAAAATGTTTACGATTGGTCACGTGGTTTGGCCACCATTTTGGATTTCTTCTAAACAGGAAGGAGTTTTTTACTCTGGCAACACTTTAGGGAATATTTTAAATTTTGCTTCATGGCATCTGTGTATCAAGCCCTTTCAGAAACCTAAAAAAAATTTCAGATCAGTCACATGGTTTGGCCGCCATTTTGGATTTTAAGCAAAATTGACCAAAAGTTTGGGTATTTGTTTCTCAGAGACGATTCAACCAATCTACTAAATGTTTTTATATTTACCATGCCTGGCCTTAGCTCCATATGAGAAAAATAATATTATTTTGATCAGTCACGTGGTTTGGCCGCCATCTTGGATTTTGTCAAAATAGAAATTATGCAACTGCATGTTTTGTATTAGTCTGATCTCTTTCAAATTTTGTATGTGCATTTGTGTCATCAGATGCATCATTTTGCCCCAATAGCACACTGGTAGGCCACGTGGCTGAGCACCCATGGGGGTGGGGGCTTCTAACCTCATTAATATGCATAACTGATATATCTCAAGCACTGTTGTAGTTAGGAAGATGAATCCTGTGTTATCATGACAACAGTAAACAAGAGATTTGATTAAAAATAACAGATGACCATATATGGTCATGTGAACTCATTAATATGCATAACTATTATATCTTAAACACTGTTGCAGTTAGGAAGATGAATCCTGAGTTATTATGACAACAGATTTGATTAAAAGAACAGATGACCATATATGGTCATGTGAACTCATTAATATGCATAACCATTATATCTTAAACACTATTGCAGTTAGGAAGATGAATCCTGTGTTATTATGACAACAGTGAACAAGAGATTTGATTAAAATAACAGATGACCATATATGGTCATGTGAACTCATTAATATGCAAAGCAGTCATATCTAAAACACTGTCGCAGAGCAGGACATGTAACTAGTGTCATTATGAAGACATTGAATGAAAGATGTAACTGACATTAGAAATGGCTATATATGATTATGTAATCTCATTATTGTGCATAAGAACATGGCTCATTATATATCCGGAAAACCATATTTCGATAACCAAACCAGGTAAATACATGGTACCAACTTCATTTCGACCCCATGTTACTGATAATTCAAGCTACCTGATTGTCTAACATGTGACCACATTAATTACGAAACAGAATCTTGTCAGCTTGGGCCCCGGTGATGCCGCTTGCGGCTTTAATTAGGGGCCCAAGCCTGAAGGGCGAGGCCCCTATTCTTATTGTCCGGTTTTTTCTTCTTTCTTCTTTCTTTCTTTCTTCCGTAACTTTTTTCGTCAAGCCGTTTGAGAAAACCGCTGAACAGAATGGTCTGATGATGCTCTATACTGATAGTCCATAATGTGAACTGGTGCAACATGCTTTCAGAATTTCGATTGGACAATTAGTTTGGCAGCCATATTGGATTGAAATAAAACCGGAAGTGGCTGTTTGACCACTTTCTGAGGGTCTAGGCGTCTAGATTTTTTTGTGGTATATAGTACAACTCATGTGTAATAAATATCAGCAATAAAAACTTTAGCGGTCATGTGACTTTTCCCGCCATTTTGTTTTTCCTAAAAACGGCAAAAAACACTTGAAAATCTTCTTCTTCAGAACCACCAAGCAGAATGCTCTCATATGTAGTATTTAGCTTCTATATATGAATCCCATTTATGTTTGAACATTTTTTTACGATTGGTCACGTGGTTTGGCCACCATTTTGGATTTCTTCTAAACAGGAAGTAGTTTTTTTCTCTGGCAACACTTGAGGGATTATTTTCAATTTTGCTTCATGGTATCAGTGTATCAAACCCTTTCAGAAATCTAAAAAAAATTCAGATCAGTCACATGGTTTGGCCGCCATTTTGGATTTTAAGCAAAATTGACAAAAAGTTTGGGTATTTGTTATTCAGAGACGATTCAACCAATCTACTAGATGTTTTTATATTTACCATGCCTGCCCTTAGCTCCATATGAGAAAAATAATATTATTTTGATCAGTCACATGGTTTGGCCGCCATCTTGGATTTTGTGAAAATAGACATTATGCAACTACATGTTTTGTATTAGTCTGATTTCTTTCAAATTTTGTATGTGCATTTGTGTCATCAGATGCATCATTTTGCCCCAATAGCACACTGCTAGACCACGTGGCTGGGCACCCATGGGGTGGGGGCTTCTAACCTCATTAATATGCATAACTGTTATAACTCAAACACTGTCGCAGTTAGGGTGATGAATCCTGTGTTATTATGACAACGTTGAACAAGAGATTTGATTAAAATAACAGATGACCATATATGGTCATGTGAACTCATTAATATGCATAACCATTATTTCTTAAACACTTTTGCAGTTAGGATGATGAATCCTGTGTTATTATGACAACGTTGAACAAGAGATTTGATTAAAATAACAAATGACCATATATGGTCATGTGAACTCCTTAATATGCATAACTGTCATATCTCAAACACTGTTGCAGTTAGGAAGTGGAATCCTGTGTTATTATGACAACATTGAAAAAAAGATTTGATTAAAATAACACATGACCATATATAGTCATGTGAGCTCGTTAATATGCGTAATCGTTATATCTCAAACACTGTTGCAGTTAGGAAGATGAATCCTGTGTCATTATGACAACGGTGAACAAGAGATTTGATTAAAATAACAGATGACCATATATGGTCATGTGAACTCATTAATATGCATAACCATTATATCTTAAACACTGTTGCAGTTAGGAAGATGAATCCTGTGTTATGACAACAGTGAACAAGAGATTTGATTAAAATAACAGATAACCATATATGGTCATGTGAACTCATTAATATGCATAACCATTATATCTTAAACACTGTTGCAGTTAGGAAGATGAATCCTGTGTTATTATGACAACAGTGAACAAGAGATTTGATTAAAAATAACAGATGACCATATATGGTCATGTGAACTCATTAATATGCAAGCAGTCATATCTAAAACACTGTCGCAGAGCAGGACATGTAACAAGTGTCATTATGAAGACATTGAATGAAAGATGTAACTGACATTAGAAATGGCTATATATGATTATGTAATCTCATTATTAAGAACATGGCTCATTATATATCCTGAAAACCATATTTCGATAACCAAACCAGGTAAATACATGGTACCAACTTCATTTTGACCTCATGTTACTGATAATTCAAGCTACCTGATTGTCTAACATGTGACCACATTAATTATGAAAAAGAATCTTGTCAGCTTGGGCCCCGGTGACGCCGCTTGCGGCTTTAATTAGGGGCCCAAGCCCGAAGGGCGAGGCCCCTATTCTTATTGTCCGGTTTTTAGGGGCCCAAGCCCAAAGGGCGAGGCCCCTATTATTATCGTTCAGTTTTTTCTTTCTTTCTTTCTTTCTTTCTTCCGTAACTTTTTTCGTCGAGCCGTTTGAGAAAACTGCTGAACCAAATAGTTTGAAAATGCTCTATAATGATAGGCTCTACTATGAACTGGTGCAACATGCTTTCAGAATTTTGATTGGCCAATTAGTTTGGCAGCCATATTGGATTGAAATAAAACCGGAAGTGGCTGTTTGACCACTTTCTGAGGGTCTAGGTGTCTAGATTTTTTTTATGGTATATAGTACAACTCATGTGTAATAAATATCAGCAATAAAAACTTTAGCGGTCATGTGACTTTTCCCGCCATTTTGTTTTTCCTAAAAACGGCAAAAAACACTTAAAAATCTTCTTCTTCAGAACCACCAAGTAGAATGCTCTCATGTGTTGTATTTAGCTTCTATATATGAATCCGATTTAGGTTTGAAAAAATGTTTACGATTGGTCACGTGGTTTGGCCACCATTTTGGATTTCTTCTAAACAGGAAGTAGTTTTTTACTCTGGCAACACTTGAGGGATTATTTTCAATTTTGCTTCATGGCATCTGTATATCAAACTATTTCAGAAACCTAAACAAAATTTCAGATCAGTCACATGGTTTGGCCGCCATTTTGGATTTTAAGCAAAATTGACCAAAAGTTTGGGTAATTGTTTCTCAGAGACGATTCAACCAATCTACTATATGTTTTTATATTTACCATGCCTGGCCTTAGCTGCATACGAGAAAAATAATATTATTTTGATCAGTCACGTGGTTTGGCCGCCATCTTGGATTATGTGAAAATAGAAATTATGCAACTACATGTTTTGTATTAGTCTGATTTCTTTCAAATTTTGTATGTGCATTTGTGTCATCAGATGCATCATTTTGCCCCAATAGCACAATGTTAGGCCACGTGGCTGGGCACCCATGGGGTGGGGGCTTCTAACCTCATTAATATGCATAACTGTTATAACTCAAGCACTGTTGTAGTTAGGATGATGAATCCTGTGTTATTATGACAACCTTGAACAAGAGATTCGATTAAAATAACAAATGACCATATATGGTCATGTGAGCTCATTAATATGCATAACTGTCATATCTCAAACACTGTTGCAGTTAGGAAGTGGAATCCTGTGTTATTATGACAACAGTGAACAAGAGATTTGATTAAAATAACAGATAACCATATATGGTCATGTGAACTCATTAATATGCATAGCAGTCATATCTAAAACACTGTCGCAGTTAGGAAGATGAATCCTGTGTTATTATGACAACAGTGAACAAGAGATTTGATTAAAATAACAGATAACCATATATGGTCATGTGAACTCATTAATATGCATAGCAGTCATATCTAAAACACTGTCGCAGTTAGGAAGATGAATCCTGTGTTATTATGACAACAGTGAACAAGAGATTTGATTAAAATAACAGATGACCATATATGGTCATGTAAACTCATTAATATGCATAGCAGTCATATCTGAAACACTGTCGCAGAGCAGGACGTGTAACAAGTGTCATTATGAAGACATTGAATGAAAGATGTAACTGACATTAGAAATGGCTATATATGATTATGCAATCTCATTATTGTGCATAAGAACATGGCTCATTATATATTCTGAAAACCATATTTCGATAACCAAACCAGGTAAATACATGGTATCAACTTCATTTCGACCTCATGTTACTGATAATTCAAGCTACCAGATTGTCTGACATGTGACCTCATTAATTATGAAACAGAATCTTATCAGCTTGGGCCCCGGTGACGCCGCTTGCGGCTTTAATTAGGGGCCCAAGCCCAAAGGGCGAGGCCCCTATTCTTATTGTCCGGTTTTTTCTTCTTTCTTCTTCTTTCTTCCGTAACTTTTTTCGTCAAGCCGTTTGAGAAAACCGCTGAACGGAATAGTCTGATAATGCTCTATACTGATAGTCCCTAATGTGAACTGGTGCAACATGCTTTCAGAATTTCGATTGGTCAATTAGTTTGGCAGCCATATTGAATTGAAATAAAACCGGAAGTAACTATTTGACCACTTTCTGAGGGTCTAGGCGTCTAGATTTTTTTATGGTATATAGTACAACTCATGTGTAATATATATCAGCAATAAAAACTTTAGCGGTCATGTGACTTTTCCCGCCATTTTGTTTTTCCTAAAAACAGCAAAAAACACTAAAAAATCTTCTTCTTCAGAACCACCTAGCAGAATTCTCTCATATGTAGTATTTAGCTTCTATATATGAATCCCATTTATGTTTGAAAACACTATTATGATTGGTCACGTGGTTTGGCCACCATTTTGGATTTCTTCTAAAAAGGAAGTAGTTTTTTACTCTGGCAACACTTGAAGGATTATTTTCAATTTTGCTTCATGGCATCTGTATATCAAACTCTTTCAGAAACCTAAAAAAGATTTCAGATCAGTCACATGGTTTGGCCGCCATCTTGGATTTTAAGCAAAATTGACCAAAAGTTTGGGCATTTGTTTCTCAGAGGTGATTCAACCAATCTACTAGATGTTTTTATACTTACCATGCCTGGCATTAGCTCCATATGAGAAAAATAATATTATTTTGATCAGTCACGTGGTTTGGCCGCCATCTTGGATTTTGTGAAATTAGAAATTATGCAACTACATGTTTTGTATAAGTCTGATTTCTTTCAAATTTTGTATGTGTATTTGTGTCATCAGATGCATCATTTTGCCCCAATAGCACACTGCTAGGCCACGTGGCTGGGCACCCATGGGGTGGGGGCTTCTAACCTCATTAATATGCATAACTGTTATAACTCAAGCACTGTTGTAGTTAGGATGATGAATCCTGTGTTATTATGACAACAGTGAACAAGAGATTTGATTAAAATAACAAATGACCATTTATGGTCATGTGAGCTCATTAATATGCATAACCATTATATCTTAAACACTGTTGCATTTAGGAAGATGAATCCTGTGTTATTATGACAACATTGAACAAGAGATTTGATTAAAATAACGGATGGCCATATATAGTCATGTGAGCTCATTAATATGCGTAATCGTTATATCTCAAACACTGTTGCAGTTAGAGTGATGAATCCTGTGTTATTATGACAACGTTGAACAAGAGATTTGATTAAAATAACAGATGACCATATATGGTCATATGAACTCATTAATATGCATAACCATTATATCTTAAACTTTTTTGCAGTTAGGAAGATGAATCCTGTGTTATTATGCCAACAGTTAACAAGAGATTTGATTAAAATAACAGATGACCATATATGGTCATGTGAACTGATTAATATGCATAGCAGTCATATCTAAAACACTGTCGCAGAGCCGAACATGTAACTAGTGTCATTATGAAGACATTGAATGAAAGATGTAACTGACATTAGAAATGGCTATATATGATTATGTAATCTCATTATTGTGCATAAGAACATCGCTCATTATATATCCTGAAAACCATATTTTGATAACGAAACCAGGTAAATACATGGTACCAACTTCATTTTGACCTCATGTTACTGATAATTCAAGCTACCTGATTGTCTAACATGTGACCTCATTAATTATGAAACAGAATCTTGTCAGCTTGGGCCCCGGTGACGCCGCTTGCGGCTTTAATTAGGGGCCCAAGCCTGAAGGGCGAGGCCCCTATTCTTATTGTCCGGTTTTTTCTTCTTTCTTCTTTCTTTCTTCTTTCTTTCTTCTTTCTTCCGTAACTTTTTTCGTCAAGCCATTTGAGAAAACTGCTTAACTGAATAGTCTGAAAATGCTCTATACTGATAGTCCCTAATGTGAACTAGTGCAGCATGCTTTCAGAATTTTGATTGGTCGATTAGTTTGGTAGCCATATTGGATTGAAATAAAACCGGAAGTGGTTGTTTGACCACTTTCTGAGGGTCAAGGCGTCTAGATTTTTTTATGTTATATAGTACTACTCATGTGTAATAGATATCAGCAATAAAAACTTTAGCGGTCATGTGACTTTTCCCGCCATTTTGTTTTTCCTAAAAACGGCAAAAAACACTAAAAAATCTTCTTCTTCAGAACCACCTAGCAGAATGCTCTCATATGTAGCATTTAGCTTCTATATATGAATCCCATTTATGTTTGAAAAAATATTACGATTAGTCACGTGGTTTGGCCACCATTTTGGATTTCTTCTAAACAGGAAGTAGTTTTTTACTCTGGCAACACTTGAGGGATTATTTTCAATTTTGCTTCATGGCATCTGTATATCAAACCCTTTCAGAAACCTAAAAAAAGATTTCAGATCAGTCACATGGTTTGGCCGCCATCTTGGATTTTAAGCAAAATTGACCAAAAGTTTGGGTATTTGTTTCTCAGAGACGATTCAACCAATCTACTAGATGTTTTTATATTTACCATGCCTGGCCTTAGCTGCATACGAGAAAAATAATATTATTTTGATCAGTCACGTGGTTTGGCCGCCATCTTGGATTTTGTGAAAATAGAAATTATGCAACTACATGTTTTGTATTAGTCTGATTTCTTTCAAATTTTGTATGTGCATTTGTGTCATCAGATGCATCATTTTGCCCCAATAGCACACTGCTAGGCCACGTGGCTGGGCACCCATGGGGTGGGGGCTTCTAAACTCATTAATATGCATAACTGATATATCTCAAGCTCTGTTGCAGTTAGGGAGATGAAACCTGTGTTATTATGACAACATTAAAAAAGTGATTCCATTAAAATGACAGATGGCCATATATGGTCATGTGAACTCATTAATATGCATAACCATTATATCTTAAACACTGTTGCAGTTAGGAAGATGAATCCTGTGTTATTATGACAACAGTGAACAAGAGATTTGATTAAAATAACAGATAACCATATATGGTCATGTGAGCTCATTAATATGCATAACCATAATATCTTAAACACTGTTGCAGTTAGGAAGATGAATCCTGTGTTATTATGACAACAGTGAACAAGATATTTGATTAAAATAACAGATGACCATATATGGTCATGTGAACTCATTAATATGCATAACCATTATATCTTAAACAATGTTGCAGTTAGGAAGATAAATCCTGTGTTATCATGACAACAGTGAACAAGAGATTTGATTAAAATAACAGATGACCATATATGGTCATGTGAACTCATTAATATGCATAACCATTATATCTTAAACACTGTTGCAGTTAGGAAGATGAATCCTGTGTTATTATGACAACAGTGAACAAGAGATTTGATTAAAATAACAGATGACCATATATGGTCATGTGAGCTCATTAATATGCATAGCAGTCATATCTAAAACACTGTCGCAGAGCAGGACATGTAACTAGTGTCATTATGAAGACATTGAATGAAAGATGTAACTGACATTAGAAATGGCTATATATGATTATGTAATCTCATTATTGTGCATAAGAACATGGCTCATTATTTATCCTGATAACCAAACCAGGTAAATACATGGTACCAACTTCATTTTGACCTCATGTTACTGATAATTCAAGCTACCTGATTGTCTAACATGTGACCTCATTGATTATGAAACAGAATCTTGTCAGCTTGGGCCCCGGTGACGCCGCTTGCGGCTTTAATTCTTTCTTTCTTTCTTTCTTTCTTTCTTCCGTAACTTTTTTCGTCAAGCCGTTTGAGAAAACCGCTGAACGGAATGGTCTGATAATGCTCTATACTGATAGTCCCTAATGTGAACTGGTGCAACATGCTTTCAGAATTTCGATTGGTCAATTAGTTTGGCAGCCATATTGGATTGAAATAAAACCGGAAGTGGCTGTTTGACCACTTTCTGAGGGTCTAGGCGTTTAGATTTTTTTATGGTATATAGTACAACTCATGTGTAATAAATATCAGCAATAAAAACTTTAGCGGTCATGTGACTTTTCCCGCCATTTTGTTTTTCCTAAAAACGGCATAAAACACTCAAAAATCTTCTTCTTCAGAACCACCAAGCAGAATGCTCTCATATGTAGTATTTAGCTTCTATATATGAATCCCATTTATGTTTGACAAAATGTTTACGATTGGTCACGTGGTTTGGCCACCATTTTGGATTTCTTCTAAACAGGAAGTAGTTTTTTACTCTGGCAACACTTGAGGGAATATTTTCAATTTTGCTTCATGGCATCTGTGTATCAAGCCCTTTCAGAAACCTAAAAAAAATTTCAGATCTGTCACATGGTTTGGCCGCCATTTTGGATTTTAAGTAAAATTGACCAAAAGTTTGGGTATTTGTTTCTCAGAGACGATTCAACCAATCTACTAGATGTTTCTATATTTACCATGTATGGCCTTAGCTGCATACGAGAAAAATAATATTATTTTGATCAGTCACGTGGTTTGGCCGCCATCTTGGATTTTGTGAAAATAGAAATTATGCAACTACATGTTTTGTATTAGTCTGATTTCTTTCAAATTTTGTATGTGCATTTGTGTCATCAGATGCATCATTTTGCCCCAATAGCACACTGTTAGGCCTCGTGGCTGGGCACCCATGGGGTGGGGGCTTCTAACCTCATTAATATGCATAACTGTTATAACTCAAGCACTGTTGTAGTTAGGATGATGAATCCTGTGTTATTATGACAACCTTGAACAAGAGATTCGATTAAAATAACAAATGACCATATATGGTCATGTGAGCTCATTAATATGCATAACTGTCATATCTCAAACACTTTTGCAGTTAGGAAGTGGAATCCTGTGTTATTATGACAACATTGAACAAAAGATTTGATTAAAATAACAGATGACCATATATAGTCACGTGAGCTCATTAATATGCGTAATCGTTATATCTCAAACACTGTTGCAGTTAGGAAGATGAATCCTGTGTCATTATGACAACGGTGAACAAGAGATTTGATTAAAATAACAGATGACCATATATGGTCATGTGAACTCATTAATATGCATAACCATTATATCTTAAACACTGTTGCAGTTAGGAAGATGAATCCTGTGTTATTATGACAACAGTGAACAAGAGATTTGATTAAAATAACAGATAACCATATATGGTCATGTGAACTCATTAATATGCATAACCATTATATCTTAAACACTGTTGTAGTTAGGAAGATGAATCCTGTGTTATTATGACAACAGTGAACAAGAGATTTGATTAAAAATAACAGATGACCATATATGGTCATGTGAACTCATTAATATGCAAGCAGTCATATCTAAAACACTGTCGCAGAGCAGGACATGTAACAAGTGTCATTATGAAGACATTGAATGAAAGATGTAACTGACATTAGAAATGGCTATATATGATTATGTAATCTCATTATTAAGAACATGGCTCATTATATATCCTGAAAACCATATTTCGATAACCAAACCAGGTAAATACATGGTACCAACTTCATTTTGACCTCATGTTACTGATAATTCAAGCTACCTGATTGTCTAACATGTGACCACATTAATTATGAAACAGAATCTTGTCAGCTTGGGCCCCGGTGACGCCGCTTGCGGCTTTAATTAGGGGCCCAAGCCCAAAGGGCGAGGCCCCTATTCTTATTGTCCGGTTTTTTCTTTCTTCTTTCTTTCTTCCGTAACTTTTTTCGTCAAGCCGTTTGAGAAAACTGCTGAACAGAATGGTCTGATAATGCTCTATACTGATAGTCCCTAATGTGAACTGGTGCAACATGCTGTCAGAATTTCGATTGGTCAATTAGTTTGGCAGCCATATTGGATTGAAATAAAACCGGAAGTGGCTGTTTGACCACTTTCTGAGGGTCTAGGCGTCTAGATTTTTTTATGGTATATAGTACAACTCATGTGTAATAAACATCAGCAATAAAAAGTTTAGCGGTCATGTGACTTTTCCCGCCATTTTGTTTTTCCTAAAAACGGCAAAAAACACTTAAAAATCTTCTTCTTCAGAACCACCATACAGAATGCTCTCATATGTAGTATTTAGCTTCTATATATGAATCCCATTTATGTTTGAAAAAATGTTTACGATTGGTCACGTGGTTTGGCCACCATTTTGGATTTCTTCTAAACAGGAAGGAGTTTTTTACTCTGGCAACACTTTAGGGAATATTTTAAATTTTGCTTCATGGCATCTGTGTATCAAGCCCTTTCAGAAACCTAAAAAAAATTTCAGATCAGTCACATGGTTTGGCCGCCATTTTGGATTTTAAGCAAAATTGACCAAAAGTTTGGGTATTTGTTTCTCAGAGACGATTCAACCAATCTACTAAATGTTTTTATATTTACCATGCCTGGCCTTAGCTCCATATGAGAAAAATAATATTATTTTGATCAGTCACGTGGTTTGGCCGCCATCTTGGATTTTGTCAAAATAGAAATTATGCAACTGCATGTTTTGTATTAGTCTGATCTCTTTCAAATTTTGTATGTGCATTTGTGTCATCAGATGCATCATTTTGCCCCAATAGCACACTGGTAGGCCACGTGGCTGAGCACCCATGGGGGTGGGGGCTTCTAACCTCATTAATATGCATAACTGATATATCTCAAGCACTGTTGTAGTTAGGAAGATGAATCCTGTGTTATCATGACAACAGTAAACAAGAGATTTGATTAAAAATAACAGATGACCATATATGGTCATGTGAACTCATTAATATGCATAACTATTATATCTTAAACACTGTTGCAGTTAGGAAGATGAATCCTGAGTTATTATGACAACAGATTTGATTAAAAGAACAGATGACCATATATGGTCATGTGAACTCATTAATATGCATAACCATTATATCTTAAACACTATTGCAGTTAGGAAGATGAATCCTGTGTTATTATGACAACAGTGAACAAGAGATTTGATTAAAATAACAGATGACCATATATGGTCATGTGAACTCATTAATATGCAAAGCAGTCATATCTAAAACACTGTCGCAGAGCAGGACATGTAACTAGTGTCATTATGAAGACATTGAATGAAAGATGTAACTGACATTAGAAATGGCTATATATGATTATGTAATCTCATTATTGTGCATAAGAACATGGCTCATTATATATCCGGAAAACCATATTTCGATAACCAAACCAGGTAAATACATGGTACCAACTTCATTTCGACCCCATGTTACTGATAATTCAAGCTACCTGATTGTCTAACATGTGACCACATTAATTACGAAACAGAATCTTGTCAGCTTGGGCCCCGGTGATGCCGCTTGCGGCTTTAATTAGGGGCCCAAGCCTGAAGGGCGAGGCCCCTATTCTTATTGTCCGGTTTTTTCTTCTTTCTTCTTTCTTTCTTTCTTCCGTAACTTTTTTCGTCAAGCCGTTTGAGAAAACCGCTGAACAGAATGGTCTGATGATGCTCTATACTGATAGTCCATAATGTGAACTGGTGCAACATGCTTTCAGAATTTCGATTGGACAATTAGTTTGGCAGCCATATTGGATTGAAATAAAACCGGAAGTGGCTGTTTGACCACTTTCTGAGGGTCTAGGCGTCTAGATTTTTTTGTGGTATATAGTACAACTCATGTGTAATAAATATCAGCAATAAAAACTTTAGCGGTCATGTGACTTTTCCCGCCATTTTGTTTTTCCTAAAAACGGCAAAAAACACTTGAAAATCTTCTTCTTCAGAACCACCAAGCAGAATGCTCTCATATGTAGTATTTAGCTTCTATATATGAATCCCATTTATGTTTGAACATTTTTTTACGATTGGTCACGTGGTTTGGCCACCATTTTGGATTTCTTCTAAACAGGAAGTAGTTTTTTTCTCTGGCAACACTTGAGGGATTATTTTCAATTTTGCTTCATGGTATCAGTGTATCAAACCCTTTCAGAAATCTAAAAAAAATTCAGATCAGTCACATGGTTTGGCCGCCATTTTGGATTTTAAGCAAAATTGACAAAAAGTTTGGGTATTTGTTATTCAGAGACGATTCAACCAATCTACTAGATGTTTTTATATTTACCATGCCTGCCCTTAGCTCCATATGAGAAAAATAATATTATTTTGATCAGTCACATGGTTTGGCCGCCATCTTGGATTTTGTGAAAATAGACATTATGCAACTACATGTTTTGTATTAGTCTGATTTCTTTCAAATTTTGTATGTGCATTTGTGTCATCAGATGCATCATTTTGCCCCAATAGCACACTGCTAGACCACGTGGCTGGGCACCCATGGGGTGGGGGCTTCTAACCTCATTAATATGCATAACTGTTATAACTCAAACACTGTCGCAGTTAGGGTGATGAATCCTGTGTTATTATGACAACGTTGAACAAGAGATTTGATTAAAATAACAGATGACCATATATGGTCATGTGAACTCATTAATATGCATAACCATTATTTCTTAAACACTTTTGCAGTTAGGATGATGAATCCTGTGTTATTATGACAACGTTGAACAAGAGATTTGATTAAAATAACAAATGACCATATATGGTCATGTGAACTCCTTAATATGCATAACTGTCATATCTCAAACACTGTTGCAGTTAGGAAGTGGAATCCTGTGTTATTATGACAACATTGAAAAAAAGATTTGATTAAAATAACACATGACCATATATAGTCATGTGAGCTCGTTAATATGCGTAATCGTTATATCTCAAACACTGTTGCAGTTAGGAAGATGAATCCTGTGTCATTATGACAACGGTGAACAAGAGATTTGATTAAAATAACAGATGACCATATATGGTCATGTGAACTCATTAATATGCATAACCATTATATCTTAAACACTGTTGCAGTTAGGAAGATGAATCCTGTGTTATGACAACAGTGAACAAGAGATTTGATTAAAATAACAGATAACCATATATGGTCATGTGAACTCATTAATATGCATAACCATTATATCTTAAACACTGTTGCAGTTAGGAAGATGAATCCTGTGTTATTATGACAACAGTGAACAAGAGATTTGATTAAAAATAACAGATGACCATATATGGTCATGTGAACTCATTAATATGCAAGCAGTCATATCTAAAACACTGTCGCAGAGCAGGACATGTAACAAGTGTCATTATGAAGACATTGAATGAAAGATGTAACTGACATTAGAAATGGCTATATATGATTATGTAATCTCATTATTAAGAACATGGCTCATTATATATCCTGAAAACCATATTTCGATAACCAAACCAGGTAAATACATGGTACCAACTTCATTTTGACCTCATGTTACTGATAATTCAAGCTACCTGATTGTCTAACATGTGACCACATTAATTATGAAAAAGAATCTTGTCAGCTTGGGCCCCGGTGACGCCGCTTGCGGCTTTAATTAGGGGCCCAAGCCCGAAGGGCGAGGCCCCTATTCTTATTGTCCGGTTTTTAGGGGCCCAAGCCCAAAGGGCGAGGCCCCTATTATTATCGTTCAGTTTTTTCTTTCTTTCTTTCTTTCTTTCTTCCGTAACTTTTTTCGTCGAGCCGTTTGAGAAAACTGCTGAACCAAATAGTTTGAAAATGCTCTATAATGATAGGCTCTACTATGAACTGGTGCAACATGCTTTCAGAATTTTGATTGGCCAATTAGTTTGGCAGCCATATTGGATTGAAATAAAACCGGAAGTGGCTGTTTGACCACTTTCTGAGGGTCTAGGTGTCTAGATTTTTTTTATGGTATATAGTACAACTCATGTGTAATAAATATCAGCAATAAAAACTTTAGCGGTCATGTGACTTTTCCCGCCATTTTGTTTTTCCTAAAAACGGCAAAAAACACTTAAAAATCTTCTTCTTCAGAACCACCAAGTAGAATGCTCTCATGTGTTGTATTTAGCTTCTATATATGAATCCGATTTAGGTTTGAAAAAATGTTTACGATTGGTCACGTGGTTTGGCCACCATTTTGGATTTCTTCTAAACAGGAAGTAGTTTTTTACTCTGGCAACACTTGAGGGATTATTTTCAATTTTGCTTCATGGCATCTGTATATCAAACTATTTCAGAAACCTAAACAAAATTTCAGATCAGTCACATGGTTTGGCCGCCATTTTGGATTTTAAGCAAAATTGACCAAAAGTTTGGGTAATTGTTTCTCAGAGACGATTCAACCAATCTACTATATGTTTTTATATTTACCATGCCTGGCCTTAGCTGCATACGAGAAAAATAATATTATTTTGATCAGTCACGTGGTTTGGCCGCCATCTTGGATTATGTGAAAATAGAAATTATGCAACTACATGTTTTGTATTAGTCTGATTTCTTTCAAATTTTGTATGTGCATTTGTGTCATCAGATGCATCATTTTGCCCCAATAGCACAATGTTAGGCCACGTGGCTGGGCACCCATGGGGTGGGGGCTTCTAACCTCATTAATATGCATAACTGTTATAACTCAAGCACTGTTGTAGTTAGGATGATGAATCCTGTGTTATTATGACAACCTTGAACAAGAGATTCGATTAAAATAACAAATGACCATATATGGTCATGTGAGCTCATTAATATGCATAACTGTCATATCTCAAACACTGTTGCAGTTAGGAAGTGGAATCCTGTGTTATTATGACAACAGTGAACAAGAGATTTGATTAAAATAACAGATAACCATATATGGTCATGTGAACTCATTAATATGCATAGCAGTCATATCTAAAACACTGTCGCAGTTAGGAAGATGAATCCTGTGTTATTATGACAACAGTGAACAAGAGATTTGATTAAAATAACAGATGACCATATATGGTCATGTGAACTCATTAATATGCATAACCATTATATCTTAAACACTGTTGCAGTTAGGAAGATGAATCCTGTGTTCTTATGACAACAGTGAACAAGAGATTTGATTAAAATAACAGATGACCATATATGGTCATGTGAACTCATTAATATGCATAGCAGTCATATCTGAAACACTGTCGCAGAGTAGGACATGTAACTAGTGTCATTATGAAGACATTGAATGAAAGATGTGTCCTGTGTCATTATGACAACAGTGAACAAGAGATTTGATTAAATAATAGATAACCATATATGGTCATGTGAACTCATTAATATGCATAGCAGTCATATCTAAAACACTGTCGCAGTTAGGAAGATGAATCCTGTGTTATTATGACAACAGTGAACAAGAGATTTGATTAACAGATGACCATATATGGTCATGTGAACTCATTAATATGCATAACCATTATATCTTAAACACTGTTGCAGTTAGGAAGATGAATCCTGTGTTCTTATGACAACAGTGAACAAGAGATTTGATTAAAATAACAGATGACCATATATGGTCATGTGAACTCATTAATATGCATAGCAGTCATATCTGAAACACTGTCGCAGAGCAGGACATGTAACTAGTGTCATTATGAAGACATTGAATGAAAGATGTAACTGACATTAGAAATGGCTATATATGATTATGTAATATATGATTATGTAATCTCATTATTGTGCATAAGAACATGGCTCATTATATATCCTGAAAACCATATTTTGATAACCAAACCAAGTAAATACATGGTACCAACTTCATTTTGACCTCATGTTACTGATAATTCAAGCTACCTGATTGTCTAACATGTGACCACATTAATTACGAAACAGAATCTTGTCAGCTTGGGCCCCGGTGACGCCGCTTGCGGCTTTAATTTCTTCTTTCTTTCTTTCTTTCTTTCTTTCTTCCGTAACTTTTTTCGTCAAACCGTTTGAGAAAACCGCTGAACGGAATGGTCTGATAATGCTCTATCCTGATAGTCCCTAATGTGAACTGGTGCAACATGCTTTCAGAATTTCGATTGGTCAATTAGTTTGGCAGCCATATTGGATTGAAATAAAACCGGAAGTGGCTGTTTGACCACTTTCTGAGGGTCTAGGCGTCTAGATTTTTTTATGGTATATAGTACAACTCATGTGTAATAAATATCAGCAATAAAAACTTTAGCGGTCATGTGACTTTTCCCGCCATTTTGTTTTTCCTAAAAACGGCAAAAAACACTTGAAAATCTTCTTCTTCAGAACCACCAAGCAGAATGCTCTCATATGTAGTATTTAGCTTCTATATATGAATCCCATTTATGTTTGAAAAAAAGTTTACGATTGGTCACGTGGTTTGGCCACCATTTTGGATTACTTCTAAACAGGAAGTAGTTTTTTACTCTGGCAACACTTGAGGGAATATTTTCAATTTTGCTTCATGGCATCTGTGTATCAAGCCCTTTCAGAAACCTAAAAAAAATTTCAGATCAGTCACATGGTTTGGCCGCCATTTTGGATTTTAAGCAAAATTGACCAAAAGTTTGGGTATTTGTTTCTCAGAGACGATTCAACGAATCTACTAGATGTTTTTATATTTACCATGCCTGGCCTTAGCTGCATACGAGAAAAATAATATTATTTTGATCAGTCACGTGGTTTGGCCGCCATCTTGGATTTTGTGAAAATAGAAATTATGCAACTACATGTTTTGTATTAGTCTGATTTCTTTCAAATTTTGTATGTGCATTTGTGTCATCAGATGCATCATTTTGCCCCAATAGCACACTGTTAGGCCACGTGGCTGGGCACCCATGGGGTGGGGGCTTCTAACCTCATTAATATGCATAACTGTTATAACTCAAGCACTGTTGTAGTTAGGATGATGAATCCTGTGTTATTATGACAACCTTGAACAAGAGATTCGATTAAAATAACAGATGACCATATATGGTCATGTGAGCTCATTAATATGCATAACTGTCATATCTCAAACACTGTTGCAGTTAGGAAGATGAATCCTGTGTCATTATGACAACAGTGAACAAGAGATTTGATTAAAATAACAGATAACCATATATGGTCATGTGAACTCATTAATATGCGTAATCGTTATATCTCAAACACTGTTGCAGTTAGGAAGATAAATCCTGTGTCATTATAACAACAGTGAACAAGAGATTTGATTAAAATAACAGATAACCATATATGGTCATGTGAACTCATTAATATGCATAGCAGTCATATCTAAAACACTGTCGCAGTTAGGAAGATGAATCCTGTGTTATTATGACAACAGTGAACAAGAGATTTGATTAAAATAACAGATGACCATATATGGTCATGTGAACTCATTAATATGCATAACCATTATATCTTAAACACTGTTGCAGTTAGGAAGATGAATCCTGTGTTATGACAACAGTGAACAAGAGATTTGATTAAAATAACAGATAACCATATATGGTCATGTGAACTCATTAATATGCATAACCATTATATCTTAAACACTGTTGCAGTTAGGAAGATGAATCCTGTGTTATTATGACAACAGTGAACAAGAGATTTGATTAAACTAACAGATGACCATATATGGTCATGTGAACTCATTAATATGCATAACCATTATATCTTAAACACTGTTGCAGTTAGGAAGATGAATCCTGAGTTATTATGACAACAGTGAACAAGAGATTTGATTAAAATAACAGATGACCATATATGGTCATGTGAACTCATTAATATGCATAACCATTATATCTTAAACACTGTTGCAGTTAGGAAGATGAATCCTGTGTTATTATGACAAGAGTGAACAAGAGATTTGATTAGAATAACAGATGACCATATATGGTCATGTGAACTCATTAATATGCAAAGCAGTCATATCTAAAACACTGTCGCAGAGCAGGACATGTAACTAGTGTCATTATGAAGACATTGAATGAAAGATGTAACTGACATTAGAAATGGCTATACATGATTATGTAATCTCATTATTGTGCATAAGAACATGGCTCATTATATATCCTGAAAACCATTTCGATAACCAAACCAGGTAAATACATGGTACCAACTTCATTTTGACCTCATGTTACTGATAATTCAAGCTACCTGATTGTCTAACATGTGACCACATTAATTACGAAACAGAGTCTTGTCAGCTTGGGCCCCGGTGACGCCGCTTGCGGCTTTAATTTCTTCTTTCTTTCTTCTTTCTTTCTTCCGTAACTTTTTCGTCAAGCCGTTTGAAAAAACCGCTGAATGGAATGGTCTGATAATGCTCTATATTGATAGTCCCTAATGTAAACTGGTGCAACATGCTTTCAGAATTTTGATTGGTCAATTAGTTTGGCAGCCATATTGGATTGAAATAAAACCGGAAGTGGCTGTTTGACCACTTTCTGAGGGTCTAGGCGTCTAGATTTTTTTGTGGTATATAGTACAACTCATGTGTAATAGATATCAGCAATAAAAACTTTAGCGGTCATGTGACTTTTCCCGCCATTTTGTTTTTCCTAAAAACGGCAAAAAACACTTAAAAATCTTCTTCTTCAGAACCACCAAGCAGAATGCTCTCATATGTAGTATTTAGCTTCTATATATGAATCCTATTTATGTTTGAAAAAATGTTTACGATTGGTCACGTGGTTTGGCCACCATTTTGGATTTCTTCTAAACAGGAAGTAGTTTTTTACTCTGCCAACACTTGAGGGATTATTTTCAATTTTGCTTCATGGCATCTGTGTGTCAAACCCTTTCAGAAACCTAAAAAAAATTTCAGATCAGTCACATGGTTTGGCCGCCATTTTGGATTTTAAGCAAAATTGACCAAAAGTTTGGGTATTTGTTTCTCAGAGACGATTCAACCAATCTACTAGATGTTTTTATATTTACCATGCCTGACCTTAGCTCCATACGAGAAAAATAATATTATTTTGATCACTCACGTGGTTTGGCCGCCATCTTGGATTTTGTGAAAATAGAAATTATGCAACTACATGTTTTGTATTAGTCTGATTTCTTTCGAATTTTGTATGTGCATTTGCGTCACCAGATGCATCATTTTGCCCCAATAGCACACTGTTAGGCCACGTGGCTGGGCACCCATGGGGTAGGGGCTTCTAACCTCATTAATATGCATAACTGTTATAACTCAAGCACGGTTATAGTTAGGATGATGAATCCTGTGTTATTATGACAATGTTGAACAAGAGATTCGATTAAAATAACAAATGACCATATATGGTCATGTGAGCTCATTAATATGCATAACTGTCATATCTCAAACACTGTTGCAGTTAGGAAGTGGAATCCTGTGTTATTATGACAACATTGAACAAAAGATTTGATTAAAATAACAGATGACCATACATGGTCATGTGAGCTCATTAATATGCGTAATCGTTATATCTCAAACACTGTTGCAGTTAGGAAGATGAATCCTGTGTCATTATGACAACAGTGAACAAGAGATTTGATTAAAATAACAAATAACCATATATGGTCATGTGAACTCATTAATATGCATAGCAGTCATATCTAAAACACTGTCGCGGAGTTGGACATGTAACTAGTGTCATTATGAAGACATTGAATGAAAGATGTAACTGACATTAGAAATGGCTATATATGATTATGTAATCTCATTATTGTGCATAAGAACATGGCTCATTATATGTCCTGAAAACCATATTTTGATAACCAAACCAGGTAAATACATGGTACCAACTTCATTTTGACCTCATGTTATTGATAATTCAAGCTACCTGATTGTCTAACATGTGACCTCATTAATTATGAAACAGAATCTTGTCAGCTTGGGCCCCGGTGACGCCGCTTGCGGCTTTAATTCTTTCTTTAGGGGCCCAAGCCCGAAGGGCGAGGCCCCTATTCTTATTGTCCGGTTTTTTCTTCTTTCTTTCTTTCTTTCTTTCTTCCGTAACTTTTTTTGTCAAGCCGTTTGAGAAAACCGCTGAACGGAATGGTCTGATAATGCTCTATACTGATAGTCCCTAATGTGAACTGGTGCAACATGCTTTCAGAATTTCGATTGGTCAATTAGTTTGGCAGCCATATTGGATTGAAATAAAACCGGAAGTGGCTGTTTGACCACTTTCTGAGGGTCTAGGCGTCTAGATTTTTTATGGTATATAGTACAACTCATGTGTAATAAATATCAGCAATAAAAACTTTAGCGGTCATGTGACTTTTCCCGCCATTTTGTTTTTCCTAAAAACGGCAAAAAACACTTGAAAATCTTCTTCTTCAGAACCACCAAGCAGAATGCTCTCATATGTAGTATTTAGCTTCTATATATGAATCCCATTTAGGTTTGAAAAAATGTTTACGATTGGTCACGTGGTTTGGCCACCATTTTGGATTTCTTCTAAACAGGAAGTAGTTTTTTACTCTGGCAACACTTGAGGGATTATTTTCAATTTTGCTTCATGGCATCTGTGTATCAAACGCTTTCAGAAACCTAAGAAAGATTTCAGATCAGTCACATGGTTTGGCCGCCATCTTGGATTTTAAGCAAAATTGACCAAAAGTTTGGGCATTTGTTTCTCAGAGGTGATTCAACCAATCTACTAGATGTTTTTATATTTACTATGCGTGGCCTTAGCTGCATACGAGAAAAATAATGTTATTTTGATCAGTCACGTGGTTTGGCCGCCATCTTGGATTTTGTGAAAATAGAAATTATGCAACTACATGTTTTGTATTAGTCTGATTTCTTTCAAATTTTGTATGTGCATTTGTGTCATCAGATGCATCATTTTGCCCCAATAGCACACTGTTAGGCCACGTGGCTGGGCACCCATGGGGTGGGGGCTTCTAACCTCATTAATATGCATAACTGTTATAACTCAAGCACTGTTGTAGTTAGGATGATGAATCCTGTGTTATTATGACAACCTTGAACAAGAGATTCGATTAAAATAACAAATGACCATATATGGTCATGTGAGCTCATTAATATGCATAACTGTCATATCTCAAACACTGTTGCAGTTAGGAAGTGGAATCCTGTGTTATTATGACAACATTGAACAAAAGATTTGATTAAAATAACAGATGACCATATATAGTCACGTGAGCTCATTAATATGCGTAATCGTTATATCTCAAACACTGTTGCAGTTAGGAAGATGAATCCTGTGTCATTATGACAACAGTGAACAAGAGATTTGATTAAAATAACAGATAACCATATATGGTCATGTGAACTCATTGATATGCATAACCATTATATCTTAAACACTGTCGCAGTTAGGAAGATAAATCCTGTGTCATTATGACAACAGTGAACAAGAGATTTGATTAAAATAACAGATAACCATATATGGTCATGTGAACTCATTAATATGCATAGCAGTCATATCTAAAACACTGTCGCAGTTAGGAAGATGAATCCTGTGTTATCATGACAACAGTGAACAAGAGATTTGATTAAAATAACAGATGACCATATATGGTCATGTGAACTCATTAATATGCATAACCATTATATCTTAAACACTGTTGCAATTAGGAAGATGAATCCTGTGTTATTATGACAACAGTGAACAAGAGATTTGATTAAAATAACAGATGACCATATATGGTCATGTGAACTCATTAATATGTATAGCAGTCATATCTGAAACACTGTCGGAGAGCAGGACATGTAACTTGTGTCATTATGAAGACATTGAATGAAAGATGTAACTGACATTAGAAATGGCTATATATGATTATGTAATCTCATTATTGTGCATAAGAACATAGCTCATTATATATCCTGAAAACCCTATTTCGATAACCAAACCAGGTAAATACATGGTACCAAGTTAATTTTGACCTCATGTTACTGATAATTCAAGCTACCTGATTGTCTAACATGTGACCACATTAATTATGAAACAGAATCTTGTCAGCTTGGGCCCCGGTGACGCCGCTTGCGGCTTTAATTCTTTCTTTCTTTCTTTCTTCCGTAACTTTTTTCGTCAAGCCGTTTGAGAAAACCGCTGAACGGAATGGTCTGATAATGCTCTATACTGATAGTCCCTAATGTGAACTGGTGCAACATGCTTTCAGAATTTCGATTGGTCAATTAGTTTGGCAGCCATATTGGATTGAAATAAAACCGGAAGTGGCTGTTTGACCACTTTCTGAGGGTCTAGGCGTTTAGATTTTTTTATGGTATATAGTACAACTCATGTGTAATAAATATCAGCAATAAAAACTTTAGCGGTCATGTGACTTTTCCCGCCATTTTGTTTTTCCTAAAAACGGCATAAAACACTCAAAAATCTTCTTCTTCAGAACCACCAAGCAGAATGCTCTCATATGTAGTATTTAGCTTCTATATATGAATACCATTTATGTTTGAAAAAATGTTTACGATTGGTCACGTGGTTTGGCCACCATTTTGGATTTCTTCTAAACAGGAAGTAGTTTTTTACTCTGGCAACACTTGAGGGAATATTTTCAGTTTTGCTTCATGGCATCTATGTATCAAGCCCTTTCAGAAATCTAAAAAAAAATTCAGATCAGTCACATGGTTTGGCCGCCATTTTGGATTTTAAGCAAAATTGACCAAAAGTTTGGGTATTTGTTTCTCAGAGACGATTCAACCAATCTACTAGATGTTTTTATATTTACCATGCCTGGCCTTAGCTGCATACAAGAAAAATAATATTATTTTGATCAGTCACGTGGTTTGGCCGCCATCTTGGATTTTGTGAAAATAGAAATTATGCAACTACAAGTTTTGTATTAGTCTGATTACTTTCTAATTTAGTATGTGCATTTGTGTCATCAGATGGATCATTTTGCCCCAATAGCACACTGTTAGGCCACGTGGCTGGGCACCCATGGGGTGGGGGCTTCTAACCTTATTAATATGCATAACTGTTATAACTCAAGCACTGTTGTAGTTAGGATGATGAATCCTGCGTTATTATGACAACGTTGAACAAGAGATTCGATTAAAATAACAAATGACCATATATGGTCATGTGAGCTCATTAATATGCATAACTGTCATATCTCAAACACTGTTGCAGTTTGGAAGTGGAATCCTGTGTTATTATGACAACATTGAACAAAAGATTTAATTAAAATAACAGATGACCATATATAGTCATGTGAGCTCATTAATATGCGTAATCGTTATATCTCAAACACTGTTGCAGTTAGGAAGATGAATCCTGTGTCATTATGACAACAAGTGAACAAGAGATCTGATTAAAATAATAGATAACCATATATGGTCATGTGAACTCATTAATATGCATAGCAGTCATATCTAAAACACTGTCGCAGTTAGGAAGATGAATCCTGTGTTATTATGACAACAGTGAACAAGAGATTTGTTTAAAAATAACAGATGACCATATATGGTCATGTGAACTCATTAATATACATAGCAGTCGTATCTGAAACACTATCGCAGAGCAGGACATGTAAGTAGTGTCATTATGGAGACATTGAATGAAAGATGTAACTGACATTAGAAATGGCTATATATGATTATGTAATCTCATTATTGTGCATAAGAACATGGCTCATTATATATCCTGAAAACCATATTTCGATAACCAAACCAGGTAAATACATGGTACCAACTTCATTTCGACCTCATGTTACTGATAATACAATCTACCTGCAGCTGATTGTCTAACATGTGACCTCATTAATTATGAAACAGAATCTTATCAGCTTGGGCCCCGGTGACGCCGCTTGCGGCTTTAATTTGTCATTAAAATTGGCCTTAGTGTTACATAATTTAGTACTAACTTTGCAGAATAGTTTTTTTGGCACTTTTCACATTTTTTTTGAAAATCACACGAATAGCTCCCTAAGGCATGCTACATACATGGGTGTATTTATTTTATTGAAAAAAAAATATCTTGTACAAGTAAACTGATTTTATTCTTGCGTGCAAACAAATGGCCAAGTTTTTGTTTATCCAGTGTACACCCAACTAGTGCATCTCGTTAATATGCATGGTTTACAACATAACTGAACTGAGGGTAAATAGTTTTAAGTTGGGCCACTTTCTTTATTTGCTATTTACAAACAACTGATAAGATATCTGTTTGTAGTTTACACACAGCAGTACCTTCCATGCACACAGCTGGTAAGATGTGTGCACTGCTGCCTTTCTAGACAGGAAGTACAGCAAAGACAAAACAATCGCTTTTGAAACAACAAATTTTGAATAAACAAAAAGTACATGAATGTACCACTTCAATGTAATTATATGTTAACAGAATAAAAACTTACAATAAATTTCTGTAATATTTTTTCTTGGTTTTGCCATTGAAAGGTGTCTGAAAACGGGATTAATGCAGTTACATTGGGAGGGGGCTCCCTTTTACAAAATATGGTTGCAAACTATAAAATACGGTCAAAAAGATGTTGAAAGAGACGATGCTGGGTTGTACAGAACGGATTTCCTCGTCGAAACCAGTGTCAGCCATGAAGTGGACGGAGAAAGTTTTACCGTGACACTGAGAGTCCGATGAATCAGACTTCGATATAGTGGGTGATACTCCTGTTCAAAACGTTCGAGAGATGTCTGTATCTCGCAGGAAAATATTGTTACCTTCCGACGTAGAAGAAGAAAGTGAGAGTGAATGTCACGGCCGATCGTTTGAAGACGGCGAGATTCGACTCGTTGACATGTCACTGTTGAATGGCGCCCTAGAAAAAGAGATTTGTCAATTTTGCAAAGTAGACAATATCTCAATAGTGGAACGCAGGCGTCACGGTCTAGGCAGTCAGTTTGAATTTCTTTGCACGCAAGGAGGTTGTATTCGATCGAAACTGAGCCAGCCTAGCTTCCCGTCATCCCGAAAAAAGGGAGCAGTTTTCGAAATAAATAGAAAAGCTGCCATTGGAATGCGAGCGATTGGAAAGGGACGGCACGCTCTGGTGAAACTGTCAAGCTATTAGGGGTTACCTCAACCAGTAACGGGTCCGCCCTTTCGCCAGTATGTACGAGCTGCCTCCAGGAGACTCCAAAACTCGCGGCATGCTTGAACTAATAAGTTTACAAACACAACGGCCCAAAAATAAATACACTGTATTTGCAAACACTTCAACTGCCAAGTGTATATATAGTGTCTGTATTGTTTGTTACTTGCAAACAGAACCGCCCACTTTGCGTAATCCAAGCTTTAATGAATGACGTCACCGTTCGTTATTTTATTTTTTTTATTTTATTTTATTTTATTTTATTTCAGACTAATAAGTCCATATCCACACATACAAACACAAAAAATAATAATAATAATAGTAAATAAATACTAGAAAGAACAACAAACAAAAACAGGAAATGATAGTTCGCTTGCTATTACATAATTGCACATAGCATCTCAGTTCAGCATTTCATTCCAACGTTGCAACAAGGCTGACTTCCATCTCAAATCACTGTTCCATAAACTAGTCAATATACTGTTGTTGGACGAGCATGCACGCTCTCTAAATTTATATACTATATTCCTGTAAGTTTCATAAAATGATTTGACACGATTAGCAACAAACATGGATCTGGCACTGTGGTCATATGGATAGTCAAAAAGTCTACGGAATAGGTTGTTATAAGAAACTTTCAAAGAATTAAGGGTCGCTTTGTTTAAAAAGCACCACAACTGTGAACAATAAATATTATAACAATACGTTTTGAACAAGATACATTTAACATCATAGCTGCATTTAACGAATTTCCTAAGAAGTAGGTTTGCTCTCACACAAAACAAGCGACGTTGGTGATCAATGTCTGCATTATCCTTCATGTCACACGTGACCCTATGACCCAGATACGTAATCTGCGAGACAAATTCTATGTTCTGGCCCATCAGTCTAATCTGTGGCAGAATGTTCAGTTTAAGCTTGGATGGAAAGTACATACACTTCGTTTTCAACACGTTATAGAGCATATCATGATCAGTAGCAAACAATTCACAAGTTTTCAGCAGTTTTCGTAGCCCTTTTATAGAGGGCGCTATTAGACACATGTCATCCGCATAACTGATATTATTAATTAATTTGTTGCCAACAAGACAGCCACATGAAAGTTTATTTAACTTCACATTTAGGTCATCTATATACACATTGAACAGGGAAGGTGACAAAACACCACCTTGTCTAACTCCATTGGATACACTGAATGAGCGGGAAATAGAACTTCTCCATCTTACGCAGTACATTTGATTTTCATACCAGTTGATAAGAAACCGAATAATGTAACCAGGCACCATGCGTTCTGTGAGCTTATTAAACAAGGTCCAATGATTGACCCTGTCAAAGGCCTTGGATGCATCGAGAAAGCAAACAAATACATGACTTCCACGGGAATTGTAGTGCTTAATAATTTCTTTCAGAGTAAAAATACATAAGTCAGTCGAGTGTTTCTTTTTAAAACCGAATTGATTGTCTGAAACATCAAGATAATTTTGACATCTGTTTAGAAGAATGTGTTCAAAGACTTTGGATAAAACTGTAGTTATGGCAATGGGTCGATAATTATCTTTGCTGGTCATATTCTCCACATTTGTTCTTAGCTATTGGAAGCAGTTCAACTTCGATCAACCGTCTTGGAACAGTTCCGTGTACAAGCATTGTAGACAGACACATTGACAGATGCAATGAGATCACTGGGCTATCGAATTTAAGGTGCTCAGCACATAGACCGTCTGCTCCACATGATTTCTCTAGCTTGAGACTCTGCACAACCGTAGCGACTTCTTTTACGGTCACAATTGGAACATCTAACGGATTAACTGAAATATATTGCTGCACTTTAACTTTATGAATATCATTATTAACAGAATTTAAAATCGTATTACAATGGTTTGCCCACATGTTCGCAATATTAGATTCACCGGAGCAACCGTCAATAGTATATGGAAGTGGCGCGTTATATGCCATTGTCGCCTTTTTTCAAAATATCCGCCTATCTTTGTTCATCAACGACTTGGCCAGATTATCAGACTCGAATTGGATCTTATTATTCCTGCAGTAGCGTAACGCAAGTTTGAATTGTGACCTCGATTTGCGCATCATCTAGTACACAAAACCATAACTAGGTTTACCAGAGTCACACCAAGAATGAAAATAATTGCGAGCTGTGTCATGTGCCTCTTTAACTACTTCATTCCAACCAGGTACAGCCACAAAACGTCTGGTTGATTTTCTAATAAATGTTTCATCACCAGCACTTCCTAAAGAATCAATAATTTGTCCATAATATCGAGTAATCATGTCATGGTGGTCACTGCGACAGCAGTCATCAGATACGCACATAATTGCATCCATCGGAATATCGATGTTTTTAAGGCATATTTCCGTCCGTTGCCGATACTGGTTAAGATTATAAGTGCTTGCTTTGGGCCAGTTAATTTTTGCCTTACGGGTTTCAGATCCAGTAGCAAATGACGCTACACTCGGCAAAGACTCAGTATGACACGTGATAGAAACAGGCATGTGATCAGAAGTGACATAATCATAACAAATATTAATGTCTACAATAGAACGATGTGCATTCACTGAGGAGACACAGTGATCTAACCAGTACGTTGTACCATGCGAGTCACTGAGAAAAGTAAAAGCTGCATTAGATGTACCAATGAATTCAACGTCGGAAATAATTAAACCAGCATTGTTACAAAATTCATTCATTTCTTCACCAAAGTTGGAGTTTGTAGTAGGATCGGCGTTCCAGTCACCAATAATCATAACATTGGGCGTATGACAATCTTGCACTATCGCACTAATTTTACCCAGGTAGTCTACAAATTTGTCTATATTGTCACCATAGTTTGTAGGGAGGTAAACACACAGGAAGAAAAGTTTACTATCGTCGTTAGTTGTTAATTCCGCACCAAGAAGCCTTGGATCATCATACGTTTTAATCTCAATTGCGCATGTAAGCGATTTACGCCACAGGATGGCGGTACCTCCATAAGGACGCCCCACAAGAAGACCACTGCTAGTATCCACAGCAGAAACTCCAAATGAATAAAAGTCCCTGTGTAGAGAAGACAAAAATCCCAAGTCTTCCTTTACCAACCAGTGTTCTTGTAAAAAACATATATCATGATTATCACACAGTGTGTTGACAGCGGGTACACAAGACTTAATTGATCTACAATTATACGAGACAATTTTAATTTCCGTCATTATAATGTGAAGGGTGTCAATTGCGTCGCTGGAAAAATTTACGGACCAAGACGCCCTCAGGCCAGGCATCGGCATTCATAAGAGTCTGAAAGTCTGATAAAGATGTCGTTACACAAAATGAAGCATATGTGTCATATTTGGTTCTTAATTTTTCACACACAATATCTGTAATGCCCACGTTTGTCTTTATATACTTGCTAAACATCTCGATGGTAGTTTCGGGTCCAAGTCTACTAACAAATGCACTCAGGCGTTTCTGAACCACGGGCATGTTATCACAAAACTCCATAGCGTGAAAGAAAACGGCCAAAAAACAAAGTTTTTCACAGATATAAATGTCGGTTCATGATTTTTCTCGAAAACAACTTTCAAAGCATTTCATTTACAATTAGCCCATGTAAATTTTGCTGCTAAAACGGGAGTTAACGTTGATTGAAGTTTGAAATCATAAAAGTGCCGATTTCTCGGTGTTCGGTTTCTGACAATTACCGTTGACCTAATTTTAAATAGCGTTTCAGTGAGTAGCGCTACGATGTCGCCGTTTGGTTTTTCTTATTTCTTACTCTTGGATATGTTGGCTTCATATCCGTATTTACATATTTGCAAAATTCTATTGTGTTTTTTCACAAACCTCGCGCAAACCACCGGTATACTCTAACTTTAACACCAAAAAACGTGCTTGAAATTTGTGATTTTCGGAAAGAAAAAAAAACTTAATGCAAAAAATAGAAATACGGATTTAAACTTCATGACCTTTGCTTCAAAACAGTGTAAAGTTTTTGATCGCATGAATGACTGTAGAAATGACAATTAAAATTTTATTCACGTTAGTTAAATTATCAGCCCCGCTGATTTTCAGAATCACGTGACGCTAAAACAAACACAATGTTCACAAAATATTAATAATAGGAAAGTACAAGTCAAGAGCTTTCCAAACATATATAGAATGTATGGTTTCTTGTAAAATTTATACTGATAATAGGTGTTTACATTTTTCATGCAAAAAAACTATCCTGCTACCTTAAGTCGAAGGTGAAATTAGCTGTATTGGCCAATCACATCACAGACTTAAAGTGTGACGTCACTTTCAAAGTGTGTAATAACAAAAATATCACAAGGGTGTTATTATACCGAAAGTGCATGTGATAAATATATATACTCAATGTCTACAATTTTGTTCGATCTCCATTTCAATTAGCAAGGCCACGAATCGTGGCCACATCATGAATGAAACGAGCACGTGTCAATCTATATGAATATTAAAAAGTAGACGTCGAAACAGAGGTATAACTTCGAAAATCACAGCTAAAATTTAAATTGTGATTACATACCGCAAATTCATAAATTAATTAAAACCCAAAATGGTAGATTCCATAAAAATATTAGAAATTTACTTGGCAGTCATTAGCCACGGACCCAACGTAGATTGTTGTTATTGTTCAAACATTCACATGCCGCCTTTAATTTTTGACCGCACACGCTTGTTTCAACTTTTGGGCTCAGTCGCTGTGTGCGTCTGTAATGTCGCAACAATGTTACTGTTATTATTGCAACACAACGCTGCGCCAAAATTAAAAATATATGAATATATGTGGGAATTCTGGAAAACATGGTGACCCCCCAATCACCTATTCATGATATCAAAAACAGGGTACCCCCCCCTACTGATCCCCCGAGGCCGAAGTAACTGACTAATCCTTAACTCGAACAATTCAACATCTCTAATTAGTCAGGGAGCATGTGTGAGTCCGTGGGACTTTTGTGGTGAAATACTCCCACCACTTTAGATGGGCCAATGGGACCGTAGACAATATAAAAACACATGTTGACAAGCATGATAAGTGTTACATAATTTTTTAATAGATATAACAAAAACAACAATATTGTACTAGGCGATGACTTCAACGAAATTCAACAAATTAAATAATATCAGCTATTATGCAATGTAAACATGGGTTATACCTGTTATAGATGATTACCATATATTTTTCTCCACTTATGTGCTAAATTGTTTTACCAACAACGTCTGTCAAAGTCAGTTTTGTTTTATGAGTGGATTCCATAGACTTGTTCATAAGATACTTCCACATATAGGTTGCCGAATGCAACTTTCGTTCAATCAATAACTCTTAGGGTGTATTTAGTTGACCATAATGACTTTTATTAAAATTGATCTTCATCAGATTCTTCCTCCGCTTCTTCGTCTTCCTCGTCATCGTCGTCATCTCCTATATTCTCACATGGCTGTTCTTCATCTGTACATGAGCAAAGATCAGTACAGTAGAGCCCTGCTTTCTGGCAAGAACATCTTCCTGAGTGACATTGTGTCTTGCAACCACACTTGACTAAGTGAAGCACTGACTGGGGTGCTGGGAGCTCAGTTGTCATGACGGGTGTCCACCCTCCTTCATTGTGTTTCCATCCATAATCTTCTGGAGATGGGATATCTGGGCATGCAACTGTATCCTGGTTCCAAACAATAGACTGATGGTGGCAGCGCAGAATTGCTTGATGTAGTGCTGCTGGAGTGGGTGGTAGCTTTTCTGATTCTGCTTGCTTCTTTTTGAACATCCACCATCTCAGCTGCTCAACTTTTGAGATGGGTGTTTGCTGGACATATACTTTGCAGATAAATTCTTCAATTGCCTAGTAGTTGTTGTCACCGAGTCCTGTGGTTGTACCAAGGGAGGCCAGTGCGGAAACAGTAGCATCACTTGCAGCTTCAAATGCTTTCCAAAAACTTTGTTTCCCCTTTCCAATGAAGCTACCAGTATTATCACTGCCACTCAGAGCATGGAGACCTGGCAGTGTTGCTGCTCTTGATGGACCAAGTACATTATATATCTGACCGAACTTGATTGTTCGGCAGTTCTTCCGTGGTCCAGTAACAAAGTTTGTGTTTTTGCACAAATCAGGATATCGACGTATAGCTAGGATGAAAACATCTGTGTCTGGGGAGCAGATATCAATGCGTGTTGCACCACATGTAGTTGCATCAGCAGCATGCAGGATAAGCTTTGTGTCAGCCTCTTCTTGATCACTGCTTATGTAGCTCTTATCTGTGAATGTTGCCCTGCATTGTGTCCCCCAAGCGACAACAACATGGTCTTTATTTGCTGAAGCATGCTCCAGTATCTTCTCACCTAGATAACCAGTCAGCTCCATTTTAGTCTGCTGGTGTGATAGTAACTTCTTCATTGACACTTTAGCTATGTTAGTGGTGTCAGTTATGTGATAGGCTACTGGAACTTGAGTTCCTTGTCTCCTGCTCCGAGTTGTCATCTTCAGTGAATGTTGGACATCGTACCGATCAAAAATAATGCGTATTTCATCCATGGAGCTGTACTTTGCTTGAATATGAGAGAAAAAGTGGTCACCTAGGTCTGAGCAGCTCTTGATATGGTCAGGTTTGGACAGTGCTTGCACTTCTGCCATTCCATCAATGAGGGCAACTCGATAAGTGCCCTCCCTAGCCAAATCCAGATCACCTGCTTCAGTTTCAACATTACTCTCTTGAAGCAGACTGACAATGATAGACATGAGGTTGCTCTTTGCTGAACAATGTAGCATCTGTCCATCAGCAGCAAACGTGGATCTTGGTACAACTGACAGTTCATGTTTACCAACAGCTTTCCCTAAGTTGATATTTGGTCTTGACTTGGCCACTATCAGCAAGCGAGCAAAGAGACTCCTGTCTTCTTTAAGCTCTACCAACTTCTCATTTACCTTGAGCTTCACCTGTTTTCCTGTGCTTTTCCATGTCTGGAGTTTACACTTCTTCATTGGAGCCCATATATTGATCTTATTTGTCTTGATGCGGTTGCTCACAAATTCATCAAGAAGCTTGCTGCCAATTTGACTTTGAGTGCAGAGATCAAGGGTGACCTTTTCTGGCATAATTGCCTTTGTCACCAAGTTGTAGAGGTCTTCACTGTCTTCAGTAAATGGATTTGTGAATCTCTTGATAGTTTGATCCAGTGCAGTAATGATCATTGATTGTCTTCTTTCAGCTAGAGCTGAAGTAGTATGGTGACTCAGTTTGGTATTTGAGGCATAGCCAGCCATGTCTTCAGCTTCTCCAGCAAGACGTGCCAGTTTGGGTGCAATAAGAAAGAACTTTGTTCGAGCACTTGGATTCAAAGTGATTCCTATCAGGCCTCCTGAAACTTTCATAGAACGGTTGACATGTTCCAATGCATGATCTGCACCTATAGCACAGAATGGAATGTGGGGATTTTTATTCACAACCCAGTTGCCTTTGAGGAACTCATCATATATATAGGCATCAGTCTGCTTGAGTGATTCCATGTCTGCAAGGTAGACTGGCATCATCCGTGCATAGTTCAACATACTATGTGCAAAGAAGTACTTGACAAATGATGTGCTGGATGCGAGGTGGAGATTCCAATCGCCAGTTCTGACTGACCTTATATATTGCAACATTTCCATCACCATCTTCATGTACTGACGCATGACAATGAAAAGAGGTAATTTGTCATTCTGTTTGTCAAACTCACTCATTTTCTCTAGTACATTTAGTGACTGCATCTCTGTAATCATGTTGTCATGTGCTTGTTGTATATCATTGTCATCATGACATGCTTGTCTGAGGTTTTGAGCAGCTCTTGTGAGACCTTCTACCATGTATGGGTGCTGTTCAAAGAATGCCTCATGGTACATGATGGACAGGGCTTGTAATGTCAGCAGATGTGCCTCAACTCCTCTCCTCACATGTCTTCCTTCCAAGATCTGTTTTACAGTGGCTGGTCCATACATATCAGCTTCTGTCCAGCAGAAGTCCAATCCACTGTTTTCAATATATGCTCCAAGAGTACGCAGCTGTGCCATAACAAAATGCAGCTCACCTGTGCGAAGTACTAGATGATCCATATCATCACAAGCCATCTGAAGCTGCTTGGCTGGTTTGTATAGACCCATATCTAAAGAAATAACTGTTTTTCGATCAGGACCCACAACTTTTGCATTTATATGCTGAGCTTGCTTTAATTTTTTAAGATAGTCAACAGAGTTGTCCATTCATGGGCAGGTGCAGGAAGTAGTGGTGGTGCACCCACTCTTGTCACGGGTAACTGTTTGCTCACCAGTGAGTTATAACCTGACCAGGAAGGAATGTTGTCATGACTTCCATTCTCTTCAGAGTTTGAGGAGTCATCTGGTTGATTGTCAGTGATTTCAGTTAGCCTTGACTGAAATCCTACAATTATTCGTCCCATAAGCCAGGCAGCATCTGGGGAGCATGTTTCTTGTACCTGATCTTCAGCAAGTGTGAATGTAGGATATGTGGGACTTGACGTTTGACTCAGTGGCTTAGAGCATTGAAGTAAAGGAGTGTCTGGGAATTCACTCATTGAGCGATGGGTGGTTGACTGCAATAGCTTCAATTTTCTGGCCTCATCACCTGGTTGACATCTTTGGTAGCTGGCCATTGCAGTGGCATGGAGTGTGTGCTTCCCATCAGCTGTGTCCTCTGCAAAGTCAACATTGTCAATGGCAAAGAAGATAAATCTTCCCTTAATGACATCAGGAGGCAGGTAGACCATGTCATTTTCCAACATGGTATGAAGAACACTGTTGGCTATCTGTGATTCTATCCTTAGAAGTCTATTATACTCAACTGATACACCCAGACCATGCAAAATGTTGATAACTTTCTTGCTTCTGATGGCCTGGCGAATGGCTAAGCCAATAGCCAACTGCTGCGGCATTTCTCTGACTGCTCTTAGACTCTGTGTCTCTTTCCTGTTAACCTGATGCTTGGACAAGAACATGGACATTGTACTTTGTGCAAGACTCATGGCATTCCTGTTTACAGCTGTTGATTTGGACTCAGTAGAGAGTGATGTCTTTGGTCCTTGGATTATCCAACGATAGAAACTGTATAGCTGGGTTGGTATATTCTCCTTCTCGACATCACTTAGCGACCCAGCAAATGTCCATGGTCTGGCCTTGCTTATTGCTTTTCTGATAATTGATGCAGCAGTAAATAGGCACTTCATGTCTACATCGCCTTCTTCTGTGTCATCTTCTGCAAGATGAATAGTTGCATCCCTTCCACACTTTATGCTTACACATTCAGACTCATTCACTCGCTTTGGTCTGTGGAATTCTATTTACATTATTTCCCTCTGCAGAAGTTTCTTCAGCATCTTGCGACTGAACATGGGATTCATCACATTATTTTCTGTGCAAATTTTAATATATGCATCCTGAAGTGTTGCCATGCTGATGATATGACCATCAAGAAGCTCCCCTTGAACAAGACTTAGAAACTCCACTTCTGCAGCATAATCATTAAAGGCACTGTGCTGACTAGTTGTTTCTTCAGATCGACGTAGCACATGTGTCACATGAATGGCCCAGCAATGCTTATGATACCTGATGTCAATAGCGTGTGCATCTTCAGGATTTATTGCAGTGCTGAGTTTGACTCGAAACTTCTCATTTCTACTCTTTTCTACTGCACGTTTGAGAGCTTGGCCTGCATAAATTTGCCAGTAACAACTTTATGTAGAGGCTTATTATATAATGCTCCTTGTTCACAGAAGAAGCATGCATCTTTCTCAAACGGAACAGACTGGGAACGTGTGAAGGTGCTACTGCTGTCTGAGGAGGAACTATCCGGTGCTCTACTGCCTCTTGCTGCCATCTGCTTTTCAAATTTTTCCCTAGCTCTTTTGGTTAACTGTACGTGCACTGTGTTCTGGTAACATTTTCTGTGCCATGTAGCATTTATTGATCCAAGATCTTGATCAGTCAAATCACCAAGACGCCTGCTCACTTCCGGATATTCACCATCACCATACTTTGCTCTTTCATGAACAAATTGCAGGACTTTTTCATAGGTACTAGGTTTTCCAACAAGGGCACCACCAGCTTTCTGGCAAATGATGCACATCGAAAAGTCTGTTACATATCGTGCACGTTTTGACACTGGAACTCCCAGCGGAGCTGTGTGTTCTACAAAGTTCAGGTTTATAATCTACAGCTCGGTCTACTGATAGATGATCTGAAACATACATAAGAAAAATTGGTCATTATAGGCTACAATAAAAGTGTATTATATGTATACAGGGTTAGACCATTCAATATTTGAGGGATGAGGTCATCATGGCAAGTAAATTAATGTTCACTAGGTATTGACCTATTTTTTTTAGCGCTTTCCAACATAAAACCAAACAGACATATGATTTTTGGGGAAATGTCAATGTTTTTTAATTTGACCCCCCTCCAATCGAATGGTCTGACCCTTATGAGTAGTTACGTTTAATAACCCAGCTATATATAGTTATATATTTGATAAATAAATAGACATGTCTTCTGAAAAAAAAAAAACACTGAGAATTATAATAATTGACAGGTTTCATATATAGAGATATATTGGCAAGTGCTAACAATTAACTTTAATAATGAGCAATGAAAATAAGGCGATCTTTCTGGTTAAAAAAAATCTGCAGGACAGGAACTTAGAGTGTAAACTTATTTTCAATGTTATTTAGAGATTCCTCAGTGTAATTAAAACATATGGTTCACTTTAACCACCAACCTGCCAACACACAGAGCCATTTGAACTAATGGCAGGAAATACGCAAGGGGTACATGTGCAACAGTCGTAAACAAAAGTGTGCAAAAATAGGCATTGCCTTCTTTTGTTAAAAACCGCTAACACAACAAGTTTCCAGACTGTCAACATGTTTTTTATCATCAATTAGGGTCACCTGAAGCCATATAGATAAGTGATTTGCTTTCACCACCCAAGTCCCACGGGCTTCAGAATTGATGCACATGCTCCCTGACTAGTGTTATACGTTTTAACATTTTTTTTTCATATTTGTGTTTCGTTTTTTGTGTATGATTATTGTCCATGGTTAATTCATTAATTCATTAATTTGAGTCAAATAAAATATATTACTGTAAAATACTTTTTTTTCGCTTGGAATTAATTATCACTATTTTCGCTGAAGGTATGAAGTTCAGGGAAAATAAAATCCAGCGAATATACTTTTCTCTTTTATTTTACATTCAACTGGTCAGATTTCAGTGAAAATAAATTCCATATAAAACACCCAAAAAGTCTTTTCAGCGAAAATTAATTCCAGCTAAAATAAAGTATTTTACAGTACTGAGTATATCACATGATACCAGCGATACCGTGACCTTTACTATGACCCATTGTAATGACATTTAACCCCACGCCGCCTGTGTATCGGCACGACACTTTGTCGCCCTGGTAATACTGACTTAGAAACGTTACAAGACCCTGTGATTTGTACAATATATTGACGTTTCACTGATCTGGATTTTGATATATTTATCGCTGTTACATCACGTAGTGTGTTGGGTCCGTGACGTACGTAAGTAGACTCTAGTGACATATTTGATAGTGTCAGCATTGACACCCCCAGCCAATGTAAATTAATTCAGATAGTATTCTCAGGGCCGGACGCTTATAGAATTAAATGTATGTCTATCTACTGACGTAATCACCCCCAATGGTAGATATATTGAAGATAAGACTGGAAAGTTCACTTGTCATCAAACTAAAGGCAGTTGTGTGGTTGATTACACCACAGTCCTTATCGAGGGAATGTGATTACACTATTGTTAGTAGGATGTCGACAAGAGGTATTTTCGTAAGCTGTACTCAATTGTTTTTATTTTTGTAATAATGTAATTTGAATAATACACGTAAATTCGTAGAAATGGGCAAGGTGTAAAATGTAAACAGCCATTTTTCATTTCCTCTAACCTGTACCAGCTATCCCTCCTTGCCCCCTCTTGTTAGTAATAAATTAATCTATTCTATTCTATTGCCAAATTTCTTTTTATCTTCAAACAATTAACAAAATAAAAATAACACACATTCACACAGTGATAAATTAGGGTAGGAGTATTGAGTAAAAGTTTCTATATTCAACATTTAATGAACAATTTTAACAGTAAACATTTTGATAATGCACAATAGAGAAATATTAATCGTCTGTAGTAAATCTGTATAACTTCAAACTGAGAGAAAAATGCAGGAATCTGACAGAGCAAAATGATATATTAAATAAACTTGACAAATTTAGTAAATGAAACCTCAGTGTGTATTGGAATCTATTAAAGGAACTAAAAACACCCAAGTTAACAATGACTCAGATGATGTTGATAGGAAAATGTGGTTTGAACATTTCAGCAACCTGAGTAAATATACAAGCAATTGAACGACCCACAACTCACTGAAACTACAACTTGAAAATCATGAATTACTTTCTATACCAAGATCCAACTTGAACAAATGAATTTCACAATTAGACTTTCAAAATGCAATAACTAAACTGAAAAAACAAGCTCCAAGTGTATAGATAAAATTACCAACGAAATGATCAAGGCAGCAGGAACCTGTTAATTGAACAATTACAAAAGTTATTCAATCTAATCCTGCTGAGCAGCTACATGCCCAATCACCCAAATAACTACAGAGGCATTTACATGTCTTAGTGTCAGTAAATTTTTCACACATGTTTTTAAGCAACTGCCTTTGAAACATTTTAAAAGAAAACAATACAATAGTCAGAGAACAAACTGGATTTATGCCCAAATGCAACACCTGGGACCATATTTTTGTACAAAAACAACTAATCACAAAATATCTAAGCAGCAAAGAAACTTTGTTTGTTTGTTTCATTGACTTCCAGATGGCATTTTATTTTATGAAACTTGTTCAAAGTGGCATTACAGGGACATTGTAAAACATCATTAAATCAATATAAATGAATTCAACAGGGTGCATTGAACTCACTCAGGCTCAAAATGTCAGTTTCACAATCAGTAGAGGAATTAGACAAGGAGATGGACTCTGTCCCAATTCTATTCAATATCTATGTTATCTATGACAGTAAAATATCATTGGATTCAGGTCACAATGACCACCAAGTCTTTTAAACACAAGTCTCCCATGTCTGCTATCTGCAAACCACTTAGTTTTATAGTCCCAATTCCATTTGAGTTCACAAAATGCTATCAACATATTGTCAGAAATGGAAACTCAATATAAATATCTCTAAATCCAAAATTGTCATGTTAAGCTCAAATATCAAATAAATTCTCATTTTAATAATGACAAAAAACTAAAACTTCAAACACACCCAAACTATAAAATTTTGTTTTATGAATGAAATATGTGCTTTGAATTATGTATGTTAGGTAAGTTAAAGGGGGGGGGGGTTCTGTGCAGCATGGAGCTCCACGTGTGTAGCTTGCTGACTTGACAGTCAATGACTTGTTTGTTTATGGTGAGATAATGGTTGGAATTTTCTTCAACCTGTGTACTCTTGTATGTATCACTTCCTGTAGTGTCCTTGTTTATGTACTTATATTGTGGAACAGTGAACGAATCCAAAGTTTCGGTCCCGAAAGTTTAGCCCACCATTTGTCACCCAAACTTTTCAGTACTGGACCTTTTGACCACTAATGTTTTATATGTAAATAAGTAAATAAATATAAATAAACTGTGCTTGTAATGGACAAGTTAATGAGTTAATTAACATAGTGACAAATTTTGAGAACTCAATCCAAAAAATCATGTGTGTGGCTGAAAAGTCTGGTGTGGCAGAAGATGGCTGAAAAATTTTAATATTCATTTATATTACACTCAGTATAGTAACTGTTGTACACTTGCTCTCTGTTGATGATATGCTGGGTAGGAATCACATCAATAGTTATTATTGCATTCCCTAGTCTTGAACAAAATAATGTAATGTCTATTACAGCACTAAAGTGAACATAGCCCTTCATAGCCACCAGAATATCCACAAATCATTTATTATTTCAAAACACATTACATGTAATACCACTAACATAGTGGCAAATTTTGAGAACTCAATCCATGTAATGTCCATTACAGCACTGGTTTTCCCACAATTCAATATGGGCTCTATCAATGGCAAGCATGATCACAAATTTTGATCTTGACAGGAGGTGTACTGATTATTGACTTTGACTTATTGGAATATTTGTCAAAGTTTTCGATTCATTCAATGTATTGCCATAGTAACATCTCTTGTTGGTACCTATGGATCTGCACAACACTCAAGTCACCATCTTTGTTCCTATGGTTACCATATTTTGTGCATGCATGGTGTGAGGACCACCACCCTTGTCATGCTCAGCAATATCCTAAATAACAAATGTAGACAGTTGATACTGTTGGAGCTAGAACTTCTCCCTGCCAAGTGCCACAACCAGCCAATGGGTAACTTATTTTAGTGACATTATTGATCAGTACACGTAGTTTATTTAATTATGAGTATCTTGTACATCAATAAGTCTCATTGACCTAGCCAATAAGGACAGTAGTATGTTTACTTTTTGTCTTTGTTTTTCTTTTACTTTTTACAGTTATGTTTGTTAACATTTTATATCATCTTCCGGTTTTCTCAGGTGTACATACAGAATGTTTGCAAGAAGTTCCAACCCAGCTCGTCGTTTAAGACAAATATTGCACACAGTTCATGCCAACCCTGGTTTTATCAACTTGAACATAAAAAGCAAGTATGTATGCAGTTATATCATAGCATACTGTAATAGGGCATATATACATTATACTCAACTGAATGACCACATTTAATATCTACTAGATTTATTTTAAGCTGAATTCTAATTTCAATCTACTGAGCATGTCACTGCACATATAAGCAATGCATTATGGGATAGAAATTCAAATTTCAATCTACTGAGCATGTCACTGCACATATAAGCAATGCATTATGGGATAGAAATTCAAATTTCAATCTACTGAGCATGTCACTGCACATATAAGCAATGCATTATGGGATAGAAATTCAAATTTCAATCTACTGAGCATGTCACTGCACATAAAAGCAATGCATTATGGGATAGAAATTTTAATTTCAATCTACTGAGCATGTCACTGCACATATAAGCAATGCATTATGGGATAGAAATTCTAATTTCAATCTACTGAGCATGTCACTGCACATATAAGCAATGCATTATGGGATAGAAATTCTAATTTCAATCTACTGAGCATGTCACTGCACATATAAGCAATGCATTATGGGATAGAAATTCAAATTTCAATCTACTGAGCATGTCACTGCACATATAAGCAATGCATTATGGGATAGAAATTCTAATTTCACTCTACATATAAGCATTGCATTATGGGATAGAAATTCTAATTTCAATCTACTGAGCATGTCACTGCACATATAAGCAATGCATTATGGGATAGAAATTCTAATTTAACTCTACTGAGCATGTCACTGCACATATAAGCAATGCATTGCATTATGGGATAGAAATTCTAATTTCACTCTACATATAAGCATTGCATTATGGGATAGAAATTCAAATTTCAATCTACTGTGCATGTCACTGCACATATAAGCAATGCATTATGGGATAGAAATTCTAATTTAACTACTGAGCATGTCACTGCACATATAAGCAATGCATTATGGGATAGAAATTCAAATTTCAATCTACTGAGCATGTCACTGCACATATAAGCAATGCATTATGGGATAGAAATTCTAATTTCACTCTACTGAGCATGTCACTGCACATATAAGCAATGCATTATGGGATAGAAATTTTAATTTCCCTCTACTGAGCATGTCACTGCACATATAAGCAATGCATTATGGGATAGAAATTCAAATTTCAATCTACTGAGCATGTCACTGCACATATAAGCAATGCATTATGGGATAGAAATTCAAATTTCAATCTACTGAGCATGTCACTGCACATATAAGCAATGCATTATGGGATAGAAATTCAAATTTCAATCTACTGAGCATGTCACTGCACATATAAGCAATGCATTATGGGATAGAAATTTTAATTTCAATCTACTGAGCATGTCACTGCACATATAAGCATTGCATTATGGGATAGAAATTCTAATTTCAATCTACTGAGCATGTCACTGCACATATAAGCAATGCATTATGGAATAGAAATTCTAATTTCAATCTACTGAGCATGTCACTGCACATATAAGCAATGCATTATGGGATAGAAATTCTAATTTCAATCTACTGAGCATGTCACTGCACATATAAGCAATGCATTATGGGATAGAAATTCAAATTTCAATCTACTGAGCATGTCACTGCACATATAAGCAATGCATTATGGGATAGAAATTCTAATTTCACTCTACATATAAGCATTGCATTATGGGATAGAAATTCTAATTTCAATCTACTGAGCATGTCACTGCACATATAAGCAATGCATTATGGGATAGAAATTCTAATTTAACTCTACTGAGCATGTCACTGCACATATAAGCAATGCATTGCATTATGGGATAGAAATTCTAATTTCACTCTACATATAAGCATTGCATTATGGGATAGCAATTCAAATTTCAATCTACTGTGCATGTCACTGCACATATAAGCAATGCATTATGGGATAGAAATTCTAATTTAACTACTGAGCATGTCACTGCACATATAAGCAATGCATTATGGGATAGAAATTCAAATTTCAATCTACTGAGCATGTCACTGCACATATAAGCAATGCATTATGGGATAGAAATTCTAATTTCACTCTACTGAGCATGTCACTGCACATATAAGCAATGCATTATGGGATAGAAATTTTAATTTCACTACTGAGCATGTCACTGCACATATAACCATTGCATTATGGGATAGATATTATAATTTCAATCTACTGAGCCTGTCACTACACATAAGCAATGCATTCTGGGAGAGAACCTCCAATTGCATATAATGGAAAACTATATCACCCTGGAAACTTTCTAAATTATATCATATTATGTTTTATATATTTTTTGAAATGTTTTCTCAATTATTTCCCAAGTATTAGGTTTCATATTGATAATACATGACACCAAGCAAAATTGTGAAGATATGAATAAATAATATTACCATGGAAACCAGTGTAAAAAAAATGCCAATTTTGACCATTTTTCATGATATTTGTTATTTAAAAAAATTAAACGATGACTCCATTTTTTGTTTTCGTTTTTGGTAACCTAATAATGAAAGTATGACATATAATCTTGATTTTGACGCAAATCTCCTTTGTTAAATTTAAGTATGATGTCATGAAAATAATCTCTAATTTTGTAGGAAAAAACTAGACTGGCTCAGCTGTGGCAATTTTATATTTGTTTTGTCTTAAATCGTGGTTCGATGTGAAATTATCATGACTGGCGTATACATTGCTATTAATTATTCATGATATACAGTGACGTTATGGAACCCGGAATGTCGAACAGAAAAACAATCAAAGAAAGCTAAGAAAGAACTCCCGTGTGCTGAGAGTTTTGGAGACACATTACAAATTAATTCAAAATTACTTATACTTGAGATATTGATGGAATAGTTGAAAACTAATTATGCAAATAAGGTAACTAATATGAACAGATTTAAGTGTAAAACTAATAAGGTCTGCACAATGTACCAAGTTTCATTGAAATGTGATTAGAACCAAAAAAATATTAATTATTATACTAATTAGAGAATTAATATGAACAGATTTTAACCCAAAATTAATCGCTGTCTATTGTGCTAGAGAATTTATGTACCAAGTTTTATTCAAATGTGATGATCAATACTTGAGATATCAGTATTAAATAATTATGTTAATTAGGTGATTAAGAAGCATAAATATTTACCAAAAACTAATATGGTGCATAGTCTTAGGTTCATTGAAATGTGATGGGTACTCTTTAAAAGTTTCATTGAAATCCAATGAGTGGTTTTTAGACATCATAGAACAGCAAAAAATTAACTAGTTATGCAAATTAGGTACTTAATAGGCACAATTATTTATCCCAAAATTAATCAGGTCTCTGCATAGTCCTAGAATATCTATGTCGCAAGTCTCATTGAAATGTGATGATTAGTACTTGAGATATCAGGTGAAAAGCTGAAAATTAACAAATTATGCTAATGAGGTGATTAATACGCACAAATATTTACCCAAAAACTAATTAGGTCTCTGCACAGTCCTCAAGTAACTATGTACCAAGTTTCATTGAAACGTGATCATTACTACTCAAAATATCAAAAGCTGAAAATTAATTAATTATGCAAATTAGGTAATTAATATGTACTGATATTAGCCTAAAAACTATCAGGTATGTGCAGTGTCCCAAGTTTTATTGAAATGTTATGATTAGTACTTGAGATATCAGTGGAAAAGCCGAAAATTGATTAATCATTATGTAAATTAGGTAATTAATAATATTAACAGATTTTTACCCAAAACTAATCAAATCTGCGCACTAGTTCAGAGCATCCATGTGCCAAATTTCATCAAAATCCAATGAGTGGTTCTTCAGATATCAGTGGAACAGTCTTGGAACAGCTAAAAATCAGCTAATTATCATGCAAATTAGGTAATTAATATTCATAGATTTTTACCAAAACCTAATCAACTCTGCGCATTATCCCAGAGCATCTATGTACCAAGTTACATCAAAATTTGATTAGTGGTTCTTGAGATAACGGTGGAACAAAAAAGTGACATACATACATACATACAGACAGGGTAACTGCAAAGACTCCCTTTTGTGCTTCGCACACGAGAGTCAAAAACTGTATTTCTTATTGGTTGGCAGCTTACAAGTCATGCTATCATTAGCATATTTATCACCACAAAAACTATAGAGGGCGAGGAAGAACAGACAGTCGCGGTAATTTCGCATAAATGTGGAAGATTCTAAAGGGATTATCATATAAAACAATAAAATTGCAATGACTGGGCCTGTCTAGGACAAAAAATTAAAGTAAATGAACTGGTCCAGAATAGTATCTTATGTGTGTTCTTCTGTTATTTTCAGGGCAACTAACAATAGTGCTCATAGAGTGGAATATAAATTATTAGATGAGATATATGCCGAAAGAACTGCTGAGTTGATGACTACCACTATGATTGACACTCCATTAAAACAATATCTCAATGTCTCACCAAGTATACTTCATCAATTCTACCAAATTCTCGTCAGTAGAGCGGTTGAACATGGAGTGACGGGAATCGCTGTTGACACTAACTCCAACAAAGTGGTTGGGGTTACTTTAGGGTTTGTCATTACTAGCGATAGTGATCTGGTTGATAATGTTGATGATTTCCCTGAATTACAAGTCATGCAACCAAATATTGCAATTGTAGGTGAAGTTCGTAAAAGGGTCTTCAAACTGAATGAGACGAAAGCAGCTTTAGCGAGTGGAAAAACAGTTTTAGAAATGTACCTAACATGTGTGTTAGATGAATATCGTGGTACTGGGGTTTCCACAGATACAGCAATTGTCTGTGTGAAAGCAGGTCTATCCCAAAATATTGGCATTGCTTATGGTTATCCTACCAGCTCTAAGGGACATAGACTGACTAACCAAAGTGACTTTGAGACTGTTGATACCATACTTTACAAAGACTTTAAAATGAAAGATGGTACCAAACCCTTTTGCAATTGGACTGTTGCATACCAAGTTGAGGGAGTAAATATCGCCATATTTCACAGATTTTAAAGTTACATATATTAGTTCACAGCTGTGGATATGCCTATTCTGTTACTGGCTACAAATGTCCACAGAAATCATTTAGCATTTGCTAATCATTTAGGATTCTGAGTCAATTTCTTCATGATAATATTTTAAGTGTGCTTATCCTTGGATGAACTCTACGCACATCACAAATTAGGTGAGATATAAAAACAAGCAGCCTGTCGACCGAGATAGCTCCGTTGATAGAAAAGCACATTTCATTAAAGAACTGAAGATATTAGAAAATCAACAATATGTATAGTATGTATAGCAATCAGACTTGCTGTTTTGAACGAGAAGTTGGAAATTTTATCACTTTTTACTGAAAAAGTCAAAAATAATCATTAAAATTAGAGAATTGGAGATATCAAATTAACAAATCTGAGAGAGGTCTACCTGTAGTACCTACAGTACAGTTCTCGCGGAAGCTTTGGCTTTTGTGGCATCATTGTCGCCTACGCATGGCTTCATTGTCGCCTCAGCATCGCATCATTGTGGCATCAGCTTCGCGTCATTGAAAATTGAAGCTGTGTTCGCCTCGCTATTTTGTGGCATCATCGTGGCCTCAGCTTCGCAGTCTCATGGCATCAACATGGCATCAGCTTCAAAGTATTGTGACATGAGTATGACCTCATTATTTGCACGCAGAAGGGCAGTATACAAAAACATGTACAGAAGTTCGATATGTAATCGATTTGAAATTCAAGGCGAATAAAATAATATGGTCAAGAGTAAAATGACATTTTAAAAAGATATCTTGTTTAATTATTTTAGTGTTGCGAGTATTGGGCACCAAAAACTTTGCGAAGTACATTACAATAGGCAAGGTGACGAGTTTCATATTGACTGGAAGGAAAATCGTGATAAATTCAAATCACACGATGCAATCGTCGTTCTGATACAACACAATTTGCTGTATACGAAGTGAAACTGTTCTTGTTATAAAATTTACTTTTTTTCGCTCATTTTATTTGCTGCTAGAAGAGCAGATTCAGATTCCTCATTTCGGTGGTATTTTTCTGTGTTTCGTTTAGTTTTAGCCGAGTCCGACCCCATGCCCACTACTAAAACATGCAACACACACGTACGCCGCCGAGTGCGTCGGCGTAGTCGCCAGTCATCTTGATACAAAGTTCCAAAACAAGTGCGTACATTTCCAACATATGATTGGATGGTTGTGGTGGCGTCGGTCTGGTAAAATTTGACAACCAATTCTCAAAATTAAGTCACGATCAGTGATCTGAGCTCGATCTATACGTACTTTAAAAGTATTCTCACAAACATATTTTCGAATGAAAACGAGCCATGCCCTGTAAAAAATCGAATAGCGCTTGACATGCAGGAATAATTTATTGGGCTTCAGAAAAAAAACGTGTCCATTTAGTGTGGCCGTAAATATTTGGTCACCAGCCGATGAACAATTTGAAAATCATGATTCACACGGAAGTCCTTCGATACTGAAAATCATCGACCCCAGTCTGGTTTACCTTATTTCCCAACTTGCAAAACTGATTTGTATCTCAGCCCTGTTTGTTTTGTTTTTTCTTTTTTTTGAACTGAGGTAAAATCCCATCCGTTTGTCAAAATATACCGATGTTTTCCAGTGAATAATTGCGAAGCCTGTCACAGCACACAAAAAAACTTTGTGAATCGACGATGGAGATTGGATGGTACGACGACCCTTCAATTTGCGTTAAATATGTTTTGTTACAACATCATTGATTGGCTGAGAGTCACCTGATCGGAGCATGACCTGGGTCACAGAACCATATTAGTCCGTATTATCAACAGGACTTTGCGAGAAAACCACACCCACATTTTCAACCATTTTAGCGCGGAAGTTGCCAACAAATGTCGAAAACTCGTGAATTGTATAAATTCGAATAAAATAAAGCTAGCGATTCGTAAGACTGGTTAATAATATATCCCCCGATGCTCTTCGATTTTTTTATTTCAAGGTGAGAAATGGATACTAGTAGTTGAAGTTCCATCGATTTCAAGGCGACTATTTAACCGCGACAAATTACGGGACATGATCCCCATGAATTGCGATAAATAAATGCTGATTGTGTTGAATGACGAACGTCGGGACCGTTTGGGGAAACAAATTACGGTCGGTAGACATTTCAAACAAATGAAATTATTAACGAAAGACGAGATTTTTCTAGGTATTTACGATCATTCGGTCATACCAAATATATACAAAATTGACAAATACACAAAGATGTGTAATAGTAGGTGATTTTTATTTTAGCCTTAGAAATATTTTCTTTCACTCAGTCCACGTCCATGCGTGGGAATTCTATTTAGCTTCATGGTCCTTCGGCTTGTCTTCTGCTTGGGGGGAAACAACAATAATTATACAAATCGTAAACTCAACACAATCAGGAAAAGAAACCCAGACAACCATGTTGTACTTCTGTTGAATACATTTTGTAGCAGTGAGTCACGTCGGAATATTGTCTAAAATAAAATATTCAATCCCAGCCAAATCTAGGTCAAAGGGTCAGATTGCGTGCATATAATTATAGATAGTTAAAACAAAAATTATTTGAACTTTTGACGGTTGTTCAACATCTATGCACGGTTACTAAACTAGTAACCGTGATCTATGAAAACCAGAAAATTTTTAGTAGTCCGAATTGTTGCACGGTCGAAAATAAAACGGAAATTGACCGATCAAAAGCGGAAGCGGTCAAGAGGTTTGGGGGAAATGAGTACAGTACATGTACTTCTTTGTTTGATGAAGCGATGCTGATGCCACATTGTCGCCATAATGAGGCCACAATGAAGCGAAGCGATAATCGCCTAACTTTTTAATGTCGCGACATTGAAGCGATGCTGAAGCCATAACAATGCCATAATGATGCGATGCTGAAGCGAAGGTGAAGCTGAAGTGAAGCCAAAGCTTCCGCGAGAACTGTACTGTATATATATAATAGCAAAGCAATCAGACTTTCGGTTTTTAACAAGAAGTCGAAAATACCACTTTTTACCAAAAATATTCACCAAGAATTTGAGATTTTGACGAGAAAGAACCATCCAAGGTACTTGCATATCAAATTTGAAAACATTCTGACTTGCGGTTTTGAAAGAGAAGTTGAAATTGTAAAGTTGATGACGACAGACAATCAGTAATATGAAAAGCTTCGCTTTGTCAAGAGCGGAGCTAAAAAGTTTTGTTGCAATAAGGAGTCGCCAGTACATGCATGATACATACTAGATGGAATTATTCCAAATAGTAGCACACAACGATGACCAAAGTTGTCTTGCTGGATTATATAGCTGGTAAAGTTGTGTTATATATTGTGGCCTGGTACTGTCAATTGAGTTCTGCCAAATGCACAAGGATTAGAGAGGTCCACATGATTAGACTTTTTGGCTTGCCACAAGTGAATGGCTGTGTTCTGAACACACTGCAGTTTGTATACAACATTGATAATATGATCGGTGAAAAAATACTACCGCAACATACCAACCGGCGTGTTTGTGTTGATGGTTTATCATCGGAACCACTTCAACTGTTGTATGGTGTGCTACAGGGCAGTGTATTAGGCCCAATTCTTTTCACTGTTGTGTTCCCTTGGACGATAACATTTGTTAAATTTCACGATGTATTCTGATGATACACAAAAAGTAAAAACACTGAAATGTCTAGACCTGTGATTGAGGCGTGCATTGATGACAATTGAAATCAAAGAAAGCTTAGAAAGAACTCCCGTGTGCTGAGAATATTGGAGACACATTGAAAATTAATTCAAAATTACTTGAACTTGAGATGTTGGTGGAAACGCAGAAAACTAATTATGCAAATTAGGTAACTAATATGAACAGATTTAAGTGTAAAACTAATAAGGTCTGCACAATGTACTAAGTTTCATTGAAATGTGATTAGAACCAAAATAATATTAATTATTATGCTAATTAGAGAATTAATATGAACAGATTTTAACCCAAAATTAATCAGGCTGTCTATTGTTCTAGAGCACTTATATGTACCAAGTTTTATTCAAATGGGATGATCAATACTTGAGATATCAGTATTAATTAATTATATTAATAAGGTGATTAAGAAGCATAAATATTTACCAAAAACTAATATGGCGTAGTCCTAGGTTCATTGAAATGTGATGGGTACTCTTTAAAAGTTTCATTGAAATCCAATGAGTGGCTTTTAGACATCAGTGCAACAGCCATAGAACAGCAAAAAATTAACTTATTATGCAAATTAGGTAATTAATAGGCACAATTATTTATCCCAAAATTAATCAGGTCTCTGCACAGTCCTAGAATATCTATGTCGCAAGACTGATTGAAATGTGATGATTAGTACTTGAGATATCAGGTGAAAAGCTGAAAATTAACTAATTATGCTAATAAGGTGATTAATATGTACTGATATTACCCTAAAAACTATCAGGTGTGTGCAGTGTCATATGACATATGTACCAAGTTTTATTGACATGTTATTATTAGTACTTTAGATACGAGTGGAAAAGCCGAAAATTGATTAATCATTATGTAAATTAGGTAATTAATAATATTAACAGATTTTTACCCAAAAATAATCAAATCTGCGCATTAGTTCAGAGCATCTATGTGCCAAGTTTCATTGAAATCCAATGAGTGGTTCTTCAAAAATCAGTGAAACAGTCTTGGAACAGCTAAAAATCAGCTAATTATCATGCAAATTAGGTAATTAATATTCATAGATTTTTACCAAAACCTAATCAACTCTGCGCATCATCCCAGAGCATCTATGTACCAAGTTTCACGAAAATTTGATTAGTGGTTCTTGAGATAACTGTGGAACAAAAAAAGTGACATACATACATACAGACAGGGTAACTGCAAAGACTCCCTTTTGTGCTTCGCACACGGGAGTCAAAAAGATGGTATCAAATGGGTTGATATGAATGACAGGAGAACTGAAGTAATAGACTTGTACTCAAAATGTGGTAAGCATGAGCGTTTATCATGCCTTTGCGTTGGCTCTGATGACATCAATCCTTCTGATCTATTGATAGTTGCTTTTTCAAATGTGTGTAATCAGCCTCTTGTGCATCAAGTTTTATTGGACGTATAAAAAAAGAATTAAATAAGAATTAAAATAATAACTAGCAAGAAGAAAATAATCTTATGAGCAACACCCTAGATTTAAACCAAAGAATATCAGTATGTTAACTGGTATTAACTTTTGGTGTTGATACATTTTGCCTGACAGCTAATTCATGTACAAAGAATAAAATAAGTTATACCGCAAATTTGATGTGTTTTAGAGGGATTTCTGTAGCCCCATCACTGTTTGGGTGCACAGCGTTGCCCAAATCCTTTATAGAAAAACACAAGCCAATGACCTGTAGATATTACGCCTGATGAGTGGATGGAAGTTTCGACCACAGTTTGCCATTCTGGCTACACAAATGTTTTATACTTACCGGGTAATGGTTACATTTATTTACTATTAACTTGTATGTTGCAAGAACAGCGTATTTCTAATTTAGTTTGAACTTGCATTTATAAATACAGTATATGTGTGGCCAAAACCTCTGTGCCAAATGGTGGCCAAAATTTACTACATTCAACTAATATGAGTAGATACATGTTGCATTCCACCATAAACTACCTACTTAGCTAATTCAGTAGCCACACATAATAAGGTATCTAAATTTGTTTCTAAAAGAAAGTGGGAAAGTTACAATTGCAGTATAGGCTTGATACTAATCATAGATAATATGAAACTTTAGTAGAATGATAAAAGCACATACAGCCATGACATGCATGCCTTTCTCCATTATACCGGTACATCGTGTTTATTCTGATAAACCAATATAAATCATGTCCAATCAAAGATTTCACCCACACATGGGTTAAAGCACCCTGATGACTGTGACCATTTGTACAAGTAAAATACTGTCTGTATACAACATTGTATGCAAACTACAGTGTCTATACAAATTATTAAGTAAATACATAAGATGAAGCTTTCAAACAAATATAGTGAAAATCAAGATTAATTCAAGTAGTTGTAGATCTTGCACCACTGTCTCCAGCATTAATATGTGTCATAACTGCATACTTAGTATACTGATATTATAATGGATGTACACCTACTAGAATTCTGGATAATGATAGTACAGCTAGTGCGAGCAAGCATACGTTTAGTACCTTGTCTTGTTTCTCTTAAACCATATATTCATTTGCATTCCAGAACATGAATGCTGCCTGCTAATAAACCCATCTTCCCACAGTCTACTAATGCTCTTTGTTTACAGCTGGCACCAAATGTCACCCACACTAATTCAATTTCTGAAAGCGCACATGAATAGCCCTCACTTCACCCATTGTACCCCGTAACTTGTGCACCAAAACATGGCTCAATTTCACCTATTGTCCCCCCCTAACTCATGCACTAACAACATTGCTCACTTTAGCACTAGTCAATTTCACTCATTGCTACTTCCCAACTCAAGCAACACTTTTCAATTTAACACTGCTCAACTCTAGCCATTGATGATCTATAATGGGTGTTTTAGTGGTGAAATGGAACATAATTTCAGATTAAAGACCAACAATTCTATCATTGTAATCCAACACAGAAGAATCATACTGACAAATAAATTCATGAATTGATAAAGAAAGCTAACATAATGTGTCTAGGAGGCAAGAATTAAAACATTTATATGAACAAAGTGATTCTGTAAATTAATGGCAAGGTTAAATTGAAATTCTATTTACAAGATAATATGTTACAAAGTACAATAGATAATTGTGTTTGTTGACATCACAAACATACAAACAACTTTAACTTACAATGGTCTCCGCAACTGACATATACAATACACTGTATATATTCTCCTTCCTTCCCAAAGGAAAATGTAATCTTTAAAAATGAGTTAGGGATATTAGAATAAATCTGCTAAGACCCAGTGAGTGCACTTGCGAGTAAGAATGATGCCACATATGGAAAATGACAGCAATATACAGCATTGGCTGCTAAGACACTGTTACAATTGAGTTGATAGTTCTCAAGACAGTACAAGTAGATATTGTATTTGTCTATTAGAAGCGCATATCCAATAGGAATGCATATAAATCAAAATTTGCATATGTTATACACAGAATTATTACTTATTTTGACTACAGAAATACCTGTAATTTACACATGTGCTACTAATAGAGCAAGTACGGTAGTGTATACATGAATGTAAATATGTACAAAATTACATATTTTTACAATTTATAAACATAGTTTCATACTTCAATTACAAACAGTAGATAAAACCATACAGAATAGTCTATGATCAAATAGGCATTAGGATGAATTGAGTCTTATTGGACATTGGTCAGAACTACATGTGTGAACATTCTACAGTTCTATTACATCATTCTGTTCTCCGATCAATCTTCATGTACGCTATGCACACTACGATTCAAATGCACATGGCTGTGAAGCTACTAATCTACATCATGGTTGTAGTTGAACTATGACCAAAGTCAGCTCAACTAGTTTGTATTCACTAGCTTGTCTGTAAATACATACCAACAGCTGGCTAAAAACTGATTGCTATGAAACATTCATGTTTTTGTAAGCTTCCTCCATGTTCATACATAGTTATGATAGTGTTATTTAAATATCAATGTGTTAATCATATGGATTGGTTGTGAATTACAGAGATTAGCAGCAAGTTGTTACCATAGCGACCTGTATATCACCAGCAGACCAGGAAAGTACATACATTTCACACCATCAGTAGCCCCAGTAATGCGGTGCTTCTAGAGACATATTCATTCATGTATGACCAAATATGCAGTACACATGCATTCCATCATCTTTCCATAATGTTGGACAAAACATGTAAACAAATTTGGAAAGATGACAAAAGTTTACTTAGGCATTCAAAGTGTTAAAATTTCATCTTAGTGGCCTGAAGTAGCAGTTGTGAATAAAAACACACAAAAAATGATTTTTGAGAAGATCTTCCCTCTGTATCAAGGAAGTACATACACATACTGGGAACTATCTTCAGCTGACTCAAAATGAAACATTTTGTCTAAATGTATGCTTCAGATTGAAGAAATATTCAAAATAAAAATGAGGCAGTGATAATATCCATTATTACAGGGATAACACAGTAGCCTTTCCTGTAGAAAATACATACTATACACACATAACTGAATGTTCTAATTCTCCAGTCAGTCACAGTCGAAGCCAACAGAATATCACCATTGGTTACACAACACATGTCATGATACTCTCTTTAAGAAAACTACTTATTTCAGGGCCTAGGCTATAAAAAATATACAATATTTGCAATGACTGTATAAGAGACGGTGGCATAGAGTTATTTCTTAATTAAGTTCAGGTGATTTGGAGCATCAGCAAACATAAATTTCCACCTGTATGCCTCGGCCACTAAGACTCCTATCTGTTCATTGTCCCAGTCTTTGGTTGGAAGATTCTGAAGAAATAATAAAATACTCTGTAGGGAAAAAGAGAAAAAAATATATTTCACTATGGAGAGTACCAGCACATGTTTCCACTAGTGGGATATAACAGGACTTTACAAACAGATTATTATACCTGTATTATGTTAATCTGATTGGGAATCTACTTTACTATAGGTGGAGTATCACATTTGTTGCACGCTGAGCATAATGGACAATGCAATCAAATAAGTGCTATTATATATTGTCATATCGGTTAAATTTCATAGATTTTATTGAAATCCATATAACAGAGCTGGCCAGATATCTCCATTCATCTTTATATATATCAACCTAAATTTGCCATATACTATCACCCCCGCCAAAAACAAACAAACAAATACTTCAACAAAGCTTGTTCCTTACATGGAAATCTCTGTTTCTACGTATCTTATCCGACCAATGAACTAGTAGTGATGCACATACATATAAATGAAAGTTTGCAAATCCATCACCTTCACTCTGTAAGAAACAAAATATGGTCATAAAGTCATTAATTTATGCAGTGATACTTTGATACTGTGGCAAATTATATAATATATTGTCAGATCAGTGACAAGTCACAAGTTGGATGGATAGTATTTATAATGTATTAACAGTAACAGCTACAGACACAGTTCCACATTTGCAATCTGTGCAGGTCTAATTAGAATGAATATTAAATATTGCTAAGCAATTATCATTGAAACCATAATAAGCCATAAGTGTGTTTCGATGTTGATAATTTCTATATATTTATTAATCTATGCGATTTGTTGGTGATCCGCTTCGCCAGGATTGCCCTTAAAATCACTATTGCGTGTATGTCTGTGTGTGTGATTTCCAGCGTTTTGACATATTAATTCTTCTGTGATTTTTTCGGCTTGGCCAATTTCGCTCAAACTTGGCAGGCAGGTCATACCTTCACCCAAGTTACCGGTAGTAAGTAAAATCTGAAAACAATTTCTGGCCCACCGTTTCTATGGTAACAGCCACAAAAATTAATTTTTTAATACATTTGCGCCAAATGCATCTCACCCTACATTTCTACAATTAAAAAGAACTGACATAGCTCATTCTACTCAGCTAGAGTGTGGGCATAAATTTACTGTTTTTATGTCTATTTTCATTACAGAGAAAATTGACCTGAAAGTTGGGGTAGTTTTTCACCAGCAACGGCTTTTAACTGCTCTGATTTTGTTTGGTTTGGCTAATTTTGTCCATACTTGACAGGCAGGTCGTATCGCCACTAATTGAAAAAAACTGTGTTGAGGGACAGTGGCGTGACATTGCAAAAAAGTTATGGATTCGCAAATATTTTATGAAGGCAAAACAATGTGCTTTAAACCACTCTCCCAGATACGGGTTGCTACAATATTGAAACATTGGTTTCATTGTCGACGACGCTATAGCCGAACGAGTGCAACACTTGCTTCGCGGCTCTCTATATACTGTAAGATTTGCTTTCAGGGCCACGACATATTTCAAAAAAAGAACTACCGTTAAAGTCCTATTATAAACCGCGGTTTATATTACAATGTATCAATTTAAAAATTGGGATCAAAAGCTCAAGTTCGGGGTGCGGTTTCTATTACGTACATATTGCAATCACTAAATGGGCGTGGTCATTTTTTGTCCACAACACATGCACAAAACAAACAATACACCGTACAATAACTTGAATAGGCGTCAGGGAAGAGTGAAAGGCCTTATTTTGGTTCTAAAATAGGCGTTACGAAATGTTGAAAAATTACAATCAAAAAAAAATTCTACATGATACAAAAAATACTCAGTATTTTTAATGTAATATGCATTTTTTTTTTTTAATTTTCTTGGTAACGAAAAGTATATTCTAACAAAAGTTTCAAATAAAAACACGAATGCACTGCTTAGTAGCAAATGATCACATAGCGGTAGCTCGATCCGGCCATGCTGCTGGTCTCAAGTGAATAACTTACTTGTTTTCGAAGTGTTGATATTGGTGATTACAATAACGCACGAAAAATAAATTCGTTGAATTGTTATAAAATGCAAGTAAAATTCAACTTAGTTTCCCCGTAAGCGAATGATTTCAGTCACATGTAAACAGCCGATACGATATCCGCCATGCTTTTGAATGCTCACGTGACGTATTATTGACCGGATAGGTCAAGTCGCTAATTAACCAATCAAAATGCTGGATGGTGCCCACGTGTCTAAATTACATAGCTCATTTAAATATGTTAATGACAGTTCAGCGACCTCATGGTGAACGCAACACGGAAGAGATTTACCGATAATGTAGTGCGATCTTTTGCCTTTGATTTCCATGGGAAAACGGCATGATTTTTTTTTTAAATCAAGAAATTATATGTTTTCGAAAGATAAATTATTCTTCAATGCTCAGTTTAACACTTTTACGGTGATAAAAGCTCATTGTCTAAAACTTACGAAACACAGACGTATTCAGAAAGAGTATTGACAGAGGTCGCCGCCAGAACAAAAGCAGTTTCATTGCCTGTCTGACATCTTATCACCGCTGAACAATAAATAGGTGTGAATAATTTTAGGCATGTTGTCGAAACAAAGAATAGGATTAGGAACAATGCCGTTTTGGAACAGCTGGTTGAAACAATGAAGACAGTCACGGTCTTGATGAATTGGGGGTGCGGTTAGTAATAGGTACTTTTCAAGTTTTCAATTTTTGTTAAGAACTCTTTAACCCCGAAGCTGGGAATTGGGGGTGCGGTTACTATTACGTATGCGGTTTATATTAGGACTTTAACGGTACCGTTTCTCCTTTAATATACATTTTTTTTTGGCCGAGTCTCGTGCCACGCCCGTGGCAGGAGACAATATGGCTACTGCCACGGGCGTGGCAGGAGACAATGTGGCTATTGCCACGTCCCGGAAGTAAACGTATCAACGTTCTATGTGTAGTTTCGGTCGTCATATACAGATTTTTCACTTGTTTTACCATCGGTGTTTGAATAAAATACTTTCACAGTGGTGTCGTTGTCAGAAATAATTTCAATTCGCGCATTTTATACGAAAATGCGAAGTCCAACCATTGACGGAAACTTTGTACGCCCTCCGGTGTTGGGAACTTGGAACACTACGTTTACCTAAAGCCAACCTCGGCGTTTATCAATCTAGTAAAACTCGCAAATTATGGCGTCGTTACCGTATTTTTAAAGTTTTAAATAAAATTAATATAGTACCAATAATATATTATTTCCTCTTTTTTACAGTCAGAGATATGGTTAATGTTAAATGTAACTGGGAATTACCAATATTCAATAATATGCAACAGGTGATACTTTGAATTATGACGACGAGGCCATCGACTGTACGAATGAAAACCCAAGTTATTTTATCTGAATAATAAAACAGGTTTTATAATTGAAAGTGAGTTTATAACAGAGAGCATGAACACACTTGTAGCACGACTAATATCAATAGTGTATTCATTGTCATTGCGACCTGTTGTTTTTTTTTAGAGAAAAAACCTTGCAACTTAGCATAGTAAATTTCCACAATATTTCCACATTTACTTTTACAACTGACTGTGTGGTACCTTCACACTATTTCGCTGTTATACAAGTCGTTAATCGACGCAATTACACAATTCAATGTCCCCGCCTAAATGGGAAAATTAAACCAGTGCATGTTAAATTACAAGGCTATGTAATGATTGCTCAATACATGTTCATGCAGGCACTACCTAGTCATTTCTGAAGTAATTTGATTTACTAGTTTCCAGAGAAACCAAGTAACGTATCTCCTGAAGAAAATTATTTTAATAGTGTATTTTCGTTATATAACGACGCCGTGATTTGCGAGTTTTATTAGATTGATAAACTCCAAGGTTGGCTTTAGGTAAACGTAGTGTTCCAAGTTCCCACGTCCCGGAAGTAAATGTACCGACGTTCTATGTGTAGTTTCGGCCGTCATATACAGATTTTTCACTTGTTTTACTAGATTGATAAACGCCGAGGTTGGCTTTAGGTAAACGTAGTGTTCCAAGTTCCCAACACCGGAGGGCGTACAAAGGTTCCGTCAATGGTTGGACTTCACAATTTCGTATAAAATGCACGAATTGAAATTATTTCTGACAACGACACCACTGTGAAAGTATTTTATTCAAACACCGATGGTAAAACAAGTGAAAAATCTGTATATGACGGCCGAAACTACACATAGAACGTCGGTACATTTACTTCCGGGACGTGGCAATAGCCACATTGTCTCCTGCCACGCCCGTGGCAGTAGCCATATTGTCTCCTGCCACGGGCGTGGCACGAGACACTCCGTTTTTTTTTACTCACTGGCTGTTATGTTTCTGATAACAAATCTTGAAAAAATAAATGTAACCACGTAAACAGTGGTGAACGCGCTGCTCTATTTATGTCACAGCTATTTCGCGTTCACTTCTTGTTTTACACAATTGACATTTATTTTTTAAATTTTGAATCAGAATCACAACAGACTGCAAGGAAGTAAACTGTTAATACAACGAACAAAAATAGGTTTTTGTTTTTTTATTTTATGATTACAGGTGTAGAAAAAACACCCCTGGGCGTTTGCTAGGATATGACCTCAACTCCTTTATTTTATCAAAAGTGGTGGCATGGGCTCTTAGCCGGATAAATACGGTATATACTTCACAGCGTCACTATCATATTGACCTGTGGTCATAAATCAGCAACAGATATTGGGCAATCTGCTATATTATAAATGATGAACTCAACCAAATAAAGTTGCCTTGCATGACATTGCTGTCACAGATCTACAAAATATCTGTGTGTCATAGAAGACTTACATGAAAGGAATTTATTACTAATTTATCACTTACCATATAAGTATCCCAGAGCCTGATTGTACATTTGAGAGGGATTTCCCTCATTATTAAGTTATTCATCCATCGAAATGAAAACTGTAAGTACTCAACATTGTGTTTCTCCAAATGAGAATGGAGTGGACCTGAAACAAATAATACAAAATAATCACTCACAGAAATATATTTATCATAGTATACAATGTAAAAGTGATTGATAAAGAGCCATTGCCTGAAATGTCAAGCTATTTTGAATACCTAATATTACCTACTATATATCACAATTACAGTATGTCTGGCATAGTGCAGAATCACAGTATGCCTGGCATAGTGCAGAATCACAGTATGCCTGGCATAGTGCAGAATCACAGTATGCCTGGCATAGTGCAGAATCACAGTATGTCTGGCATAGTGCAGAATCACAGTATGTCTGGCCACAGTCCCTCTATCACGGACTGTGGCCTGGCATAGTGCAGAATCACAGTATGTCTGGCATAGTGCAGAATCACAGTATGTCTGGCATAGTGCAGAATCACAGTATGCCTGGCATAGTGCAGAATCACAGTATGCCTGGCATAGTGCAGAATCACAGTATGTCTGGCATAGTGCAGAATCACAGTATGTCTGGCATAGTGCAGAATCACAGTATGCCTGGCATAGTGCAGAATCACAGTATGCCTGGCATAGTGCAGAATCACACTATGCCTGGCATAGTGCAGAATCACAGTATGCCTGGCATAGTGCAGAATCACAGTATGCCTGGCATAGTGCAGAATCACAGTATGCCGGGCATAGTGCAGAATCACAGTATGCCTGGCATAGTGCAGAATCACAGTATGCCTGGCATAGTGCAGAATCACAGTATGCCTGGCATAGTGCAGAATCACAGTATGCCTGGCATAGTGCAGAATCACAGTATGCCTGGCATAGTGCAGAATCACAGTATGCCTGGCATAGTGCAGAATCACAGTATGTCTGGCATAGTGCAGAATCACAGTATGCCGGGCATAGTGCAGAATCACAGTATGCCGGGCATAGTGCAGAATCACAGTATGCCTGGCATAGTGCAGAATCACAGTATGTCTGGCATAGTGCAGAATCACAGTATGTCTGGCATAGTGCAGAATCACAGTATGTCTGGCATAGTGCAGAATCACAGTATGTCTGGCATAGTGCAGAATCACAGTATGCTTGGCATAGTGCAGAATCACAGTATGCTTGGCATAGTGCAGAATCACAGTATGCCTGGCATAGTGCAGAATCACAGTATGTCTGGCCACAGGGACTGTGGTCTGGCATAGTGCAGAATCACAGTATGTCTGGCATAGTGCAGAATCACAGTATGTCTGGCATAGTGCAGAATCACAGTATGCCTGGCATAGTGCAGAATCACAGTATGCCTGGCATAGTGCAGAATCACAGAGTTATTGAGTATGTTTGTTAGAACTTAAAAGCCGACATTAATGTACCATGGGATGGGTGGAGCTTAGTATTCTAATTTGACTGATTATTCAACAACAACAACTGTCAATTGTTTCTTGTATGCAGATAGTTGACGTCTCTGCTAATCTCTTGTTTGTGTGTATCGTTACTGGACTGTGCTGTGTAAAGTAAAATAAATAATTAATTTCTGGTGACGTGGCAGTTTGTGCGATCCAAATTCAAGTTGGGTATATGCACAGTTTCTTCTAGAGTGATGTGGTCTATGCTGCAATGTACACTGAATATCTTCACAGACATAAACCATGTTGTGTAGAGTAAATAATAATTCTAAACCTGGTCTTTGAAAGATTAGTTATTTTCCATTCTGTATTGCAATGTTTCTTCAAGATTACTTTCTACCTCAACTAAGAGAACTGTAATAATTGAGATTACATGTATATTCAAGTAATATACATGTTGATTGTCCTGAATATTCAGACCGAGGTAAAATGAAACATGACCTCACAGGCAACAGCGACTTGAATCGATCACTGGGTCGTACTATTTTTTTTATCATACAGGAAATGGTTAATTTCAAGTCTCATATTCATGTGTTGCTACCATTGCCAATGATTTATTTCTTCTTACGACTACAGGTTACTAAAAAGAATCTAATCGGTCTAATTAAACAAGAATGCGTAAATGTGCATTTTTATCGGATATATCACAGACCCTCCACACCAACGGGACTGTGGATATTGGTGTTTTGAGCCAGGAATAAAATATTTGACCTAAAAATTCACAACATTGACATGCGTGCGTTGGTGTTCATTTTTTTATTTCATTCATAAAAATTGGGGACACAATCTTTCCTTGTTCATATAGCAAAATTTTACAGTGACAACTGCAACATTCTTCTGCTACTGGACGACCCGGATTATTTAGGTCATGGCGCAACTTAGGAAATTTCGTTTTAACCAGGACATGCATTTTGATGGAATTCAGCTTCCTGTCTACCTGTCTAAGTGCTATTGGCAATGAAACACACAAAGTTATTGCCAATGCAGTTACCAACGAAGATGATCTTGTTTTGCACCATCATGAAATGAACGACACGCTATAAATTGACTGTACAAATGTATTGGCCCAGTGACAATAACAATTCACAGAAACTTGTGTGTCAATGTGTACCTGAGATAAGAGAGGCAGGAAATCAGAATGATACATGCCACACTACTACTGAAAAGGCCATTAAAAAAAAGCAGGCCCGAAACACATTCATGGCAAAATTTGGCAGAGCAATTACACGACAACATGTCCATACTCATTTGGCATATGCAATACGAAATGGTACATGAATGTCATGTTTCACGCTTCATGTCAAATAAGATCGTGGATCATTATAAAAATAATCATCCTCGCTACAAGCCGGAAACAAAACATATTACCAATCAGCACGGCGGCAGCGAATCTCTTTCGCTCATTTATTCAGAATTCTGTTATTTAGAAAAATGCTAAATACTACGCCTCCGCCCTCGATACCAGCCATGTGGAAAGCTTCAACAAGTTGATTTCAACCACTGTCCGTGTTTTCAGACAGACAATTTATATTCTGCCTGGTTTTGACAACCTCCTGCTCCACACTGCAAAGAAGCTCGACTGAGTTTTCTTTCCTGTAATTCATTTCTTTGTAAACCGTAATATAAACAATGCACTATTGGCGTTTATTTAACCTCATATGCAAAGTACCTGGTAGGCATTTTGAAAACGAGGTGGGCGGAGCTTACTGTGCTGGCAAATTTGACACCAATGTTTTTGGCAAAAGTAAATGGTCCAGCTGTCGATTTCTATTTTTATTTACGCCTTCCCTGAACATTCATGGTGCCATTCACGTTTGAAAAATAGAAAATATCATGCAATGAATCACTGTTTCTCGTGTTTTTGTGGAGATTTTAGTCACTGTTGTTGTTGCTGTGGGTGAGGGCAATTTCATTTGAATAATAGACTCCGTCCACACCCATTTATATTCCATGTCTCCCTTTAAGACACCTGCCTCTAAAATACATGTTAAACAATGTATATGCGTTTTGATATACATTCAGAAGAAAATAAAAATAAAAACAAGCCATGCATGGCACAGTCCCCGTTAGTTATCAAATTTAAGATATATAGTTATGTTTATAGTAATATAGCTGGAATATAACCATGTCAGGAATATGATTTTTTTAACATTAAAATGATTGACATTTGTATCTGATCGTCAAACAAGTACTTGTCCATATTGAGAGATATTGCTCTGGAACAGCATTCAAAATCAGCCATTTTGAATACATGTATATATATATATATATATATATATATATATATATATATATATAACATGATGTATAATGAATATATAAAATTTGAATATATGGTAATCAGTCAAAGCATTTAAGAGTTACGGCTCTAGAACCCCAATCATTAAAACAAAATGGCCGCCAGTCAGCTATTTTGAATCCAATCTGAAAAATAAAATGACATGCATCAGGAACCTGTAATGTCTAACGTGTGTTATAAGTTTGAACAAAATCCATCCATAAATGCAAGAAATGTTTGATATTCGAGGATTTTTTCAGCACAAAAATAGCACACTTTGAAAAAGATCATCAAACCAATATATCCGTATATCTGTGACATGATGTATAATGAATATTAAAAATTTGAACATAATCAGACAAAATAAGTCAGACATATGCGTCTGGAAACCCATTCATTAAAACAAAATGGCCGCCAGACAGCCATTTTGCATCAGGAACCCGTAATGTCTAATGTATGTACCAAGTTTGAACGAAATCCATCCATAAATGCCAAAAATGCTTAATATTTGATGATTTTTTAGTACAAAAATGACAACCATTCGGCCATTTTGAATAGGATCGTCAAACTAATATATCTATGACATGATGTATAATGAATATTTATAATTTGAACATAATCAGTCAAAGCAAGCTGGAGTTATGGCAACATTGATTAATACAAAATGGCCGCCAGTCGGCCTTTTTTAAATGTTATCTGAAAAACAAAACTATTTGCATCAAGGTCCCATAATGTCTAATGTATATACCAAGTTTGAGCAAAATCCATCTGTAAACAGCCGAGAAATGGTTGCTTTTTATGATTTTTTAGCACAAAAATGGCCGCCATTCGGCCATCTTGAATCAGATTATGAAACAAATTGACGTGCATATGTATGATATCATGTATGATGTATGTGTGAAGTTTGATTGTGATTGGTCCAGGCATTTCTAAGATACGTACGCACGGAGGTCAAAACATAAGTCCCCGTTTTCGGACTGCATCCGTACGGGGACTAACAAGCGACCTGACGATTGAAATAGCTCTGCTGTCTTCATTATCATGGAACACGAATCAGTAAAGTGGCATTATGGTTGTAAAATTCATAGTCAGTCATTTAGAGAACATTGCACTTGAGTTACAGTTGCTTGCAGTTGCAATTATGAACTTTTATAGTGTTCATAAGGATAGAGCATTTCATTGGACAAACATCATTGAGGCTAAACTTAAGAAATTGTGGGTGTGCAAAAACCTGAGAAATAGTAGAGAAAAAAAAAAAATTGTTTTGTTGAAAATAATATTTTTTACCAAAAATGACAAAAATATTCACTAAAAATCCAAATTTCAGTATTTTGACACGAATTTTACAAATCTGATAAAGGACCACCCCAAGTACATTTGGTACAAATATGAATGTAATTTGTCAAGTACTTTTGAAGAAGAAGTCGTTTAAAGGAAAACTTCACGCAGGACAAGGGACGCGGGACGGACGCCGGAGAGACCCCCATACCAACAGCTTCGCTGGGTCATCTGCGATGACAGCGGAGCTAAAAAGAAAGGCAGGAGTCAGCATTGATAATGTTTTATCTGCAGTTGTCAGTCACTAAAAATGACTAAATACAAGAAATTTACAATATTCTAGATGATAAACAAATTTGCAATCAAATACAGTTGTCACACTGCTTTCACCCACTTAAATTATTAGCACAGTTAAATTTTCATGTAATTTGTGGAGGTAGCTCTCTGCGCTAAAATTTCAAGGATATTTATTTTAATTTTGTAGTATTCATTTAATGTTTTATTTCATTGTTAAAAAATTGAAAAATACTGTTCTGAAATCTGATCCCTTAGCGTGACAGCACCAGAAGTTTATAAAAACAAATGTGGAAGGGTAACACTCGTTTTTAATGTGTGAATTTATAACAGAAATTGAATAATAAATGCTCTTTGTTCTTATTTGTTAAAATTCTGTTTTAAGTTTATTGACAAACACGTATAAATGAAAGGTCAAAGTTGAATACTAGTAATTTGTCTGCAAGGAGAACGCAAATAATAAAATGTGCGAATTAGTCGAAATTTGCTTTCACATGAAAATTTCATTGCGCAAACATTTCCTGCCCTACAGTAATTATGATGTCACATAGGTGCTTTGTCAATAGATGGTACAACTGAGGATTGTACGTGATACTAAGTCTTAATATGAACTTTGAGAAATTAATCAGAAAATAAAACAACTGAATACTTTAGATGATACTTACCGTCTATCCGTTGCACTAATTCTCGAAGAGCATTAACTTTTAACTGGATACCAGGTTGTGCAAATGTGTAGTTGTCTTGGATACCATCTAATAATTTAGTCATACACCAAAAACTATCTGCTTCTATACATTTTAGAATATCATCACTCAATTTATTCACATCATAGATGTCAAGATTCTCTCCACTATCATCTAGATGCAAATAAATACACATTTTATAGAGACATACTGCAGAACATAACACTTTAACACCAAGAACCATGGCTTGAAATTGACAGTAGACCAAAAAGACTACCAAATCTTTTCCTGGGGGACTGGTGTTTTTTTAAGAAGCATTAACACGATGAATGAAAATTCAACCAATAATGATTTCACTGTAATTATGTATTCTTAATCTGGTTGGAATTTTTTTTCCATAATTTTTCAAAATTGTTAGCCAAAATGAACTACTAAAAAATTAGAACTTTGTATATTAAACAAAGTGTCTTCAAAACCTAGGATACCCTACACAAATTGAATAATGTAACATGTAATTATTTCTAGAACACTGTAACCCTGACATGAAGCAATGCTTTTAACTGCATCCAGTATTGTATATTAATTTAGGAGTAAATTTTCGAACATTTCAATCCCTCCTGGTCCCTAGATATTAGAGACCAATTTAGGTTTTTCATAGTCACTGACACAAGTGTACAATGTTTATTGTGAATAGCATGAATGGGTGAACTGTGATAGTTTGCTTCTAAGCAATGCATTCATGTTTATTTATTTGAAACTTCTTCTAGATTAAAACCAATGATATTACATTAAGATCACAAAGAAACCAAAGAATTCCACCAAGTTCAGATGACTAAGCATGTACTTACCTACATACTCTGATAAGAAAACTACAAAAAACGGAGTAACTAAGTCATTCATGCCCTGCACATAACCACTTGCTGGGTGACGTATTGACCATATATATAAAATACGCTCAAATATCTGGAAAAAATGAAAATGAAAAAGAATACTGCCCTCTTGAAAAGTTGTGATAAAAACTTTTGTTTTTTCATGCACAACCAGTTGTCATCATTTTGAATGGCAAGTGTTTTTCGGAAATAAACAGATACTTGGCAACTCAATACCAAAACAAGCAGCCTATCGGCTGAGATAGCTCCGCTGTTAGCAATGCACATTTCAATTAAAGAACTGAAGACATCATTAGAAAATGAACAATATGTATAGTATCAAAGCAATCGGACTTACAGTTTTTAACAAGAAGTCGAAAATATCACTTTCTACCAAAAATGACAAAAATATTCACCAAAATTAGAGAATCGAAGATATCATCATGAAATGCACAAAACAGAGAAAGGTCTACATGTAGTATCTATATATGTAATATCAAAGCAATTGAACTTTTGGTTTTTAACAAGAAGTCGAAAATATCACTTTTTACCAAAAAATTACAAAAATATTCAACAAAATTAGAGAATTGTAGATATCATCACAAAATGAACAAATCTGAGAGAGGTCTACCCAAGGTACATATACACCAAGTATCAAAGCATTCAGGCTTGTAGTTTTCAAGAAGAAGTCGAAAAAGTAAAACATTGACACGGACGACAACGACGGACAATCACTCATATGATAAGCTCCGCTCGACAAAGTCGACAGCGGAGCTAAAAATTGTCAAATGATGTATATAGTATAAAGATTTCAAGAATTGATAATGCATAGTTGTCGTTCAGTATTAGCTGTAGTCGGTGTAAATGTTCAGTACAAGTGACATGTAGAAATGGAAGATCAATGTTTTTTTTAACACTAACACAGATTATAGATTGTGTTACTGTCAGTATTTGTACCTACGTGGACACTTTGAACTGAATAGGACTATATCTTATTGAGGAAATAGCATGAAAGAAAAAAGTAGCCAGTCGTGTATTGTTGTTCTCCAAAAGAGATATGGCTTGCATCGTAACCTAATATGCATGATCACCATACAAAGTTACATTGAAATCGCCCTTTCATCTCCAAGAAAAAGTTTGATGGAAATCACCCTGTTCAGCCCTGAGAAACAGTTCTGGACATGTTACAGAATGATATTTTACGTTTTTTTGACAAAATGGCCACCATTTCGACAAATTTGATCAAATCTCAAGACAAAACATGTTGTTGTGTTAAATTGCAGTATACTACCTATGTACAAACTTACAAGTGAAACAGACCTTATCTTTCAGAGGAATCGGCACAAAAAAAGAAAAACAAAACAAAATGGCCACCAGTCGGCCATTTTGGTCAAAATTTAGAAAAAAATATGACATACACGTATAACCCAATATACATGATCATCATACAAAGTTTGATTGAAATCACCCTGTTCAGCCCTGAAAAACAGTTCCAATTTTAAGATATTAAACAAAATGGCCGTCATTTCCACAAATTTGATCAAATCTCAAAACAAAACATGGTGTTGTGTTATCTTGAAGTATAGACCTATGTACAAACTTTGAAATGAATCAGGCCATATCTTATGGAGGAATCAGCAAGACAATGAAAAAAAAATAACAAAATGAGTGCCAGTCGGCCATCTTGGACGGAAAAAAAAGTGACGTGCACCTATAACCCAATATGCATGATCACCATACAAAGATTGATTGAAATCACCCTGTTCAGCTCCGAGAAATTGTTCCGGTCACATTTAAATATCAGTCAGCCATATTTAATCTAATCAGAACAAAAATTGGCATGCATATGTAGGTCATCATACGTTGTATGCCAAGTTTGAACGACTTCAGTCAAAGGGTGTCCAAGAAATGGCTCCGGGGGGACAGATAATCAACCCAATATATCTATGTCATGATGTATAATGAATATATAAATTTTGAACATAATCAGTCGAAGCATGGCAGCGATATGGCACTAGAACTGCATGAGTGGGCCATTTTTTATCGGATCTGAAAAATAAAAAGACGTGCATCAAGATCCCATAATGTCCAACGTGTGTACCAAGTTTAAACAAAATCCATCCATAAATGCTTGTTTTCAATGATTTTTTAGGACAAAAATGGACACCATTCGGCCATCTTGAATCATATCGTGAAACAAACTGATGTGCATAATTATGTATATTATTATGTATGATGTATGTGTGAAGTTTGATTGTGACTCCAGGCATTTCTAAGATACAAACAAACAGGCAAACAGACGCATAAAGGTCAAAACATAAGTCCCCATTTACAGACTGCATCCGAACATTGAATTGCATCAATCAAAATAGTCACAACAGTAAATTATGTAATATCATTCCAATAATTATTATGTAGTTAAGGATAATTTCTACATACCTGATGCACCTTAGGTTGGTGAAATAAAGGCATTAATGGATTGGTACGAGGTATGTCTATGTGTATCTACAAATAAACAATGCATTCTGTTTAAAAAACAATGTGTTTGCAATTATATCATGATTTAGTACAGAAAACAATGAGTAATTAATTTTACACTACCATGAAAGATATAAAATATCACCCAATTAAATCACCTAATTATTTGGCTTGCAAAATGCAGATTGCAGAATTGGGGTACAATAGTACATGTATAAATTTATTTTCTTAGATGTGATTTTTTTCCAGAAGTTATCAAAAATTTGTTAAAAGGTATTTAAAGCAAGTATTGAAAGGAAAATAACAACTGGGATACCCACTCACAAAATCAACAGTAGCATGAACCATCATAACTAGTTTTGACATTAACACACACTAGCAACACACAAAACAGCTGGTATATTGCCAATTTTTTTTTGGTAATCACTTTGTATGAAAATTCAGCCAATAAATATTTAACTGTAATTATGTATTCTAAAATTCATTTTTTGACACTAATTAATTTAATCTGCTTTTGATTGTTTTTTTTTTTGTAAGATGTAAACATGGAATGTGAACAAAGTCTGCACTTACCTGTCTATATGTATCCCTATGTATTGTTTCATGCCTGGTATCAAAATATTGATCAATGAAACTAAAATATTCAGATCGTTTTCTCTCCAAAGTTAGAGTTCTTCTATCTATATTGGTTGGTAAATATCCCTAGAATATGAAAGCAGTAAGACACTACTACATCATTAATACATAAATACTCATGTAAATATCCCTAGAATATGAAAGCAGTAAGACACTACTACATCATTAATACATAAATACTCATGTAAATATCTCTAGAATATGAAAGCAGTAAGACACTACTACATCATTAATACATAAATACTCATGTAAATATCTCTAGAATATGAAAGCAGTAAGACACTACTACATCATTAATACATAAATACTCATGTAAATATCCCTAGAATATGAAAGCAGTAAGACACTACTACATCATTAATACATAAATACTCATGTAAATATCTCTAGAATATGAAAGCAGTAAGACACTACTACATCATTAATACATAAATACTCATGTAAATATCCCTAGAATATGAAAGCAGTAAGACACTACTACATCATTAATACATAAATACTCATGTAAATATCCCTAGAATATGAAAGCAGTAAGACACTACTACATCATTAATACATAAATACTCATGTAAATATCCCTAGAATATGAAAGCAGTAAGACACTACTACATCATTAATACATAAATACTCATGTAAATATCCCTAGAATATGAAAGCAGTAAGACACTACTACATCATTAATACATAAATACTCATGTAAATATCCCTAGAATATGAAAGCAGTAAGACACTACTACATCATTAATACATAAATACTCATGTAAATATCTCTAGAATATGAAAGCAGTAAGACACTACTACATCATTAATACATAAATACTCATGTAAATATCCCTAGAATATGAAAGCAGTAAGACACTACTACATCATTAATACATAAATACTCATGTAAATATCCCTAGAATATGAAAGCAGTAAGACACTACTACATCATTAATACATAAATACTCATGTAAATATCCCTAGAATATGAAAGCAGTAAGACACTACTACATCATTAATACATAAATACTCATGTAAATATCCCTAGAATATGACAGTAAGACAGTACTACATCATTAATAGCTGAAACAAATTCCTGTGAATTTTCATTTGCTGAATGAACTGTTTGTCAAATACAGAATACCTATTTTTGAGTACAATTTTCTTTTCAAAATGTGGATGCAACATTTTGCTTTTCATGTATTTCTTTTATGTGTTGTTTTTGATTTGATAATTTTGAACTAAACAGATTATCTATTAGCTTCAGATCTTGATCAAAGTTTGGCACCCAATTCATAGTGCTTATATTGATTTTCTGACATCTTGTTTTCTGTAAAGATTTTATTGGTAGGTTTGCAAATGTGTATCAGACTGTGCAAAAACTCTCTCCAGGAGTTGGTTTTGAAACCCAGTCTAGTATTCCTATGGAATTTGGGAAATACATTACCAACGGTATTATTACAAGATAAATGATTTGCTTCATTGAACACAGACAACAATGCATATTTCCACTGAGATCAGTGACCTTTGAATGTGTATCACCAGTGATCAGTCAAAATATTTTATCAGATTTTCGCAATTTTTGCATGATATTTTCATACAGGATTTCTGTTGTTCATACTCAGGGAAGACTTTATACTGATGAATAAGGTGACCAAGTTTGATAAAGTTTGGAATAGAATTAGTAAGTTATTGTGCACACAATAACAATTATGAACGACAACGATGACGACAACGCTAGACAGGAATTTTTCCCTTAATATACCTTTACCTTCCATTTTTGATGGTACAAGCAAGGTTAAAATGCTATGTAATAAATACAACAATCCCTAGCACTCGAACAAGACCACACACGCTGGAACATTCTTTGTTTGAAATTTTATAAGAATTAAAAGCCACAATTTAGGAGAAATTCAATATACAAAATATCCACTCTGTTTAACTATTTGCTGTCTGTAAATTCGTTCACAATTGATTGACACATATATTAGAACTAATAGCATAATAAAGCCTCACCAATAATATTTTCCATGCTGATGGTCGAACTGGTTTAGGAATTCCTGACCAACTCAACTTTCTTAATTCATCTGAAAAAAAAAAAAAAATACAGAAAAATTCTTGCTTGAGGTAAGACATGACCAGATAAAATAGTTAAATAACACGAGTGACACTAATTTACATGTAATGACACAATCTGCTCTGATTATATGATCAAATAAAAGGATACGGCACATTTATCTAGTGGTGCATGTAGTCACAGATGTGTGCACAATACAACATTTTTAAGGATATTTTGTAATATGATATATGAATGGTCTGTGACTTTGCATTCCAAAAAATGTCAAGAGTGTTTTATTTTGCATGTGGAGTAGTTTTGTGGGCAGTCAAATATTTGATAGTGTTCATGAGGTCATTGTGTGACTCCATGTCATTAGTATCCCAGCTAAATTTTTAGATTTTTACTGCTTTACTGAACCACGTTTACAGTAATCTAACCTTTTCACCACCAGACTTTCTCACTCAAATTTGTCTGTACTTTTTTCTCATAGGATATTGTTTTCAATGAACCCTAATTTTGGAGCCAGCAGACAAAATTTGAATCATTGTGCAGTTTTTACTCAAAAACATTGAATTATTTTTGTTCCAATCTGAAGGAAAGTGCTGACTATAAACAGGACTACCGGTATTTTGTGATGAAAAGAGGAAACTGGTTTTGAAAAGGTTAATCTCAAAAATGAATTCTAGTTTTGCTGACAGTGTATGTGCAGCTGTCAACAATGCAAATTTAGGACTTAACAATCAAACTACTATTGAGCAAGCAAAACAAAATGAATTTCACAATTTTTGCTTGTTCACATTATTGTGAAAATAACAAGCAGCCTATCGGCTGAGATAGCTCCGCTGTTAGAAATGCACATTTCAATTAAAGAACTGAAGACATCATCAGAAAATGAACAATATGTATAGTATCAAAGCAATCGGATTACAGTTTTTAACAAGAAGTCGAAAATATCACTTTCTACCAAAAATGACTAAAATATTCACCAAAATTAGAGAATTGAAGATATCATCACGAAATGAACAAATCTGAGAAAGGTCTACATGTAGTATCTATATATGTAATATCAAAGCAATTGAACTTTTGGTTTTTAACAAGAAGTTGAAAATATCACTTTTTACCAAATATGACAAAAATATTCACCAAAATTATAGAATCCAAGATATCATCACGAAATGAACAAATCTGAGAAAGGTCTACATGTAGTATCTAAATATGTAATATCAAGCAATTGAACAATTGGTTTTTAACAAGAAGTCGAAAATATCACTTTTTACCAAAGATTACAAAAATATTCACGAAAATTAGAGAATTGAAGACATCATCACAAAATGAACAAATCTGAGAGAGGTCCACATGTAGTACCTATATATGTAATAGCAAAGCAATCGGACTTGTGGTTTTTAACAAGAAGTCGAAAATATCACTTTTTACCAAAAATTACAAAAATATTCACCAAAATTAGAGAATTGAAGATATCATCACAAAATGAACAAATCTGAGAGAGGTCCACATGTAGTACCTATATATGTAGTATCAAAGCAATTGGACTTGCGGTTTTCAACAAAAGTCGAAAATATCACTTTTTACCAAAAATGATAAAAATATTCACCAAAATTAGAGAATTAAAGATATAATTACAAAATGAACAATTCTGAGAGAGGTCCACATGTAGTACCTATATATGTAATATCAAAGCAATTGCGGTTTTAACAAGAAGTCGAAAATATCACTTTTTACCAAAAATGACAAAAATATTCACTAAAATTAGAAAATTAAAGATATCATTACAAAATGAACAAATCTGAGAGAGATCCACATGTAGTACCTATATATGTAATATCAAAGCAATTGCACTTGCGGTTTTTAAAAAGAAGTCGAAAATATCACTTTTTACCAAAAATGACAAAAATATTCACCAAAATTAGAGAATTAAAGATATCATTACAAAATGAACAAATCTGAGAGAGGTTCACATGTAGTACCTATATATGTAATATCAAAGCAATTGCACTTGCGGTTTTTAACAAGAAGTCGAAAATATCACTTTTTACCAAAAATGACAAAAATATTCACCAAAATTAGAGAATTAAAGATATCAACATGAAATGAACAAACCTAAGAGAGGTCTATCCAAGGTACATATACACCAAGTATCAAAGCATTCAGGCTTGTAGTTTTCAAGAAGAAGTCGAAAAAGTAAAACATTGACATGGACGACCACGACCGACAATCACTCATATGATAAGCTCCGCTCGACAAAGTCGACAGCGGAGCTAATAAAAACACAGGAATATTTGAAAGTATATCATAAATATGGCAATAAAGAAATCCATCTGTTTCTCTCATCTCATTGATCTACTCACCTAAATCTGTAATAGGACCAGATAATATCTGGCCAAACTTGTGTAATTTGCTTAGTTCTCTGTCAGGTACAGGTATATTAGGAATTCTAATTGCTGTGACAGGCTTGGGTGCTTCTATGACTGCGGTTTGCCTGATACCTACACCAGGTCCTCCCATACTTCCAACATTAGGTGAGGGTACTGGACTTGATGGTGGCTGAAAAGCTGCTGGTAAGCACAGTGTATACACAAAATAACAGGTTAATGGGTGTATGAAATGCCATCTTAGCATAGACTGACGATACACACAAATATGGGATGAAAGCATGGTGACCATTGTTATGTTACTGACATAATTATAGTCCACCAGTAACACACTAAACGCATATAGTGGGGTCATATGAGTGCTATTACGATATAAATAATATGCAAACTAATTTCAGAAATTTGTTAGATCTTCAGAAAACCACATTTATTACATCATTTATAATGGTGAGCTTATGGATCAAATTTATACTCAATGGTATATGGAAGTACACACACTAATTTCATGAGAAAAAATCGTTGCAAACAAGTTAAAAGCAAAAAATGTTCCCTAAAACAAACAAATTTGTCACCTCCAATTAATACATTCACTTTTATGTATTGGTACCACTGAATTAAATGGATACTATGGGTCCATGTCAAAAACAAAACAAATACATATTTTCCAAATATCAATGGATATACCAAAAGTACTGCAGACAAAATTGTTTAAATATAATTGAAAAAAAGGTTTCTGATACATGTAACATGATCTATACTTCCTATACTGAACAAGCCATGCATGCCCCCCCAGTTAGTTATCAAATTTAAGATAAATAGTTTTGTTTATACATGTAGTTATATAGTTCAAACATAAACATGTCAGAGATATGGATCCAGAAGCTGCTGCTTGAATTCGATTTTTTAGTATTAAAACGACTGACATTCAGTCTTCTTGTATGAATACTTGTCCATATTGAAAGATATTGCTTTGAAAAAGCATTAATAAAAACAAAATGGTCCCCGGTTGGTCATTTTAAATACATCTGTATATCTACATGTATGACGTGATGTATAATGAATATATAAAATTTGAACATAATATGGCCCTAGAGCTAGAACCACATTCATTAACCCTTTTCAGGTCAGGGAAGTTTCAGGCTATCAGGTTAAGTCGGTGAAAAATGGTCATGATTCAATGCAATCAGTAGCCAGCATCTGTGCATGCTATCCTGCCAGACATTTGTGCAACAATAGGCCATAGTTAAAGGGGAACCGCTCAATCCCTTGGATTGCACCAAGTGCTCATGGGTAATTAACTCCGTCTCTGTTCACTGAGTAAATGAATGCTTATCTTTCCCCCTGTACCGCTAATCCCACAAAACAACAACTGATATAAACATCCTAAGAACGGATTACAATTTGCTTGTTTAAATATAACATAGCAATTGAATTTCTGAGAGCAGTCTTGTGCCAGCAGTGCCATGATTTGAAACATCGCGCACTCGGTAATTTATACATCGTTGGAAAAATATAACGCGGAACTAATTGAAGTTGATGATGGCCAACAAGAAAAGGCGGCGGTCCACCGGATACGCACGACCAGATTGTTGCTGAACGGTTGCGAAGACAATCCGCCGACTCAAGTTTATTTGTCTGTTTTCGTTGCGTCGGTCTATTGACGGTACTGATCTCGTATACAGTAAACCTGAGAACGAAACTTACTATGCACATTCTGTATACATACTACTCCTCCAGACTGCTAATATAACAAGTGTGAAAACACGAAGTCAAGGACTTCGGTTTTCATATTTCTGTCACAAATCGGTAAACAGAACGTGTGTTTACTATTTCCCTCAAATTCCCACATAATATTGACTAATTGGTAGAAGTGACAATGAAAAAGTTTACTGTATATTATAAGTACAGGTTATTACACGGAAATTCTCGTGATAAAATATAAAAATCATTAGTAAAGTAAAGTCGCCGCGATATCACAGGCTTATCTTGCAACCTGTTTAAGACACTCGTGTGGAAAATCAAAATGTACAGCCTTGTCTTCCGTGAAGCTTAGCCTGTATGTACACGGGTGGTACCGACTTGTATCTTGTGATTTGAGTTCTTGTGATCTGGTGGGTGAACGTCTGGTTGACTTTACAGTCAAAATCAAATGAGCGGTGAGGGGGAGAAGAGCGTTCTGTCAAAACAATTTTACCGTAGACTCAATTTTAACGACCAATCTGCAGCGTTGTATTTATCATAAAATCGACGTTTCAATCCTGCGTTACAACCAACAGGCAAAGATGGCTGGGTGACTGTCAAAGTCCGTGCAACAACAACGCCGCTATAAATACACACACACTCGATTTAATTTTCTTGACATATATCTGGTATATACGAAAAGCGGTATCAAAAGAAAAAAAAACGGTGTCTTGAACCGACACTAGCAACAAACGGCCCTTTTCAGGGCCAAAATAAGAATCCAAAAATACACATACACTCATATATACATACACATATATGCGACGCATGAACGAAAACGATCTATTGTAAAAGATATGAACTGCCTGTGACGTGTTGTCTGGGCACTGTTTCGTCCTACAGTCAAATACAGGAACAAAAACTGATTTATTTTCTTATGCCAAGACCTGGACGTTCATGCATTTCAAGCATGGCATATTTACTTCTTGTACTCTTGTACGTTGGTGTGTGCTGTGGAAACATTTGAATTCGCGGTTTTGAGCTGTCGAAGTATTTCTCGAAAAATAAAACAAAGGGTAACACCATACGAAGCAGTAAGGCCAATGTCTTGTTGATATCCAAAACTTGGAACCTCTAACAGAACGGTTATTTCCTGCACGCCTACCAGTATTACACAACTACCATTTGCAGCTCATTGCAGTCTGGCACTTATTCACTGTACCCTTTCCATTTTCCAGACTGTCTAGAAAGTTATACAAAAAGTTTCATCCCTTAGAAAATACAAGTCTTTGTCGTACGATCAAAGGAAAAATGTCTACATAGTAGTAACCAACATAGTTCTTGCGTTCATAAAAGAAGTTTTAAAAAAACGAACACTGCATTGCTTAGTAGCAAATAATCACGGTAGCACAATCCGATCATGCTGCGTTTCACAATTATTATTATTACTTGGTAGTGATTATTTATAAAGTACAAAAAGTAAATTCGTTGAATTATTAATGCAAGTAAATTTCAATTTAGTTTCATCGTAAGCGAATGATTCCGGTCGCATACAAATGCTCGACACCTGATAGGTGAAATTGCTAATCAGCCAATCAAAATACTGGGTGAGGCCAACGTGTTCAAATTACCAACACGAAAGAGATTTGCCGATGTTCCAGCATGACCTTTTACCTCTGGCTTTAATGGGAAGACGGCATGTTTTTTTTTAAATAAAAAAATTAGTTGTATTTGATGATAAATTGACCATTTGAAGACTAATTTAACATTTTTACGGTGATAACAGCTCATTGTCGAATCGAAGCTTTACCCATTCACGCTAACCACAATAAACATCGTGCACTTGAATAGGCGTCAATGACTACGGTAAAATTCATAAGACTGTGCCTCAGGAGTGATTGTTGTTTTGACTTGGGTATTGTGTTTTACATTCCAACAAGAAATTTTTGCATGGTTTTAATTTCGCGCTTTTTGACTCATCGCGAAATTGAAACCACGCGAATGATTTTTACTTATACAGTTAATGCAATGGATATCCGAGAGGCCGTGACCAAATGCTATTGACATTGCTTACTGTCTTACATTGTCATGTCCCAGTGTTACTGATGCTTAGACCATAGACAAACTACGTAACGATAATGCTGTTTGTAAATCAACAAGCTTTGTAGATTGAATAAACATCTAGTGGATCTACATTTTCGTTTACTCAAACCGTGATTGACAGGCATTTTGCATACATTAGCCACCATTTTAAACTCGTGATTTTCACTGGTCTCGGCACGTTTTGACCGAAAATAACAACATTTATACATCAAAAGCTCAACCAGATGAGTGTAATCGCTAGCGTACATATTCATGCCCCCGTGGATATGTATTTGGAATCACAGCTTGATCTCTAAACATCGTAAATGGTACATTTCACAGAGCTCCCGCCATGATGTGAGCGGCTTGGTTCGGATTAGCATACTAATACGGTGGCCATCTTGACCCTTATTTATAGTATCGGTTCCCCTTTAACAGACTGTATCGACCTCAGTTTTCACATTTTTTGCAATCTGTTCGCATACACACTTCATTACCACCATTGAAAACAATTTCTTGTAAAAAAAAAATCACCGTTTTATTTCAATACACATTTTTTACTGTCGTTAAGTAACGATGGTTTGCCCTTTGTACAGTCTCAATAAACGCGTGTTAAACATTGAAATAAATATTGCTTAATTGAAAACAAATTACAAGCAAGTAAAAGGTCACTACATGAATGCAAGTTCGAAGTAAGAAGAAAAAAAAATGCGCGAGTATGGGGATATTTTGGACATGTAAGGGGAAAATGTGTTTGACGTACTCGACCTGTCAGCGTACATTGCAACGTATATTCAACGGCTTGAACTACATGTGTAACATATTACAACATACTTTCTGTGACTTGACTGATGTTATTTTTAATTTCTGACGTATATCAACCGACTTGACCGTACGAGTAAGCCCACACTTACAATGTATATTTAACGACTCAAACTAAAACTAAAGCGAACGAGAGCGTAACTGTAGCGACTTGATCGGGGTTACCTTCACACGGCAACGTATATTCACCGACATGACCCGATTAACTAACTAAATATTACAACGTATATTTAACGACTTGAAATAAAACGAACTAGCGAGAATGTACATGTAACTGCAGGGACTTGGTGTGTATATATACTCACGTAGAAGCGTATTTCCACCGACTAGACCCGATAAACCAACCCAACATTAAAACGTATATAAATACTGAGTTAGCATGAAACTAAATTAACGATAACGTATTTTCACCAACTCAAACTATTGTACAGTCTGTGACGCTGCAGTAAGTCCCAAATTAATTTGTTATATGCCTTTCTTAGCCATCCACCCCGGGGGGCTGCTCCCATACGTTTGCGTTTTCCCTACAGTGCCATGTTGTGATGAGAAGCAGCGAAACATTCGCTTACATGAAGGTGAACTTTACAAATTGGGCATCCTTTCGATGTTCCTGATAATCGGCCACTCGTCGTTTTTCTCTTGTCCTTGCTACACTGCTTACATGATTTTTATCGCCTGGGTAGTCTGCATATTTCATGCGAATCCCTGTTTTCACTACAAATAAATGAAGTGTTACTTGGAAGGGAGCCAACTTCTCTTATGGACATTTGAATTCTACTTGAGTGTCCACCAATCAGTTGTTTTCCTGTGAGAATATTGAAGAATTTGTGCATTACTTTAGTCGTGCGATTCAATGCCTTGAAACATTCGTAAGCATTGACCAATCTATGAGGTAACAGGCCATGTAGATCCACCAACGATTATTTTTTCTGCCCGTGTGATAGTATTTTCGCCTTCGGTTAGAACGATCCACGCCACCCATGTGATGTCTGTAACATTGTAACGATGTCACTGCTTCTGACAAAGTAGCCAGTGGGGGATAGACCGTATTTAAAATTAATATTTGTGCGCTGTCATCTTGGTATGCAGTAATATTGATAGTGTCGTCCGGTTTTGTTGCTGCTTTCATTTCACCAATTTTCAATTTCAGCTTCTTGCTTTTTCCCTTCGGGAATTACTTGCGATGGCATGAGTTTCCAGTTTCGTCTGCTGAAACTACCAACATTGTACACTTTCTTGTCTTGTAATTCAAGGGCTGTGTTAACTGACGTAAAAAGCGAATCACAGAAATAAATATGTTTTTTTTCTGTGAAGGGCTGTAACAACCGGTGTACAGTCTTCTTGATTGTCCCAGTTTCTTTCCTTCGTTTGTAGTTTTATATTTCACCCCTAAATACGGTTCAAAGTTTGCAGTGTAAGATGTTGTAGAGTTGCACATCTGCCATATTTTGAAGCCATCACGGTCGGGTTTGTGGGGCAATCTCTGCTAAAACATGGACCTTCCCTTGAATCTCACCATACCCTCGTCAATCGAAATTTCCTGTTTCATCTGATAATATCGCTGACAATTTTCGAGTACAGATTTCAGCCACGGGTTGATTTTATACAGGTTGGCCTCTGATCGTTGACGACGTCATTCAATGTCAGGATCCCATCGTGGGTCATTTACTGGATCAGCTAAATGGAAATAACGCATTAGCATATGAAATCTGGCCCGAGTCATTACTGATGCAATTCCCATATTCCGCAGAAAGGGGTCACTCGACCAATAATCGTTGATTGCTGATTTGTGATCAACACCCATACATATCATCACACCAAAGAATGCTTGCGTTTCACTGAAATTTGTATTATGCCAGCGGACATTTAATTTCTTTTGCAATGTATTTTCGATGATATTTGGCTTATTTATCAGTCTTGGTAAAAATTTGGTTAAATTTGTAGAAATATTCCACCTCAAGAGCATACGAAGGCAGTTCGAAAGTTGGTCCAGGTTCGTGTTCAAAAACTGGAATAGTAAATATATATCGCCGCCTTCCTTCATGGCCATTCTCCATTCACCAGTGCTGGAGGCAACATAATCGAATGTAGCATCAATTTCTGTGTCCAATTCAATTTCAATGTCACTATCGAGTGCATGTGGGTAAGGTTGCTCTAAAAAATCCTCATTTTCAGCACGATCTTCATCGATTTCTGAATCTGTATCGTCGTCATTTGCAACTATGAAGTCATCTGGTATTTTGTGTTGTAGGTCACCCGTGTTTTCGTCCAATACAAGTTCATCATCACGCATGTCCATTTGCGATGCGTGTGCATACACAACACGCCTTTTAATAGTTTGTTTTTCGGGGGAACTCGCAAGTGTTGATTGTTCTGTATTGCATACATTTTCTTGTACCATTGACGTTTTGTTGCATACTTGTCATACTGTCTTGTTCAGGCCCCTGCTTTTCTGTGTTGGCAGTTGTGGCAAATGTCGACAGTTCGGAATTGCAAACATAGTCTTGCAAAAATTGTATCACATTTTCGATGGCACGTTGTAATTCAGCGTGACCAACTCCAGTTTCTTCGGCATTTGCTTTGTCGGCAACGGGCAATTCAACCACTTTACGGTTCATCTTCAATTTACATTTGCCTCCTAGTTTGCCACTGCAGTCCTTCAAACGGCTTTCTTCTGTAATTGCATGTTCATTGACAGAGGAGACAGTCTCCGACTTGCATTTGTTCTTTTCCTTTTTATGCCTTTTCTTGAGTCGACTATTATCACTGGTGTCCATGGTACGTTCGGCTGGTAACTCTCCGACATGAAATGTTTCCTTTGCTTTGGATTTCTTTCTTTTCCCACGCTTTGCTGGTGAAAAATCTGCCATGTCAATGTCAAACTTATCACTCCGCGTGCCACTGCATGATTGACGCGTTATCTTAAGTTTCCTTCTTGCCTTCATAAAACACTTCCTATCTGTAAAGGATGGCATATTAACGTACGTGTCGGAATGGAAACTTTCCTTGACCACATTTATACTGAACGACCAGATGTCTACAAGACTGGATCTCCCCACAATTTGAATATGTATATTTATGTGAATAAATGTTATTTTTTTGAACACAGATTGGTTATAATTTGCATACACATAGAATTGCATATGCTGGCTCAGACGGTGAAATCACGTGGACTTGAATATTTCCCACCAGCTGTCCCAGTCATTTTATGTTGGCGATTGCCGACATTCCAAGCTCAGCCGTTAGAATCCGTCATGCTATTCATTCTAAGTACTAGGACTATTTGCCAAGCTGGTCAAAATACGTTACTACCGTTATAATCGTGAATCATATCGTTCAAATAGCATTGTAATGCTGCTGTTTGCAATGTGGTCAAGGCGTTTTTTTTTACGTCGTCGCAAACGTCCCATTACCTTCTTTATTACTCGGTTAGTTTATTTGACTTGGTGGAATCGAAAACAAATTCTCTCCCTCCATAATTTCGCAAGTGTGAAATATCAGGTTCCGTACAACGTATTATAAACGCTTGACCGTCTGAGCAACCTAAATAGCAGGCCGTTTTTCAATGACTTAACCAGTTAGCTAGCTGGAGTGGTAAATTCTAGCATACCCATATTGACGGTGGTTTTTCATAGACTTGACCGGAAAAGGGTTAAAACAAAATGGTCTCCAGTCAGCCATTTCGAATCCGATCTGGAAAACAAATGACGTGCATCAAGGAACCATTTCTAACGTATGTACCAAGTTCGAACAAAGTCCATCCTTAAACAACCAAGATCCGGTTCTAGAATGGCAGAAATGCTTGACTTTTGATGATTTTTTAGCACAAAAATGGCCACCGTTCGGCCATTTGAAATCTGATCTGAAAAACAAAATGACGTCCATCAAGGTCCCATAATGTCCAATGTATGTACCAAGTTTGAACAAAATCCATTTGTAAAGGTCAGTTTTTCACCACAAAAATGGCCGCCATTCAACTATCTTGAATCAGATTGTGAAACAAATTTATGTTCATATGTATAATATTATGTATGATGTATGTGTGAAGTTTAAATGTATTCGGTCAGGCATCTCTAAGAAATAGGTCAGGACGCACGCACGCATGCACGTACACGCACATACATGCATGCATGCATGCATGCACAGAGATCAATCCACAAGTTACTGTTTTCGGACTTTATACAACTGAGGACTACCAGTACTAAAACGCGCTTAAACCTGCTGTAATATTTCCAAAATATTGGTTTTTCCAATCATTTAGCATATTTAAATCCGACTACAACTACTAAATTAAAAAAACAAACTTACCCTTATGGTGTGAACTTGACATCGGTACATCAATATTTTTAGATTTAGCACCTTGAAAATTTGTAGAATTCTCATTAGCAATATTATGCAATTCATCATTATTAGATTCTATAGTCTCTTCAATGGATAGTTTCCTAGTTCCCATTAACATCAAATCATCTTCTGCATCATCCCAAGCATCACTTGTACTATGATCAAAATCAGCAAATGAATCAGGTCTTTTGTTGCGATTTTTTGATTGGTCAGTGTTAGCCAGACTTGCTTGAATAACAGCTTCTGTAGGTGGGTGCTTGGCACCATACACTGGTTTAATGCTGAAAAATAAAGCACAGATGACTGGAGTAAAAGCAAAATGATGATACTTGCTCTCACATTACTGTTTCTCTCATAGATTATTAATCTACTCATGTAACATCAGTTTATTTTTTAATTAAATTTTGAAATTCTCAAAACTAAATTGTCCATTACATCAAAGTTTGTTGAGAGACTGTGATTACATACATGTATAAATACAGTCAATATTAGCTAATTAGTAAGTAAGTGAGTGAGATAGTATCATCACAGTAATATATTCACAATTAAAATCACTGTGATTATTGAAACTCCTCTCTTTGTGCCCATGTGACGATGTCATTGTATTGTATTTCAAAAATGTTGTTTTAAATTATGCAGATAATTTCAATTTGAGATATAGTAAAAATGTTAGTGTTCAAAGCAAAGTTGTCACAGATTTTTCAGTTTATAAAGACAGCAAATTCAGGAGTATCAACAATATTACAATATAATAATAATAATAATGAACTCCCTGCTAACCTGTTATGAACTCTTTATTTCAAGATTAAATCTATTGTTAACACCCAGTTACACACACCCTCGGTAAATAACCAGTGATGCCTTCAACTAACTAAATATCTAAAAATAAGGGTTGGGCTTGTACCCGAGGAGGAACTTGACCAAAAAAATATGATAATACAATGTACTAATTATTAATACTAATTTAAATTTTGTCAACATTTGTCAACATTTGATATAGTTTTCTGACAACGCAGGCGTTACCAGTCTTATAAGAAACAGTACACATGGTCATTTTGTTTTATTTTTTCAAGTTACACATATGCATAAGAGCGATGACATTCCAAAAACTGCAAAGAGCTTACTAAGTTTAGGGCTGCCCTAAATTATTTATTTATTGATTGCTGTTCAACCAAAATATGGCCACTCACACATATTCAACAAAGGATATTCAGCAAGTTATATGCATTGTACAAAGAAAAAAATATAAATTAAAGCTGCAAGCAGCATTGGAAGGATCCAAGCAAAATTGTCACAAAAGTTATCTGCATTGAAATGGGGTGTTGATACCAATATCCCTGCAAGATGAAGTGTAAACATGTTAAATATTTCTTTATATTCAACATCAGCGTAACCATGTGACTGATAACAATTTGGGGGTAAAAGTTGGGTGTATTGCTTATGCATATTTACGAGGTTACATGATCATATATGGTCTTATCTTATGCCAGTTACATCTTTTGTTTGGTGCCTTCATTATGGCACTGGTTCCATGCTCTGTTCCGCAACAGTGTTACAGATATGATAGTTATGCATATTAATGAGCTCACACGACCATATACGGTCATCTGTTATTTTAATCAAATCTCTTGTTCAACATAGTCATAATAATACAAGATTTATCTTCGTAACTGCAACAGTGCTTGAGATACATGTATAACAGTTATGCATATTAATGAGCTTAGAAGCTCCCACCCCAGGGGCGCCTAGCCACAGGACCTAGCCATGTGCCATTCAGTTGGAAAAATGTATCTCAAGACTAGAATGCCCATTTCCCATTTTCACAAAATCCAAGATGGTGGGCAAACCACAAAATAGGGACAAAAGTCACGTGACCTCTAATGTTCTTTCACATCATTAAGGATAGGCATGGGGTACAGGTGCAACACAACAACAATTAGGACTCTAGACCCAAGATGGCAGCCAAAACATGTGACTGATCAAAAATATATTATTTTTCTCATATGCAGCTGTGACCAGACATGTTATGAGCTAAATACCCAGTTAATCGGTTGAAGCACCTTAGAGAAACAAATACCCAAACTTTTAGTTCCTTTTGTCTAAAATCCAAAATGGCGACCAAACCATGTGACTGATCCAATTATTTTTTAAGGTTTTCTGAAAGAGATACCAGGCAGCAATCTAGAAGATAATTGCATTAGTGTGGCATGCGTAAAAAACTACTTCCTGTTTAGAAGAAATCCAAAATGGTGGCCAAACCATGTGACCAATCATAATAAATTTTGCAAACTTAAATTTGCTGAATATATATGAGAGCATTTATATATATATGAGAGCATTTTACTTGGTTGTTCTGAAGAAGAAGATTTGTATGTGCTTTTTGCCGTTTTTCAGGAGAAAAAAAAATTGCGGAAAAAGTCACATGAACGCTAAAGTTTTTATTACTTAGATCTATTGCTCATGAGTGTTCTCCACGGGTTGAAAATGTAGCCTGGCATCTAACCATACTTCACGCCTCCTGTTCTAGCACAAGCCCAGACTGGCACCGCGCCAAGATTCCAGCTCGCTGGTCCACTCAATGAAATGGTCACATGGTACAAAGCGCTGGACAGCATTGGTTGCGTGTTGTACATCATAGACATACCCAGTAATCATTTACATCCGCTTGCGTGTCGTGATGCGCCTGATTAAATTTTTAGTTTGTCATTTCAGGGGAACGAGGAGTGCTGTTCGTCATGATGTGTGACTGTGATCGGGAGCTTGACAGAACTGAGTTGATCTTTGACAGTCTGCGTGACTCAAGAATTGAAAGAGCTAACAGAGTTAAAAATTAAATATTTAATACAGCAATATAATTTTTCTTCTTGTACATTCCACATTAAATTTCTTTGCACGTTGGGCTTTCAGTCAATGTCCTACTGCTAAGTTCCAGATTCAGGTAAGTTCCAAGGACTAGTGAATTGTTGGTGAATGGAACAGGATAGCTGCAGAGGTAGGATACATGTATGTGACATCGCCGACCGCAAAATACAGTACAGCTCAAAACTTGCTTACCTTAGGCATTGACTTACGTTAACACCATGTTAAGATCGCAAATGCAAATGAGAACAATAGTATTCTGTTTTCGTGTTCGCGTGTGCAACAAAGCTGGTCGAAAAGACTTGGTCTGTAGACATCAGTATATGAATTTGTGCGAACATTTTACAGTTTTAATAAAAAAATAAAACTACATATTTTTTTTTTACGTCCAATTTTTTTTTGATCTAGATTCAATTATATAAAAAAATGACCTACAGTCACGTTGCAACATAGTTATTTAGTATGATACAGTACGACATACAAAGTATCATTTTTTGCTTACATCGCTGGCAAAAATGTGTGCATTTAGTTCACACGCGATTCGGTAAAATACTGACTAACGTAAAGTCGTACAAATTCAGAAATCATTCGTTTCTTAGATATACCAATTCAGTTTGACAATAACACCTTTGATTTGTGTTCAGTAAAAGAAGCCTTTCGCAAACCAAACAGACGTGCTGTGCAGTGTCAGACGGGAAGTGACGCTGACATGTCTTATTCTGTCATGGATGCTTAACATTTGTATTTTTTGCGCGTACATAATATATTGTACTGATTTCCGCCCTGAATTACATGCTACCTTTTTACTAATACAAGATTTGAATGAAAGAAACCATGGTATAAACCGGGGACATTTAAGGGGAGAGTAGGTAATCAAACTGGCGGTTACCGCCGCGGACTGCTAATAATTAGGGGTCTCTACTGCGGTGGCCACTAAGTACATGTATTGGTTGCAACTGTGGTCGTAGGAAAAGTGTGAAATATATACTTAACAGTTTCCTTTGTGATTCCACAAGTCTTTGTTTCAAATAGCTGTTTTTAAATCGAGCAGGTTGCGAGCAATCACTGGTACATGTATATGGTAATATCGACCCATGTATTTTATTAAAATAAAAATCCATAAGTCCAATGCTGTATACAAATTGTTGTTATGTGTGAAATTGGTATATGTTGTATTTTATGCATATATTTATCATCAATTCCAAAAGTAAAAGTCGTAACTTTCGAAGGTACGAGTATTATGACTTGTCCATACATTTCACTTATGTTTATTACACTTAAACAAAGTTTAAAATAGCTGAGCCTTCTTGATTCGAGCCTTTTGTTGATTTGACAACGGTATCATTAATGTTTATTCTGTCTGTATCGCATTGCAGACAAAATGTTCAAGATCCGTAAACAAGAAATGGACGAACTAAAATGTCTTGTATGTTTCACGTGCGATATGATTATTAAAAAAACTGAGTTAAGCGATCATGTACGTTCTATAAATCTAACCTTGCACACATAATCTTGCATTGTCGTGTTTTTGTTTGTTTGTTTTTTTCTTCAAAAAACGATGTTGCCTTTCAGTTAACTCTTAGCGTTCATATTATTTGTGAGTTAAAACATATTTGTGTTATTAGAAAAGCAGCACACTAAGTAAACTACCAAATCAACGCGTGGAGAACACTGCATGAGTTGTACTATATGCCATAAAAAAATCTGAATGCCAAGATCCTCAGAAAGTGGTCAAAATTGCCACTTCCGGTTTAATTTAAATCCAATATGGCTGCTGAACCAATTGACCATTCAAAATTCTGAAAGTTAGGTGCACCAGTTCACATTAGGGACCATCAGTATAGAGCATTTCAGATCATTGCATTCAGCCATTTTCTCAAACAAGCTGACGAAAAAACATGGCGGAAAGAAGAAGAAGCAAAATCCAAGCGTTAACAATAGGGCTCCAGCTCTGAAATGGCTTGAACCCTTAATCATGAAATCAGGAAGATCATTGTGCTGCATTCAAATCCAAAAATGGTTTCATTGGCTTCAGAAGCCCTTTGGTTACACACTAGTCTTTCAGGGTTACCTTCACTTATCGGAAAATTAATGGCGATGCATCCCGAACGTGATTGGTTTACTGGTTTAACAATTTTTTGAATTTATTACATACATAAACATTTATAAATATAAAACAAATTCATGACATAATGATATCCTTGAAATAACATGCTGATTAGAGCAGAATCAAAAAACAGACAAATTTTACCTACATTTCTGTCAAAGAATGTTAACCTTTGTAGTTTAACATGGTTCAGAAGTAAGGCCCATATTAATCAAGCATACATTGATATGGGTATTTATGTTGTATTAAATAGTTTTTTTTTTAATTATGGTACAGTGAATGTTTTTATATAAAATATGTTTTAGAAATTACATACGACAATTTAAAACAACCACACAATCACAATATGATTAATAATAATTGCACATCAGTAAATAGGTCGATGATTGAAAGAAATCAACAATAGGCATTGCCAAATGGTTTTAATGGGCAATAAAAACTTTGGATTTGAATGAATGATGTTAGTTTTTCAAGGTAATCGTTTTATAAAAACCTTCATCAATTCTGTAATGGATATAAGTAAATAAGTCTAAAAATGTATTTATAAATGTAGAATCAAATATCTACAAATGTAGACAATTATTTAAGAATTTTAAGGTTATTTCAAAATTACATTCATCTGCTCCAAAAATTTGGAATTGGATGAGCTGATCGAAATCTTGCCTGCACTATATTCAGGTTCATAGATATAACCAACTATGTCACTTCCAGATGACTCAGAATCAATAAAGTGGCTCGTATTCGATAACAAACTACAATTAAGAAACTTGTTACGATGTAATGATGGTTGCATTGCAACACCTCCTGAATGCAGTAGCTAGGTTGTGTCGTCATTTCCGGTATACTGTGATGGTTGCATTGCAACACCTCTTGAATGCAGTAGCTAGGTTGTGTCATCATTTCCGGTATACTGTGATGGTTGCATTGCAATGCCCCCTGAATGCAGAAGCTAGGTTGTGTCATCATTTCCGGTATACTGTGATGGTTGCATTGCAACACCTCCTGAATGCAGTAGCTAGGTTGTGTCGTCATTTCCGGTATACTGTGATGGTTGCATTGCAACACCTCCTGAATGCAGTAGCTAGGTTGTGTCGTCATTTCCGGTATACTGTGATGGTTGCATTGCAATGCCCCCTGAATGCAGTAGCTAGGTTGTGTCATCATTTCCGGTATACTGTGATGGTTGCATTGCAACACCTCCTGAATGCAGTAGCTAGGTTGTGTCGTCATTTCCGGTATACTGTGATGGTTGCATTGCAACACCTCCTGAATGCAGTAGCTAGGTTGTGTCGTCATTTCCGGTATACTGTGATGGTTGCATTGCAACACCTCCTGAATGCAGTAGCTAGGTTGTGTCGTCATTTCCGGTATACTGTGATGGTTGCATTGCAATGCCCCCTGAATGCAGTAGCTAGGTTGTGTCATCATTTCCGGTATACTGTGATGGTTGCATTGCAACACCTCCTGAATGCAGTAGCTAGGTTGTGTCGTCATTTCCGGTATACTGTGATGGTTGCATTGCAACACCTCCTGAATGCAATAGCTAGGTTGTGTCGTCATTTCCGGTATACTGTGATGGTTGCATTGCAACACATCCTGAATGCAGTAGCTAGGTTGTGTCATCATTTCCGGTATACTGTGATGGTTGAATTGCAACACATCCTGAATGCAGTAGCTAGGTTGTGTCATCATTTCCGGTATACTGTGATGGTTGCATTGCAATGCCCCCTGAATGCAGTAGCTAGGTTGTGTCATCATTTCCAGTATACTGTGATGGTTGCATTGCAATGCCTCCTAAATGCAGTAGCTAGGTTGTGTCGTCATTTCCGGTATACTGTGAAATATTTCAGGGGGTGCCGCTTTTTAACTGCCGAGTGAAATTTTCAAAAAACAATGCAATTCGTCTTTATTACCAAACGCTTCAGCGTGGTATTAAGAGTTTGTTTTCAGGGGTGGGTGATACCAAGGTGGGAAATGGATGCACATATGGGGTTAATTCCTTGAATTGCAATATAGAGGGTTCAGGCTGAAATACAATATATAGTGTTTTCATGTTTCGTCTGATATTTCTGTGGTATTCTGCTGCTGTAAGTAATGCACGATTTGTTCCGAAATTCAGTATATTGTGTGTATTCCAGGGTTATTCGTTTTTTGCTGAAAACACCCCTATTTTTTAGTGACAGAGTTTGAATAGTCTCAGTCCCACTGGGAAATCTGCATTGTTGCTTGAATGTGAGTTAATTAAACACATTTTCCAGACCGGCGAAAGAGTATGCAACAGCCAATTTTAACAGCCTGTCACGTGATTTTAGTCTGAATGTCAACATGAAGAGGCTAGTCCATTTTACGCAGGAGTAATTGGGAGTAGAATATGTGAGGAATAGTATCAACAGAGATGTGTATAGTGAAAAGTAATATCTATCCTTCATTTACATCTCTAAGCATTTCTGTTTTAGTATATTGGTTTGAAAATGTTGAACTTGCATGATTTGCAATGTGTTTTATTAATGGGACTCCCCTATTGATCGAATCCCGGGTTTGAACGAGAACGGCACACCACGTGATTCGTTTGAATACAATGCTGATGGCAAACATGCCGTGTTACTGCGGTACTCCACTGACGGGATGACTTACTGCATGCTACAACTTCGCTTGTGATGTTGCTTGTTAGCCATGGATTACATGAATCTTGATTACCAGTCAAATGTTGCTCATTTGACGTTGGTAATCTTTATTTGGAACTGAGTAACTTCCTGGTACTTCGTACTATGATAAAAATCAGTCAACATACATCAAGTTCTCTCAATCGTAGTATTCCATGTGATGTACACCTAATATGCCAAAAATGTTGCTGAACGATTTGAACTGAATAAAAATAGCAGACGAAAATTTGTTTACAAAATAAAAATACTTCGGTTGCCAATGAAAACCGGTAAAAAACAAGCAATATGTTTTCGGCTGTTATCATGGAAGGGACATGAACGTGAAGCTAACGTCTGTTTATAACTAAAACCGGGCACCTTATACGAGGTTTGCAAAATAACATGGCAGTCATTAGAAGTCACTTTATTTTATTGTTAGGACGTATTCAGCCGTTAAATGTATAATTTCCAATCGTTTTGCGATAGTATTTTCTAGATTGGAAGCAGCATTTACATTTTATTCAAAGTTCAAAGCTGCGTTGGGATTCCGTTGACAGTGGTAACAATGTCGGCGCCGGTGACCTCTTACCAGTGCGCAACGTAGCCAAAATAAAAGGCATGATCATTTGGGCACTGCTATTACAAGACTTTGGCTGTTGCCATGGTAGCGGTGGGTCAGGATTGTTTTTCCATTTAGTGATGGTACGACCTGCCTGTCAAGTATGAACCGTGACAAAATCAGCCAAGCCAAAAAAAAAATCACAGAAGAGTTAAAAAGCCATTCCTGCTGAACAGTTACTCTAACTTCGGGGTCAACTTTCTCATTAATGAAACAAGATATCAAAAATTCAAATAGTAACTTTTTGCCCACACTCCAGCCGAGTACAATGAGCTATGTCTGAGGTGTTGTATCACAGGGAGTTGGACAAACTTGTGTATTTTAATAAATTATTGAATAATAAAATGTTATATAACTTTTCTTTTACCCCCCTCCCCTTCCTGGTATCTATTTCAAGTATTTTTGTCAGGTTCAAATCGTTCACCAGCATTTTTGGCATGTTAGATGTACATCACATAGAATACTAGGATTGGGAGAACTTAATGTTTGTTGACCACCTGGAATCTGAGTTTTATAAATCTTGAAGGGCTCTCGGAAGATCCACCCGCTGCCTGGACCCGCAGTAAAATCTCCGATTAATATGGAGCCGCAACCATCAACATCGATATACCATGAGGTTTCTGCTGGCGACGTTGCGGCGTTACTCAGTTCCAAATAAAGATTACCAACGCCAAATTAGCAAAATTTAACCGGTAACCAAGACTCAGTCTATCCACGACAAGCAAGCAACATCACAAACGAGGTTGTAGCACAGTCACTTGGGGGCTGAAAATCAATAAATACTAATTTTCAATAAAAATCATCCGCTATACGTATATAAATAAACAAGTTGTGAAACACGGCACCGAGTAAATCGACACCCTGTCGGTTTCAAATGTCGATTTCTTACCTTAAAATGCGAAACAAAAATTTTAGAGGGGATCAGGTGTTAGGTTAATAACCATTGTTCATAATCGCTAACTTGGTTTTATTCAAAACTGCACAAATCCCGCGTTTTCTGATGATATCCGACGATTTCATGAACGAAAATGGCCAGCAGCCAGAATCAAGGGGGATTCGCATAGAGTTCTGGGTAAATCAAGGAAATGCTGTTACGGCACGCCTGATTGGCTGAAAATGAGTATGCGCACTTGATTTACCCATAACTCTGCGCGAATCCCCCTTGATTCTGGCTGCTGGCCATTTTCGATCATGAAATTGTCGGATATCACCAAAAAACTCGCGATTTGTGCCGTTTTGAATAAAACTAAGTTAGCGATTATGAACAATGGTTATTAACCTAACACCTGACCCTCTCTGCACTTTTTGTTTCGCATTTTAAGGTAAGAAATCGACATTTGAAACCGACAGGGTGTCGATTTACTCGGTGCCGTGTTTCACAACTTGTTTATTTATATACGTATAGCGGATGATATTTATTGAAAATTAGTATTTATTGATTTTCAGCCCCCAAGTGACTGTGGTTGTAGTGTGCAGCTCACGAGTCAGCGACGACCGATTTCAACGAAAGTCATTCCGTCAGTGGAGTACCGCAGTTGCACGGCATGTTTGCCAATGCACAGATCTGTGGAGGAACTTTTAACTTCAACATCAACCGTGTATCGTAGTCGCCCAGTTTAAGTTCTGGTTCTGTCGTGGTCCCAACTAAAGGGCGATAGTCGTCGTGTCGCGTCCTGTTCGATATGGGACTCACAGCGACGTATACAATGCGTGTAAAATACATTGTTTATTTACATGAAATTCGAACACGCGCTGTGCTACGACCACCGCGCTTAAACATCCACGAGTTATTTATTCGGACAATGACTTAAATTAGACGTCTGATTATTTTATTTTCACACGTACAGCGACACGCGTTCTACACTGACAAGCGTTGCTAGGTCGCAGCACTGTCTTGGAGCATATTAATGGGCAATTGGGTTCCCCGATCTAAATTTCTATCCCGGTTTGTTGCACGTTCTATTTTTAATATGAAATAATCAAATATGGGACATGTGTATAATAACAGAACCCCACACCCTCCCCGTGGCTTCGCTCGTGAAAGTACGGCAGCAGGATACACCGCATCACTCGTGAAAAGACTTCCATACGCAATGAAAGCCACGGGGAGGGTATCTGTCATAATACTTCATTATCACTGAAAACATTTTTCCCCTGAAATAAATTCCAGTGAATATGCCATTTCCCTCATACTATATTGAGACACAGCGCAGTGAAAATTAGATTCACATGTAATGCTTGAAAACATGTCAGCAAAAATAAATTAAGTGAAATTCTACGTGACTTCATAATAGTTGGAAATGAACACATTACACCCGACCCTACCACTCCATATACAATGTAAACTACACCCCAAAACATCCTTTCACCCACAGTTACTACCGTGTTTCACCAGTGTATTCTATTTGACGTCAGGAGAAATTGAAATAAACAAATTAATTATAATTTCAGCCTCTAGTTTACCACTGATTAAATAAACTACCTCGTCTTTATGTCAACTTGCAGTTATTCGTTGCCTACATCAGTGACTTCAAAATATATGTTTCAATCCCAGGAATTTCACTCGCTGTTAATTGGATGGGAGTGGCAGTCTTTAATGAATTTCTATTGTCATGTCAATTTCTTGCGATTACTCGAACATTAAGCTGTAACCACATACCGCCTAGGTGCTGTAATTAAATCCTGGTGTAAGCACCATATGAACTATGAACAATGCATGTGAAGCCAGCTGTGGGGTATATTCAATCCTATAGATTTCTCATTGTTTGGTAACTATTTGCTGCAAATGCAACAAAAATCAATATAAAAAATATTACCCACACAGTATTCTACAGGTTACTTGTTTAATAAAGTATTCCTTCTGCAAACTCAACAATTTTTGGGTGACCTTTCCCTTCAAGCTCACTTGACAAAATTAGATTTCAGCAGATGGCGCCCTCTGGAGACATGGACGCAAGCCTGTGGCCATCTTTTTTCATTTGCAAGTGTATTAATGTACAATGTTCGTAAATACCATATATGCCACGCTTTCATATGTTCACATTTTAGTTATGGTCATTACAAACTGACACTAATGACACAGGAGATGTTGGAGAAAGTTACAGCTATTGCCCCTTATCACTTAAAAATGCAACTTATTTTGACCATAGACATACCTGCTATTTATATAAGTGCATGTGCTTTCAATAAATCTGATACTTGGTATTCAGTTTTGGGAGATGCTTTACTGCTCAGAACTATTACAGGCCCGTGTTATTTGACGCACAAGTTAGATCAAAGTGAGCACAGTTTGCAATTAGTTTGTTTCAAGTGATTGAAACAGTTGGAAAGATAAGCACCAATAAAAACTAGTAGTAGACGCAGGCGGAGTTTTGGAATTTAAATTACCCATAATGCAATCCCTGGGATAGAGAGGTACCCTTTTAAAATAAAACAATAAATCTAGCGAAAGTGACCCATTACTACGTGTAAAGCGTTTTAGAACATGTTGACCAATTCCTGGCGTCGTTTACACAACTTACTTCCGTAACATTAATTTAAGTGTGTCACAAGAAAAATTATTACTATAAGTGTAAAGGTAAATTCAACTAAAATACAGAAACTGATCATGGACAAGTTCATCAGCACTTACCTTCCGGGAACTTTCTCAGTGTTGCGTTTCCAAAATGTTCTTTTATTTTTCTTCGAGTCGTTATTTAGCCCTGGCGCAGACATTGCTGCAAATAATAGTTCACGCGTTACTGTCCAGTATAAGGTGGACAGAAAAAAGTATGAAGTTATTGCCAAATATCATTGATTTCACTTCCAATTCACATATATTTCCTAACTGTACGCCATGTTGGATTTACGTCAACATGTGTCACAACGAGGCAAAATGCCACGTAGGTCTGTTAAAAAAGCAACTGCTATGAAAACAAACACAGAAATTAAATACGTTAAATTAATTAAACAACAGTGAATACTTTTGAGTTTAGCCTTGAATAATTTTATGATGAAATTGGTAAAATTGCAATTACAACACTGGCTTACAGTGACTGTCAAGTACTATTTTGTAGTGAGTTCATTATTATTCGAAGTTAGAGGGCTTCACCCACCTGATTAGGAAAACACAGATCGAAGTACACCGTTTCTGTGATCGCTATGTCTATCTTCACCCATAATCATGGCGTCACAGACTGAAGGCATTATTTTATCGACTGTTGTGACTCTGAATGGCAAATCAAATCGCCTAACACTGAGTGGAAGCCATCTGTGCTGGTCACCAACCTTTCCAGAGCGTGCTCAATGTAAGAAATATTGCGATTTGTTATGTTATTTTCTACAGTTACCAGACCCATAAACATATCTTTCAAGTTACATCCTGGGACGCAGTTCTGCTGTCCACTGCGCCACGTTCAGTAAAGTGTTTACTACCCAACATACAAATGTTCGCCTGGTTATAAAATGGACCCAAGGGTTTGTAGGTCAAGGGCCACGTCACATCGCTCGTTAATTTGCGTTAGGTAGATTGGAGAATACATGTATGTACAGTAAATGCAATTTGACTAATCTGGTTTACTCTCCATCTTTAACAATGGACCTACTATATATATAGCAAATCCACGTTTCAACTATCTGCGGCTGTCGAATGATATGTATTAAGCACGATGGTTGTTATATATTTTATTTTTTTATTTATTTCACCAGAATAACCATATTTACAGAACTTAAAAAAAAAAAAAATACAATGGTTATAATATCTAGCATGTGTTAATTTTACATAGTAAATTACAACCTGGGATTACAACACAGTAACACAACAAAGGTATTCCTTTCATATTTATAACTATTTATAATTCAAACTAATAATTCAAAATGAGAGGTTTCTATTGGCCGATTGAATATTAATGGAAGGTTTTCAAATTACATTGTTGTGCACTATGCTGAATGATGAATAAATAAGAACAACTACATTTTGAATAGAACATGTTGTCAAATGCTATCGATACTTGTAATTATTATACATCTGTCACCATAACGCCATAAGTTACAGCATGTCGTAATTTTATGATATTTTACGGGGTATTTTCATTCTACCATATAAGGAAATGTGAATTCCAAATATGGAATGATTATGCGCATAATCATCCTCTAATAATAAAAAATAAACAAGGCTGCCACCAGGGTTTGACCGGACCCCACACAAGTTCGCTGATTCTGTTCTAAACTTTTTGGATAAAGGCATTCCCATGATGTATTCTTGGAAGGAAAAAATGTATAATAATAAGGTTATTACGAGTATACCTCAAAGTATGCACTCAGACAGTACGTCATCGCAGCAACCTCCACTGCGCGTCGGTCGATACTGCCACTGTACTGTCTTTGTGCACACTTTGAGGTATACTCGTAATAACCTTATATTACAAATCACTATTGACAAGAAATGATAGTGAAGTACAGAATAATTGAATAAAATATTGGGTATAAAACTATACAGCATAATAGATAACCTTCATATACAGTACATGTACCGGGGTACATATTTAAATCATTGAGCGCGGTGGGGGGGGGGGGTAATGCTTTGCACAAATGTAACTTTAAATGTGATCTGAAAATTGTGTGCAGCTGTTGTCCGAAATGTTTGACTGGTTTTGTCATCTTATTGCAACAGTGTGTTTATTTACTTATTGACTCTTACACAATCCCCGGAGGGAAAGAAAATGGTCACAAAGTACAAGGAGAAATATATATATAAAAAAACAAAACAAAAAAACAATATACTAAATAACAAATACAATCACTAAATTACTAAATAATACAAAATCTCTAAAATACAATCTAATATAAAATTACAAAATTGACAGCAGGCATTAAGATGTCAAGTAAGACCCTGCTTCCTGACTTCAAAGCTTTTACTTATGAACTGTGCTACTGGTATAATAATGTTTTCATTCTGTAACAATTCCATGAATTTTTTCTCTGCAGGTTTATTTTCAAATGCTGGGATCATATCCTTAGCTTTATTGAACAGTTTGGCACGCAACTCATTATATTTGTTGCATTCCAGCAGAAAATGCATTTCATCCTCAATTAGACCTTTGTTACACATGTCACAAACCCTGTTGTTTAGTGGGATTTTTTTATGACGACCCATTTCAATTTTGAGACTATGGTCACTAAGACGAAATTTGGTAAGCACACTACGCAGTTCAAAGTTTTTTAGCTTGACTAAATATGGCTCAAGTTTTAAATCTGATTTGATTAGCCGATATGTTCTTAGTTTGTTTTGCTCATTTGCTTTGGTGCGGTTATCATTATGGACCTCACCTTTCCATTTTGTTAGAAATAAATCTTTGATGCCCAAATCAATTTGTTTCATTTGTGCCGAGGTTAATTTATCACAGTTGTTAACTGAATGATATAGTTGGATATTGTTTAATAATGATGTCACTTCTAGATATCATTTACTTTTAATGTTTTGGTTAACCACAAAAGCTTCCTTGAGTAACGCATTATTAGAATTCATGGCCCGACTGTAATATTTAATTATTTGTTTTTTTTATAAATACGTCTAGGGGGTATCTGCCTAACTCGCTATACATGGCCATAATTGGTGTGTGTTGTGACACCCCCAGTAGATACCGACAATAACTTAATTAAACGTCTTCAATAGGTGATTTAGTGGAGAACTCATCACCCCAAACATCACAACCATAAATGAGGATAGGTCTGATGAGTAATTCCATAACCACATTTTTAAAGTATATTGCACCTGTAGTGACATGTATAAACAAACATGTAAAATACATTGTTTATTTACTAAAAATGTTAACATGCACTACACAACTACTGCAACTCTTTAATTACCACTGTAATAGGTAACCAATCACGGCACAGATTCAGTATTCAGTGTGGTGTGGGAAAATAACTTTGTTTGATATTTAGCAGAATTTCTTCTTGTACTTAACACATTTTGATTTTGATATTCATTGCTTTCATACATGTAGTGTTGTTTGATTTTTCTATCCTTTAGTTTCACACTTTGCACCACTCAGCCAGTAGGCAACCCTGCACATAAACAAATAGTAATCATAAAAATGTAAACAATGAAAGCAAATAAACCAGCTGGCAGTGGTGTTTTTGTTTACACTTATAAAAAGTGCATTTTCTCTGTTAGTTTTCGTGGTAGCAAAATAAAAATGACATTGTTTGAATGTAGAGATTATGGGTTACAAGTACATATAAGGTACGTCAAAGTTCACAACAAAATAACAAACAACTCGTTTCAGCTGCAAATTTAACAAGGCACAATTTTGGTCTGAGAAGCCGCAGACATATGCAAACACAACCAAAATGTAGAGAATCTACTTGTTAAAGTGAGTGTCAAAAATTGTGCATGGTAGCCTACTGGCTGCACTATTCCACTACTTTGTATTCTAGTTTCACACTTTGCACCACTATTCCACTACTTTGCATTCTAGTTTCACACTTTGCACCAATATTCCACGACTTTGCATTCTAGTTTCACACTTTGCACCACTATTCCACTACTTTGCACTATAGTTTTGTACTTTGCACAATATTCCACTAGTTTGCACTCTAGTTTTGCACTTTGCACCACTACTCCGTCTTCTGTACATTGCACTCTAGTTTCATATTTTGCACCACTACTCCACCACTTTGTTATTCTTTTCTTCCTATGACATATTTCTCTTATAACTTTTATCTTCATTTTTTTTTTCAGATCATCAGCATTATGTTAAAGTGACAGAGATTATTACAGTCAAAGCAGAATATGAATTCCATCCAGGTGGCCATTATGAAAAGTACTCAAAATATTCTAAAATAAATACAATTGAACTACTTCCGAAAAAGTCAAATGTTTTCTCAGGTATAGTAGATGAAATATATTTTGTGCATATTTTTGAGTTGTCTGTTTAAGTATATTGACCCACCATTAGTCTGTCAAATATTGACAAGTATTTACAATGTATAGGATAAGTTTGTACCGGTATCTTTGATAATCATAAATGGTGGTGTGCGAAGAGTTCCATGCCCATTTCCATTGAACATATTTTGACCAATGGCATTGTGGCACGCAATGGACGTTTATAAACATTCAATCGCAGAAATTGAAATATTCAAGGTTACGAAAAGACAATATTGCACTTCCCACAAATGTGCAAGAACACTAGAAAAAGACAACCTTTTTTACACACGAAAGCACAATGCTGAAACACTTATTTACTGTTTTGTTCATTCTCTGCAGTTTACATGATAAAACGAAATGGACGACATAAATGGAAAGATAGGAAAGTTAGCTTTCACTGCAGAGATTCTTCATGTGCAAATGATTGGATTGAAAACATAAATCGTACTATAAACAAACAAGGTAAGCTTGTTGTCTGCTATATTGCTATATCCTACATCTGAATTTAGCATGACATATCTGAAATTGTATTCATTTCAGATGTATGTGTACTTATTACAATCTTAATAATTGGTGGCTTACACATGTATTTGATGACACTATGGGCTGTTATTGTTTCTTAATTATGACTGCAAACGGGAAAAGATATGAGGTTATCATGAAAATGACGAAAAGTATGCACTCAGGCAGTTTGGGATCACATCAACCTCTACTATATGTGTTGGTTGACACAATGGCCATATTGCCTTCATCATCCATACTTTGTGGTAATTTCAGGATAACTTCATATTATCTTTTAGTCTTTACTTCACTACCAGAACTTTCCATACCACTTTATTTTTTACATAATTTGGTTAACATATAAAAAAAAAATGACATTATTTATGTCTAATTATTACATTAAAATTACTGAAGATTTTTGTATATTCTAAACAAGTTTTGGTATTTTTGCCCATGCTAACCACTGTTTCCTCTTGTGTGTGAATGCAACCTGGTCTATCAGATATGCAAATTTATGAGATTACCATTAAAATCCTATTATAAACCACATACCTAATAGTAACCGCACCCCCGATTTCGGCTTCAGTGTTAAAGAGTTCTCAACAAAAATTGAAAACATGAAAAGTACATATTACTAACCGAACCACCAATTCAACAAGACCGTGACTGACTTTGTTTCAACCAGCTGGTACATTGTTCCTAATCATATTCATTTGTTTCGACAACGTGCCTAAAAATATTCACACCTCTTTATTGTTCAGTAGTGTTAGGATGTCAAACACGCAGTAAAACTGCTTTTGTTCTTGCAACAACTTTTGTCAATACTCCTTAAGAATACGTCCGTGTGTCGCAAGTTTTCGACAATGAGCTGTTATCACCGAAAAACTGTTAAATTCTTTTTCAATGCTCAGTTTATTTTTCGAAAACAACTAATTTCTTGATTTAAAAAAAAAGTCATGTCGTTTTCCCATGGAAATCAAAGCCAAAAGATTGCACTACATTAACAGTAAATCCCTTCCGTGTTTCGTTCACCATGAAGTCGGCAACCTGTCATTAACATGTTTAAATGAAATAAGGTAATTTGAACATGTGGGCACCGTCCAGCATTTTGATTGGTTAATTAACGACTTGACCTACCGGGTCAAGTAATGTCTCGTGTGCCTTCAAACTACATAGCGGAAGTCGTTTACATGTGACCGAAATAATTTGCTTACGGTGAAACTAAGTTGAATTTTACTTGCATTTGATAACAATTCAACGAATTTATTTTTTGTGCGTTATTATAATCACTACTGAGTAATAACAAAAAATGTCAACACTTCGAAAACAATTAAGTTATTCACTTGTGAGCCAAAGCATGGCCGGACTGCGTCACCGTACCCACGGTACTGTACTTTTTTAGTGCCGTACAATGATCATTTTCTACTAAGCAATGCATCAATGTTTGTTTTTATTTGAAACTCCTGTCAGAATATACTTTCCGTTACAAAGAAAATTAAAAAATAAATGCATATTACATTAAATATACTGAGTATTTTTTTTTCATGTGAACAGTTTTTTGTGACATCTAAATTGGAGTTACGCTTATATTCAAAAGATTGTACAGTGTATTGTTTGTTTTGTGCAAGTGATGTGGGAAAAAAATGACCATGCCCATTTAGTGATTGCAATTTGTATGTAATAGAAACCGCACCCTGAACTTGAGCTGTTGATCCCAATTTTGTATTTGATACATTGTAATATAAACCGCAGTTTATATTAGGATTTTAACGATAGCTTAAATTTTAGCTTGTACTTCATGTAGCGTGATCATGTTGTGCTCGCGTTGATTGTCATGTCGGAAATGGCATTCCGTAATAAATAATTACGAATATATTAGTAAATCCTCCAAATGATCATTGAATACAATGTCGTTTTGCGTGCCTGCCCTAGCTAAGCATTCACACATACTTCACTAGCCCATGCTAAAAAACTGGACTGGGTCTGAAAACGAGCCAGATTTAATCTGTACTCAGCATTCATGCATGTGAGACGCTTATGCTAAGGAGCTGTGCATGAACACTACCATTTAAATCCTAATCTAAACCGTGATTTATATTACAATGTATCAATTTAAAAATTGCGATCAAAAGCTCAAGTTCAGGGTGCGGTTTCTATTACGTACATATTGCAATCACTAAATGGGCGTGGTCATTTTTTCCCCACAGCACATGCACAAAACAAACAATACAATCTCTTACAATCTCTTGAACAGGCATCAGGGAAGAGTGAAAGGCCTTACTTTAGTTCTAAAATAGGCGTCACGAAATGTTGAAAAATTACAGTCAATCAAAAAATCTTCACATGATAAAATAATTACTCAGTATATTCAATGTAATATGCATTAATATAGCGGAAAGTATATTCTAACAGAAGTTTCAAATAAAAACAAACACAAATGCATTGCTTAGTAGATCATGGTATGGTAGCGCAATCCGGCCATGCCACGGTTCACAAGTGAATAACCTTCTTGTTTTCGAAGTGTTGAAATTGTTGATTATTATTCAGTAGTGGTTATAATAACGCACGAAAAATGAATTCGTTGAATTGTTTTGAAATGCAAGTAAAATTCAACTTAGTTTCATCGTAAGTGAATGATTTCAGTCACATGTAAACGTTCGATGCGATACTATATCCGCCATGTTTTTTGAATCCACATGAGACTGTTTATTGATCGGATACGTCAAGTCGCTAATTACCCAATCAAAATGCTGGATGGTGCCAACATGTTCTGATAGGTGAATTTCCGTTCAACTCCGAGATTTCGCGAGTTGCATGGAACAACGCGCGTCGAACGTCTGCCGGAAAAATGAAACGTTTTGATTTTGAACTCGAATTTCTTTATTTCGTAGCTCACATCGATCGGCCGATTTTTGACAGAGGAATATTGCTTTTTAATATTTGGTATTGATTTCCATGGGAAACGAATTGATTTTTTTTAAATCAAGAAATTAGTTGTTTTCGAAAGATAAACTGAGCATTGACGAAGAATTTAACACTTTTACGGTGATAACAGCTCATTGCCGAAAACTTCTGAATCATAGACGTATTCATGTGGAGTATTGACAAAGGTTGCTGCCAAAACAAAAGCAGTTTTACTGCGTGTTTGACATCCTAACACTACTGAACAATAAAGAGGTGTGAATATTTTTAGGCACGTTGTCGAAACAAATGAATATGATTAGGAACAATGTACCAGCTGGTTGAAACAAAGTCAGTCACGGTCTTGCTGAATTGGGGGTGCGGTTAGTAATAGGTACTTTTCATGTTTTCAAAGCCGGAATTGGGGGTGCGGTTACTATTATGTATGCGGTTTATATTAGGATTTTAACAGTACTATTGATAGTAATTTCTCACAAATAGTTAATGCTTTTTAATTTTTTGAAGATGTATCCAGACCACAGAGACTCCTTGTTTTTATCAATCCAGTCGGTGGCAAGGGAAAAGGATGCAAAATTTACAGAGAGAAAGTTGCTCCATTATTTGAGTTGGCTGGAATTGTAACTGAGGTCATAGGTGAGTGTAAGATATGGCTGAGAAACAGAAGTAGAGCAGGTCCTAATACTGATGCTTTTTCTGTTTACTGTTAATATATTTAGACTTCATTTTCATGATCTCTTGTAGTGACTGAAAGATCAAATCACGCTAAAGATATTTTACAAGAAAAAGAGTTACACAAAATAGATGGGTAAGAAAAATCTCAGCTGTAACCCTTGGAATCACTTGTTTTGCTATGGACTTTGGAGTCGTGTGTTTTGCCAATTTGAACTGTATTTCAATGGTAATTTTCCATAAGATGAAACATTTTAAAAAGTACTACATCTAGGTAGTTGCAAGATTGCCTCTGTAGAACCGCTCACTCTGCAGTATGCACTCCTATTGTTCACTCATTAGAAAATCATGCATAAAATAATATTGTGTTTTTCTTACTGACAATCCAAATTCATGATTACAGTGTTATTAGTGTGAGTGGTGATGGCATGGCTAGTGAGGTGGTAAATGGGTTGTTATTAAGAGCACAGAAGGATGCTGGCATTAACTTCAATGATAAGAAATCTAAATTAGTGTCCTTATCTCACAGAGTGGGTATTATTCCTGCTGGTAAGTCACATTACCTTTCACTACATTGCGAGCTAGCTTAGTAATAAAATACGATTTGTTGTTTAGAAATTTTGTATATTATACACCTATTGTCAAGAAACGTTTTCATTCACTTACCCTGTATTTTGAGTTGCAACATAATGTTTAGTTTGGGTTGTAATTTGTGCATACTTAATATACATACGTTAGCCATTTTGTGCCACTCAAGAGATTTAAACTTAAAGGGGAACTGCTCAATCTCATGGATTGCACCAAGTGAAATCAGTTTACACCTCTATGCGTATACACACTACTCTTCCAGACTGCTAATATAAAAACTGGGAAAATACCTCTGGTCAAGGATGGTCAAGGTTTTCATATTGCTGTTGCAAGTCTGTAAAAAAACATGAATTTACTATTGCCCTAAAATTTCCATTAATATCCAAAAAATAGTTACGCGACAATGAAAAAGTTTACTATATATAATAAGTTGAGGTTATTACACAGAAATTCTGGTGATAAAATATAAAAAATTATGAGTAATAACAGGACGCCGCGACATCACAGACTTATCATGATGTACAGCCTAGCCTATATGTGCAAGGTTGGTATCGGATTGTATCTCGTGTAAGATTTGAGTTATTGTGGTCTAGCGGGTGAACGTGGGGTTCACTGTACAGTCAAAATCAATTGAGCGGCTAGAAAGATGAGAGCGTTTTGTCAAATTCATTTTACTCAATTTTAACGTCCCATCTACAGCGTTGTAATTATTACAAAATCGAGGTTGTTTCAATATATGGCGCCATAGAACGTGACTACTGGTTATGCAAGTAAAAACAAATGGACGTCTTGTTACTTACTTACTTACTTACTTACTTATGCATATCATCCTTCCTGGGACATAGGCCACCAACTAGATTTCTCCAACCAGGCCAGTCCTGTGCCAGGCGCTCCACTTCCCTCCAGGTATAGCCCAACCTCCGGACATCAGCCTCTAGGTCCTGTCGCCAGGTATTTCTTGGACGGCCCATTTCCTTTTGCCCTGTGGGCTCCAGCTGAGTGCCTACCTTATGATGTTTTGGGTTGGATTTTGAAGATTGTGTCCTAGCCATTGCCAGCGTATTATTTCCTGTTCTATGTTCATCTTGTTGAGTCATTTGCAATTTTGTTTTGATAGATAAAATCAAAAATCAAACTGATCTTATTTTCTTTCTGTCTCTCGATCATGTTGTTTATTATTATTGCACATTATATTACATATTATATTAAAAGAAACGATATTACATGTATGTATAACTTATTCAAATGAATTGTAATTTTAGGTAGCATATACTAGTAGTTAGTTGAGTTATGAGTCTGGCCCAAACCCCTCTCTCCACTGGTCTTTGGTTTCAAACATCGCTGTCTTACATCGTCATATGCCAATATTACCGATGGTTAGACAAACTGCGTAACGATAATGCTGTTTGTAAACCAACAAGCTTTGTAGACTGAATAAACATCTAGGGGATTTACATTTTCGTTTACTCAAACTGTGATCGACAGGCATTTTGCATACATTAGCCGGCATTTTAAACTCGTGATTTTTACTTGTTGCGTCACTTTTCGGCTGAAAACAACAATTTTTATACATCAAAAGCCCAACCAGACCAGTGTAATCACTAGCTACATATTCATGCCCCTGTAGAAATGTATTTGGAATCGCAGCTTGATCTCTAAATATTGTAAATGACACATTTCCCGGAGCTCCCGCCACAATGTGAGCGGCTTTGTTTGGATAGCATACTAAATGCGGTGGCAATCTTACCCCTATTTATAGTATTGGTTCCTCTTTAAATGCCCATTCTGACTATATATTTGACCTAGAACAAAGGTGACCCCAATTAAAGCTTTTTGCGAAGTGCCATGGGCAGAATAATAGAGGTGTAGCTGTTCAAATTCAAAACAAAGCTATTAAATATTCTAATTTTTGTGTGATTTGGACCCATGTTTTGATATGTTCCAAGTGAGATGAGATAACTATTGTACACAATGGAGGCTGAATGCAGATTTGGAAAATAAAAAACGTAAATTTGAATGAAAAATGTCATACATGTACTAACAAGGCTTTCATCGTTAATTTTGTGGTTCAGCTTAGGTTTACATTTTGATTCTTTGAGCCTTTGGTAAATAAATTAGTTGTGTCGCTGTTTATAATAAAATAAATTCAGATATGCTAATTAATATTTATTTGGATCATAGGATCAACAGATACAATTGTTCACAGTACAGTGGGCACCAGTGATCCAGTGACGTCAACTTTACATATTATACTAGGTAAGTTTAAAACTCCACTATAATCCAAGATAGCAGAGCAGAACTGATAGTATAGGTGTTTGTCATCAGTCATCCATCCGCCATTCATCATCCGTCCATCCATCATCCATGAACAATTTCATTTAGGACTTCTTCTTGAAAACTACCAGCTTAATTGCTTTGATGCTTGGACCACCGTCACATTTCTTCACTTTGTCACAATATTCTCAATTTTTCAGTGAATATTTCTGTCATTTATGGTAAAAAATGCTTCTTCAAGCTCAATGTACCATGCAGTGTAATTGCCATGATAACAACCATATAAAACACTAGTGCAAGAACACTACAATAACAATAACCATGTCAAATGTAATATCTCATCATTCAAAACATTATCAACTTTTTGTTTAGTTTTTAAAATCACTGTATTATATCATATATGAATGCCATGTAATAAGGCTGATTCAACCATACTGGCAATATATTGAAGATAATATTTGGTAATCGTAGTCCTAAATAACTATTAAAAATAGCTAGACGTTTCGAGCAATGGCTCTTTATCGATAGCATAGAAGCAAGTGTGATAACGTACAGGTAGAACATAGGAACGTAAGAACGCGCATGAACGATAAGTTAGAATCACAAAAAATTCCACAATAGAACAAATAACGCGTCTTAGGTAGTGAGCTCAACAAATGAGTTGAACTGTTTGTTAATACCATGGGGTTCTTTAGTTCCAAGGCGGAATATAGTTTCCTCCTCCACACGCCTGAGCTGATTTTCGTTGCCATTGACAACACATACACCAGAAATAGACATATCTGTAATATTATGTCCACTAGAATTAAAATGAAGTGAAACCGGATAATAACGATTTTTCTGTCTAGTTTGCCGTAGATGCTCAGCAAACCGATCACCCAGTCGACGAACTGTAGAACCAATATAAAGTTTCCCGCATCTAATACATGAAATGCAATATACAACATTCATAGTGATACAACTGAACGGATATTTGACCTCAACATCTCCCTTGGGACCAAATATACGATTAGTGTCTGTAATAAAAGGACAAGTATTACACCTAGGAAACTATATTCCGCCTTGGAACTAAAGAACCCCATGGTATTAACAAACAGTTCAACTCATTTGTTGAGCTCACTACCTAAGGCGCGTTATTTGTTCTATTGTGGAATTTTTTGTGATTCTAACTTATAGTTCATGCGCGTTCTTACGTTCCTATGTTCTACCTGTACGTTATCACACTTGCTTCTATGCTATCGATAAAGAGCCATTGCTCGAAACGTCTAGATATTTTTAATAGTTATTTAGGACTAGGATTACCAAATATTATCTTCAATATATCATACTTATCAGTCCGAGCAGCGTTTATTTATTTATAAACTACTATTATGGTTTTGGCAATAATGGAAAAGTTGACTCGGTTGAGTACTCTTAAAATTGTCAGCCATGTCAAAGCTGGTTGGTTTCTGTTAAAATTCTTAAATTGAATTAAGGCCTGGTTATTCTTGGTTTTATCAATCTATTTACTTATTCTGGTATCATATTCAATAAATTCACTACGTTCAATTACCCACCATAGACTCCGGTCAGTCAAAATGACTATTTTGAACTGTAGGCATTAATCTGTGATTCAGCCAATGGCAGAGAAATAAATCTAGGTCAGGGGAAGCCCATGACCTCAAGATTTTCCCTCACATCACAAACCACGTGTAGCCATATGGCTAAATACGTCACTTTTGTTTCTTCTCTGCGCCGTGCGGGTGAAACTATGCGGTCCAGCCTGGAAGCCTGCTTTTTCCTGTTTGAGTTTTAGCTGGGGTTGCTGCTGCCAACATCGTTGCTGGTAGGATAAGTTTTTAGCTCCGCTATATAGTATATAGTATTACTGATTGTCCTTCGGTGTTCGTCGTCTGCTGTCGGCGTTTCCGACGCCATCGTCGCCGTCGCTGTAAAACTTTCTAGGAAGGTACCGTTGGTGGTTCTCTCTCAGATTTGTTCATTACGTGTAGATACATTGTATGTTCAATTGTTTTATTTATAGTGAATATTTTTGTCATTTTTGGTCAAAAATGCTATTTTCGACTTCTTCTTGAAAACCGCTAGCCCAAATGGTTTGCTACTTGTTATGTAACTACCTTGGGTTGACCTATCTCAGATTTGTTCATTTCGTGATGATATCTTCATTTCTCTAATTTTGATGAATATTTTTGTCATTTTTGGCAAAAAATTATATTTTCGACTTCTTCTTGAAAACTGCTAGTTTGATTGCTTTGATATTGTATATGTAGGTACATCAGGTGGACCTCTGTCAGATTTGTTGATTTTGTGACGACATCTTTAATTGTCTAATTTTGATGAATTTTTTTGTAATTTTTGGTCAAAAAACGTTTTCAACTTCTTCTTGCTTTGTAACTTTATTTGTAGGTACCTTGGGTGAATCTCTGTCAGATTTGGTAATTTCATGACGATATCTTCAATTCTCTATTTTTAGCAAATATTTTCGTCATTGTTCATCAAAAAACATATTTTTGACTTGTCCTTCAAAACCAGTAGTCCAAATTCTTTTGTACACATGTAGCTTGGGTAGACCTCTATTAGATTTGTCCATTTCGTAAAGATATCTTCAATTCTCTACTTTTAGTGAAATATTCTCTGCAACAAAATCAAGAAAGTTGGTGTCTTGCGGCTAGCATTAAATTTAAATTGCTTCTAAGTCATTGCTTTCAGAGCATGCATCACATGCCCCCTTGTGTATGTATATTTTTTACAACAAAGAAAAAAACTTGACGACACAAATTTTACCTTCGTTTGTTAGTCACCGTTCAGGCGCAGCCTGAAAAAGGGGACTTTATAATTCAGGTTTTGTCATATTCCATTTTCCGCTTTCCGTCTCCAACATTTTCTCCGAAATTCTACAGCAGACATAAGTGAAACTTGGCAGGTTGATGAACAAATCTCTGCCGAGTATGCACGTAATTTTTTTTTCCAGATCTGAAAATCCCAAATGGGTCTTTTTCATGATTTTCATCAAAAATTACCTCTCCCTGCAACATTGACAGAATGACTGCGCATGCTCAGAATAAATTAATTACTGTAAAATATTTTCGCTTGCAACTTTTTTTCGCTATTTTTCGCTGAAGGAATGTTTCACTTAAAATAAAGTTCAGCGAATATACTCTTTTTCCCATATTTTACAGTCAACTTGTCAAAAGTCAATGAAAATAAATTCAATACAAAACTCTCAGAAAAAGTTTGTTCAGCGAATGATAATTCCAGCTGAAATGAAGTATTTAACAGTAGATTAGATCTGTGAGTAACACTGCTGTTATTACGGCACGTGATTTCTCCATTGCATGCAATTTATTATAGTACTGTTTATACATGTATTCTGATCGGCTAGTTACTAGAAGAACTAGTAACCTTATTTGATTTCAAGAACTTCAAGAAGGCGACAAAAGAGACGTGTTTGCAAAGGTAAGTTCTCCAGTTTATTGGGGTACGATTGGTGTACATTTCGTGACGTACGGACGTGAATATTATGATGATTGCCAGCTTTATATTCTTGTGAAAAGCCAAAAACAATTGTCTCCAATCTATGAAACTAGTTTGTAAATTTTATACCCTGTCAAATTATTGTACACAAACGATTAATTAATAAGTTGAATTTTACTTCCAATTCATAAAAATTCATCGAATTTATTGTTTGTACGTTATTATACTTATTACTGAATAATAATCAACAATTGCAATACTTCGAAAACAAGTAAGTTATTCACTTGCGAAACACAGAATGACCAGATTGTGCTACCATGATCATTTGCTACCGGTACTAACCACTAAGCAATGTATTCGTGTTTGTATTTATTCGAAACTTGTTTTAGAACATACTTTACTTTGCGTTATCAACAAAATTATAAAAAAATAATGCATATTACATTTTTTACAATTTCAGCATTTCGCGATGCCTATTTTAGAACCAAAATATGTCCTTTCACTCTTCTCTGCGTGTGACACCTAAACCATAGATTTTATAAGTACATGTTATTATGTAATTCATTATGAAAACTGAATTAAATTAAATGTGATCTTATTTTTAATTGTTTGAACAGAATTATATCGGTAATGACGTTTTCATCCAATATTAATTGTGCAATTGTTAAAATGCCTACCTACACATTTATTGTTTTTGTTTCTGTTGCCCTAAAATAAACATTTGTAAAAAAAAAAATCTAAAATTCATGCTTGATTAAAATTGAACAAAAAAAGATGTGGCCATGTCCTGTAAAGTAAAACTGACGAAGTCATTTAAGTGCCATACAACTATCAACTGTGGAAAACTTGTATGTTATTGAAAATCTTTATCTAATTAATATAACATTTGAAATGGCGTAATTGTGCAAAATATTCTCAAGCAATTGGTCTTCTGGTGGCACTACCTAATCGCGATCTTAGCTTACTAAGTGATGATGGTGGTTGAAATGGAAAACTGAATACAAAAATCCAGTAACATCTCAAACGAATTTCTGTCTGCTGTGAATGCATGTTTCGTTGCATCAAATTAAAAACCAAATTTTTTTAATGAAGCGATTGACCAATAAAAAATGTGGTTTTATGTATCAGGTCATTGAATGTATCCAAAAACATGGTACCAATGAAGGTTTATCAATCTAGCGTATTGTCTTGTTCTTTTTTAATCCTACATTTCAGTTACTAGAATTTATACTCCTATAATTCGACCACTCAAAATACGCCTCTGATAGTTCGACCACTCAAAAAAAAAAGTTTTGTTTTTCTTCTAATAATTCGTCCACTCCCAAAAACAATTATTTTTTCATGTTCGAAATGCTAGAAGAATACAAAACTACTGTGATTGCAGGGCCACTACTGTAGGGCCATTGTCCATTTGTTCGCCTGATCAACATGGTGTTATACATGGGGCTGATATTGAATCACAGTGAGTAAAATCTTGTGATACTAATCTCTAGAATCAACTCAGATTGGTACATATGTCTTATGAACCCACATGTGTTCTTTCAAAGATATCTTTGACTATACTCATTTTAAACTCTATCTTTTTTTTTTTTTACAGTGGTGTTGTGAACTGCTTCAATTTTGCAAGGCAATTTTTTCTGGGTTGCTACAACATAGAGTGTCAGGGTTTATTGAAATATGTTGTACACAAATTCCATAAAATCCTGAACATATCTAGAAGTGAAAATTAAATGGTTTACAGTATTTTATACGCATTATTAATGATTGAAATGCAATAATATCACTGCACTAAGAAGGCTTCAAATAATTATTGTTACTTCTCCATTGAAGGTTTAGAGCACAATAACCCTTATCGCTACTGGCTTCCTTAATTATTACATGTACTTGCTCTGAAAACATTGATTTTACAATTGTTTAACAATTAACAGATGTTGTTCTATGTACAATGAATACATTTTAAATAATATAAACCTTACTGTGTTAATAACATTGTATTTGACAACATGATAATGATTCTGATGCCCAGTTGTGATGTTGAAACAAACCCAGGTCCTGGTAATATGAACATTACAAATGCAAAACATAGAGCAGCATTGACAAAATTGAAAATTAGTGCCCTTAATTTATAAATAGAGAAAGGACGATACTAAAAGCTTCTTGCAGTGGTAGAAAGTGCACTGCTTGCGACCAAAATGAGATTGAAGATGAAATGCATTTCTTACTTGAATGCTGGTTGTATGAAATGAGAGAACTGAAATATTGAAGGAAATAAATTTAATACATTGCAACAACACAAATACCAATAAAAAAAAAATTTAGCCCTTCCATTTTGTTACTTCATCGGTTTTTCATCTTTATTGTAATTTACTCAATATCCAAATAAGCATACGATTATGCAATAAAGATTATTATTATTATTATACTAAGATCTGAATTAACAAAGAAGTCATGTACTTCAAGGTTCACTCAGTTTTATGAATGCAGTTTCTTGAGCATACATGTATGACAAATAGTTTTGTTGCACTTGTGTACTCTGAGATTCTGAACATGGATCAGTGGAAGTTTTTAGTTGTCAGTACAAAACTAGATTATGGGAAATCACTTTATGATGAGTTGTACCCACGTAGAGTACATATTCATTCACCTGTTTGCAGATGTTTCTTGTACTATTTTATAATCAAATAACGGGGACCGTGACATTCATGTCTTGTTTTCTTTGTATCAGCTTTCAACTGTAATTCGTCTCCCTCATGCATGTCGTGTTCATTTTTATGTTTTACTAATGTATTTAAAAATGGATAGATGTAATGACAGCACCAGAGGCTCGCCACTGGTTTTATCTCCTCAATTTTCGAGGCGACTGTTCTGTGGTTATAATTGGAATTTACCAGCATGGAACCCGCATCGACAATGCTATTTTGGACGTGATTGTGTGCGGGGTACAGGGTTTTTGCCTTGAAGGCGTGTGTATTCACTAGAATTATGAGGCCTGAGATGTTTTCCAGAGCCATGCAAAATCGCTGAGACTGACCGAATCGCTCTTATTTCACAGCAAGGTCGTGCGTCCTCGCACTCGTCTACTGGTACCTCGTACCTCAAAAGACATGGTTCTTCCCAGGAACCCCCAGTTCTCCACCCTGACCTCGGGCACTGAATACCAACGGGGATGCTGGCAGCCAAGCCTCCAATTTTGGGGCAGAGCATTTGGGACAGGACAGCCGTTGTGCCCTTTCTGCGATCAGCCAGCAAGGATTCGCTGTACAGAACCAGAATCAGAAATTTACCCTTGAATCCAGGCTCCGCCGTGGGTATCGACTTCCTTCCTTGCGACCCACAGGCGTTCCCGGAGGGGACTGACCCTGTCATTAGACACTCAGTTGAACACGCTCTTGCTCACATTTTTTGAAGGGAAGCAGTTCATCCACATCAGATACAGTAGGTAACCTCGGCCGGTCCCTCAGAGTCATCCGTCCGTAATGACTCGGTGAGCCATGCCACTAGGGTGATACGAGTTATCATCGACCCTATTGATAAGGTGCACATACCACCACCCTCGTTCCTAGAAAGCAACCACTCACTGTTGCTTCAACACTTATAGGAACACAGGCACAGGGATCCAAATTATCCTCGTCGCCACGTTTCCCCTGGTCCGGCCGAATGCTAAGCATGGCGGAGGGCGCGCAGAAAATGTTGATGGGCAGATGTTGGTCAGCCACAGAGGAGATAACGCCTATGGCCCTCCGGGTTGGGTAATCTTATGCAAAACTCTCTCCGCTAGGCCAAACCATACCTGGTCGGTGTTGTTTCGGGATCAGACCCCAGAGTGTGAGATGAGATCAAACGCCCCTGACTGGATCCAAGGGCTCCTTCCCCAGACCCCAGTATCACGAATTTCCATTTGGCGAACCGGGTAAAGGGGGATGGTCGCATTCCATGGGGGTCATCTTCATAATCCGAGACTATCCATCCGGCCCCATGGGCAGAGTTGCTGGAGTGCATTATTGTGCGTGCACCGGACTCTGAGACCCCGAAGGCTGAACGCACCAACCTCCTAGACCAGACGACACCCCAATTGGTGGACCGCTGCACAGCTACGTGCAACATCCCCCCAGTGTCACCTGGCTCTCCTGGCCGGGGCAACTACTGTGCATTGAGACACGGTCTTAGACGCATGTGTTTTCGTCAGCGAACTGAGTCTCAGTTATGCAGATATATATATATATATCTGATGGAGAGATGGCGGGCACAGTCTCGGACAAATGCAATGAGCCATATGGTTCAGGTCAAATCCACGAGCCAGTTGGCCACTGCCAAGTGTAAACGAAAGGCACCCCAAGCGCAGAGAACACAACGCCCTAAGTGCTCATATCCTTCCGCGGGAGGGAAGAGTGGCGGCGCGCCTCCATGGAGAGAGGACCAGGTGGTGGTTCCACATCCTCCCGGGGCAGTCATCCACCCTGGCAGCAGGGCAAGCATGTTTGACGCTTACCTCTGCAACGGGGAGCGGGGGGTGGGTTGGGTTGATGAGCATACGTTCGGCGAGAGGCCAGGTCACAACTTAATGTCTACTTCAGGCCTCGTGGGGACTCACCTCATGTCCCAGTCACACACAGATTGCGCCGGTGTATTCTGGTTTAGAGGCAGCGGGTGATCGATCCCTGGACTTTTGGACTTAGACAGACTATATCAGTATGTAGGCAGACCGAATCAGTACGTGCTCTTCGATAGGTTCCGCATGGAGACGCCATGCACCGTTCTTTTCTCCATCCACCGTTTTCGACTGGCTAGCCTCACTAGACTTAAGCGGGGCCCACCTGCACATACCGATGCACCCGGTGAGTTGCCATCTCCTTTGAGTTGCCCAGCTGGGCCAAGTATTTGAATTTCGGGAGCCCCCTCTTTGGGTTATGCACAGCCCCCTACGTTTCACCAGAATGGATGGAACGCCGGTACACATCAATCCATACCTAGACGACTGGTTATTACATAACCCAAACAAGGGGTTATTAGCTTAGCAAGTAAGGCTAATACAGGATTTACTTCACCAGTTGGGCTCTTTAGTAAATCAGACAAAGTCTCATCCCTACCCAACACAACAGTTCGTGTTTCTGGGCATGGAGTTCAACACAGAGGTAGGCTTGGTACATCTATTCGAAGCACGTTGCCTGGTGCTAGCAACCTAGCCGAACACCTAGTCAGCGTTCCCTCAGTGTTCCTCCAAGAACTAATGCGGATCATCGGAATGATGACCTTGGTTTGAAGGGTAGTTCCCCAGGCTGCATTACACAGCTACTCGGTACAATGCATGTTTTGCTACAACACCAAGCACACATACAGGAACTGTTTTTCTCAGACTAAGCAAAGGAAGTCCTGCCCTGGTGGTTGTCAATGGCCTACCTCTGGCAGGGGGTCTCTTTGGACCCACTCGCCACAACCGTGACTCTGGTAACAGATGCCTTCCTCAAAGACTGTGGAGTGCATCTATTGGACGAACAAGCCCAAGGTATATGGCCCATGCATTGGTTTCGGGACCGTCATATCAACAGGCTTGAACTGAAAGCAGTGCACTTGGCACTACCACACTTTCTGCTTGTAGTTCGAGACCACAGAGTCCTGCTCCGCACAGACAACACAGCAGTGGTCTCCATGTACAAGGAGGGGGGATGCGTCTCCATTGTTGTCAGTCCTAGCAGAGGAAGTTCTTCTTTGGTGCCTGGAATACTATGTGGAGCACACCACCTTCCAGGGGTTAGGAACACTCTGGCAGACGCTTTTTCATGCGGGTCTTCGCCTCCAGGACACGGAGTGACAGATACCCCAGTGGGTAGCCTCCAAGCTGTTTTGGCTGTGGGATGGCCCAAAGATAGACTTGTTTACCTTTCCCTGGAACGCCAAGCTCCCGACGTACATCCTTGTCGCCCCGTGGACCCACATAGATCTGTACGCCTTCCTTTCTTCCCGCTAGTTCACCGGGTACCGGAAAAAACTTCGACAGGTGCACAGCTGCATATTGTCATTGGTCACACCCAATTGGCAAACCAAGGACTGGTTCCCATTTTTGTTGGAAATGCTAGTTGAAACACTAGTAGTGCTTCCGAACTTACCGGACCTGCCGTACCAACTGGACGGCGCACTACCAAGGAGCCCAGCGGTGTATCACTTACACGCATGGAGGCTCTCAGTAGACTCACTCAGACAAAAGTCTTGTCTGAGCGGGCTGCCAACGTCCTGGGCAGGGTAAACAGGGATTCTACCAACACTGCCTCCAACTCGAGGTGGCGAGCATACACGGATGGGTGAATCGGAAGGAAGATTGATCCATGCCATCCCTCTGTTGGCCAGGTAGCAGACTCCTTCGTCCACCTGTTTGACGAAGTGGGTTTGTCCTACGCAGCGATTGTTGGCTACAGGTTGGCCTTGTCCTGCACCATTGAGAATGCTTTGGAAACAAGACTAGCCGATTGTCCTATTATTAGGAGACTGTTTACTGCTTTCCTAATCATAGGCCAGGACCCTGAAAAAGGGAACCACCAAACTGGAATTTGTCAGTTGTGTTGTCCGCTCTAAGCAGGCTGCCCTTTGTGCCTCTCCAATCATCACCACTCAAATTTTTGAAATGGAAAACTGTCTTCCTACTGGCCCTCGCCTCAGGTAGACATCGGTCAGAACTGGGGGCATTGTCCTTCTCGGACGATATACCGCCTTTATGGACAATCAAGTTGTGCTAAAGACACGAATCAGGTTTCTCGCCAAGAACCAAATCCCAGGACACGATCCCCAGCTGATCATCATCCCCCAACTGTCAAACATTGTCGGCCCGGAGAATCAGGAGGAATTGCTTCTCGGCTCGGTTCAAGCACTGAGTTGCTACGAAAACCGTACTAGAGATTCAAGATGGGGTGCCAAGCACATGCTTTTGTGTTACAGCCAAAGCAAGCAAGACAGGCCAGCCTCCCGACTTCCATCGCCAGGTGGATTACTGCGACTGTGTTAGAAGTCTATAGTTTCTCGACACAGAAATTGCAGAGACACCAATTACGAGCGCATGAGGTCTGTGCGATTGCTAACTCACTAGCACTAGCGTTAGGTGCCCCCCCTCGAACTTTGACTGAGGGCAGGCTTCTGGAGAACACAGAACGTCTTTATCAACTACCACCTGAGATATACTCAATCCATTGAGGAGGTTCTCTTCAGGATGGGTCCCGTCATAGCGGGTCAGACTTTGGTTACTGACCCAGCCTGAAACGACTGCAGGGGTCTCTGTGCATAAACGATAAGTCAATCTCAGCAATTTTGCGGACAGAATTCTACCTTTTGCACCCCCTGGAATTACCAGGTCTCGCTTTCAGCCTATGCCCTCATGCAGAACTGTTTCGGTCTCTATTTCAAGCTAGTGACTCCAGAATTGAGGTCGTGGTCTAGCATTCTCGGGCCCACCGCACCCCGTCACCGTGGCAAAATCTTGGCTCTTGCACTGGGGACTGCACAGGCAAGATGAGACACCATTTCCAGTATTGGTCTTAACTAGGTGGTAGTCTATTACTGGAGAGCATTATCTTAGACTGGGACACACTTTTTATCACTTTTTGTTTACTCGGAAACCCGCCACCTATCGGCGTCTGACTCTGCCTATAGTTTAAAATAGTCATTTTGACTGACCGGAGTCTATGGTGGGTAATTGAACTTAGTGAATTTAGGCAGAGGGTTCTCTGAACCTGCCTATTCACATAATTCATACCCACTATAGACTCCGGGTCCTCCAACCACCCCACTCTTTCCGTAGCGTTGGCTTAGTCCTCGGCGTGGAGAAAGAAAGAACCAAAAGTGACGTATTTTGCCTTATGGCTACGCCTCATGGCCTCGGTCACGTGGTTTATGATGTGAGGGAAAATCTTGAGGTCATAGGGACCTGACCTAGATTTATTTCTCTGTCATTGGCTGAATCGCAGATTAATGCCTACAGTTCAAAATAGTCATTTTGACTGACCAGAGTCTATGAGTCTATGAAAACCCGTTGCCTAAAACAGTTTGAACTAGATGCATGCCGTTATCGACAAAAAGTTGTTTTCAAATTAAAGGCCAGCGGAGTACACTTGTGGGTGCCTATGGGACCCATCGGCTTGATGCGAAACCTAATGTCAAGGAGTCTCAAATGGAAGTGACATATTTGCTCTGATTGTGTTTGTTTTTAGGTGACAGCCAGCCATTAGATGTATGTTCTGTACACAATAGAGATGAGTTACTACAGTATACCATGTCATTTGTTGGTTATGGTTTTTTTGGTGATCTTTTAAAGGACAGCGAAAGACATCGATGGATGGGACCAACAAGATATGATTTCTCTGGTAAATGGAAAATTTATCTCAAAATCTGGTATGAGTGGTATTGGTAAACTAATACACATTCAGTCTGGTATGAGTGGTATTGGTAAACTAATACACATTCAGTCTGGTATGAGTGGTATTGGTAAACTAATACATATTCAGTCTGGTATGAGTGGTATTGGTAAACTAATACACATTCAGTCTGGTATGAGTGGTATTAGTAAACTAATACACATTCAGACTGGTATGAGTGGTATTGGTAAACTAATACACATTCAGTCTGGTATGAGTGGTATTGATAAACTAATACACATTCAGTCTGATATGAGTGGTATTGGTAAAGTAATAAACATTCAGTCTGGTATGAGTGGTATTGGTAAACTAATACACATTCAGTCTGGTATGGGTGGTATTGGTAAACTAATACACATTCAGTCTGGTATGAGTGGTATTGGTAAACTAATACACATTCAGTCTGATATGAGTGGTATTGGTAAAGTAATAAACATTCAGTCTGGTATGAGTGGTATTGGTAAACTAATACACATTCAGTCTGATATGAGTGGTATTGGTAAACTAATACACATTCAGTCTGGTATGAGTGGTATTAGTAAACTAATACACATTCAGTCTGGTATGAGTGGTATTGGTAAACTAATACACATTCAGTCTGCTATGAGTGGTATTGGTAAACTAATACACATTCAGTCTGATATGAGTGGTATTGGTAAACTAATACACATTCAGTCTGGTATGAGTGATATTGGTAAACTAATACACATTCAGTCTGGTATGAGTGGTATTGGTAAACTAATACACATTCAGTATGAGTGGTATTGGTAAACTAATACACATTCAGTCTGGTATGAGTGGTTTTGGTAAACTAATACACATTCAGTCTGGTATGAGTGGTATTGGTAAACTAATACACATTCAGTCTGGTATGAGTGGTATTGGTAAACTAATACACATTCAGTCTGGTATGAGTGGTATTGGTGAACTAATACACATTCAGTCTGGTATGAGTGGTATTACTAAACTAATACACACTCAGTCTGGTATGAGTAGTATTAGTAAACTAATACACATTCAGTCTGGTATGAGTGGTATTGGTAAACTAATACACATTCACTCTGGTATGAGTGGTATTGGTAAACTAATACACATTCAGTCTGGTATGAGTGGTATTGGTAAACTAATACACATTCAGTCTGGTATGAGTGGTATTGGTAAAGTAATACACATTCAGTCTGGTATGAGTGGTATTACTAAACTAATACACACTCAGTCTGGTAATGGTATGAGTAGTATTAGTAAAGTAATAAACATTCAGTCTGGTATGAGTGGTATTGGTAAAGTAATAAACATTCAGTCTGGTATGAGTGGTATTGGTAAAGTAATAAACATTCAGTCTGGTATGAGTGGTATTGGTAAACTAATACACATTCAGTCTGGTATGGGTGGTATTGGTAAACTAATACACATTCAGTCTGGTATGAGTGGTATTGGTAAACTAATACACATTCAGTCTGATATGAGTGGTATTGGTAAAGTAATAAACATTCAGTCTGGTATGAGTGGTATTGGTAAACTAATACACATTCAGTCTGATATGAGTGGTATTGGTAAACTAATACACATTCAGTCTGGTATGAGTGGTATTAGTAAACTAATACACATTCAGTCTGGTATGAGTGGTATTGGTAAACTAATACACATTCAGTCTGCTATGAGTGGTATTGGTAAACTAATACACATTCAGTCTGATATGAGTGGTATTGGTAAACTAATACACATTCAGTCTGGTATGAGTGATATTGGTAAACTAATACACATTCAGTCTGGTATGAGTGGTATTGGTAAACTAATACACATTCAGTATGAGTGGTATTGGTAAACTAATACACATTCAGTCTGGTATGAGTGGTTTTGGTAAACTAATACACATTCAGTCTGGTATGAGTGGTATTGGTAAACTAATACACATTCAGTCTGGTATGAGTGGTATTGGTAAACTAATACACATTCAGTCTGGTATGAGTGGTATTGGTGAACTAATACACATTCAGTCTGGTATGAGTGGTATTACTAAACTAATACACACTCAGTCTGGTATGAGTAGTATTAGTAAACTAATACACATTCAGTCTGGTATGAGTGGTATTGGTAAACTAATACACATTCACTCTGGTATGAGTGGTATTGGTAAACTAATACACATTCAGTCTGGTATGAGTGGTATTGGTAAACTAATACACATTCAGTCTGGTATGAGTGGTATTGGTAAAGTAATACACATTCAGTCTGGTATGAGTGGTATTACTAAACTAATACACACTCAGTCTGGTAATGGTATGAGTAGTATTAGTAAACTAATACACATTCACTCTGGTATGAGTGGTATTGGTAAACTAATACACATTCAGTCTGGTATGAGTGGTATTGGTAAACTAATACACATTCAGTCTGGTATGAGTGGTATTGGTAAACTAATACACATTCAGTCTGGTATGGGTGGTATTGGTAAACTAATACACATTCAGTCTGGTATGAGTGGTATTGGTAAACTAATACACATTCAGTCTGATATGAGTGGTATTGGTAAAGTAATAAACATTCAGTCTGGTATGAGTGGTATTGGTAAACTAATACACATTCAGTCTGATATGAGTGGTATTGGTAAACTAATACACATTCAGTCTGGTATGAGTGGTATTAGTAAACTAATACACATTCAGTCTGGTATGAGTGGTATTGGTAAACTAATACACATTCAGTCTGGTATGAGTGGTATTGGTAAAGTATTAAACATTCAGTCTGGTATGAGTGGTATTGGTAAACTAATACACATTCAGTCTGGTATGAGTGGTATTGGTAAACTAATACACATTCAGTCTGGTATGAGTGGTATTGGTAAAGTAATACACATTTAGTCTGGTATGAGTGGTATTGGTAAAGTAATACACATTCAGTCTGGTATGAGTGGTATTGGTAAACTAATACACATTCAGTCTGGTATGAGTGGTATTAGTAAACTAATACACATTCAGTCTGGTATGAGTGGTATTGGTAAACTAATACACATTCAGTCTGGTATGAGTGGTATTGGTAAACTAATACACATTCAGTCTGGTATGAGTGGTTTTGGTAAACTAATACACATTCAGTCTGGTATGAGTGGTATTGGTAAACTGATACACATTCAGTCTGGTATGAGTGGTATTGGTAAACTAATACAAATTCAGTCTGGTATGAGTGGTATTGGTAAACTAATACACATTCAGTCTGGTATGAGTGGTATTGGTAAACTAATACACATTCAGTCAGGTATGAGTGGTTTTGGTAAACTAATACACATTCAGGCTGGTATGAGTGGTATTGGTAAACTAATACACATTCAGTCTGGTATGAGTGGTATTGGTAAACTAATACACATTCAGTCTGGTATGAGTGGTTTTGGTAAACTAATACACATTCAGTCTGGTATGAGTGGTTTTGGTAAACTAATACACATTCAGTCTGGTATGAGTGGTATTGGTAAACTAATACACATTCAGTCTGGTATGAGTGGTATTGGTAAACTAATACACATTCAGTCTGGTATGAGTGGTATTGGTAAAGTAATACACATTCAGTCTGGTATGAGTGGTATTGGTAAACTAATACACATTCAGTCTGGTATGAGTGGTATTGGTAAACTAATACACATTTAGTCTGGTATGAGTGGTATTGGTAAACTAATACACATTCAGTCTGTTATGAGTGGTATTGGTAAAGTAATACACATTCAGACTGGTATGAGTGGTATTGATAAACTAAATACACATTCAGTCTGATATGAGTGGTATTGGTAAAGTAATAAACATTCAGTCTGGTATGAGTGGTATTGGTAAACTAATACACATTCAGTCTGGTATGAGTGGTATTGGTAAACTAATACACATTCAGTCTGGTATGAGTGGTATTGGTAAAGTAATAAACATTCAGTCTGGTATGAGTGGTATTGGTAAACTAATACACATTCAGTCTGGTATGAGTGGTATTGGTAAACTAATACACATTCAGTCTTATATGAGTGGTATTGGTAAACTAATACACATTCAGTCTGGTATGAGTGGTATTAGTAAACTAATACACATTCAGTCTGGTATAAGTGGTATTGGTAAACTAATACACATTCAGTCTGGTATGAGTGGTTTTGGTAAACTAATACACATTCAGTCTGGTATGAGTGGTTTTGGTAAACTAATACACATTCAGTCTGGTATGAGTGGTATTGGTAAACTAATACACATTCAGTCTGGTATGTGTAGTATTGGTAAACTAATACACATTCAGTCTGGTATGAGTGGTATTGGTAAACTAATACACATTCAGTCTGGTAAGAGTGGTTTTGGTAAACTAATACACATTCAGTCTGGTATGAGTGGTTTTGGTAAACTAATACACATTCAGTCTGGTATGAGTGGTATTGGTAAACTAATACACATTCAGTCTGGTATGAGTGGTATTGGTAAAGTAATAAACATTCAGTCTGGTATGAGTGGTATTGGTAAAGTAATAAACATTCAGTCTGGTATGAGTGGTATTGGTAAACTAATACACATTCAGTCTGGTATGAGTGGTATTGGTGAACTAATACACATTCAGTCTGGTATGAGTGGTATTGGTAAACTAATACACATTCAGTCTGGTATGAGTGGTATTGGTAAAGTAATACACATTCAGTCTGGTATGAGTGGTATTGGTAAAGTAATACACATTCAGTCTGGTATGAGTGGTATTGGTAAAGTAATAAACATTCAGTCTGGTATGAGTGGTATTGGTAAAGTAATACACATTCAGTCTGGTATGAGTGGTATTGGTAAAGTAATAAACATTCAGTCTGGTATGAGTGGTATTGGTAAACTAATACACATTCAGTCTGGTATGAGTGGTATTGGTAAACTAATACACATTCAGTCTGGTATGAGTGGTATTGGTAAAGTATTAAACATTCAGTCTGGTATGAGTGGTATTGGTAAACTAATACACATTCAGTCTGGTATGAGTGGTATTGGTAAAGTAATACACATTCAGTCTGGTATGAGTGGTATTGATAAAGTAATACACATTTAGTCTGGTATGAGTGATATTGGTAAAGTAATACACATTTAGTCTGGTATGAGTGGTATTGGTAAACTAATACACATTCAGTCTGGTATGAGTGGTATTGGTAAACTAATACACATTCAGTCTGGTATGAGTGGTATTAGTAAACTAATACACATTCAGTCTGGTATGAGTGGTATTGGTAAACTAATACACATTCAGTCTGGTATGAGTGGTATTGGTAAACTAATACACATTCAGTCTGGTATGAGTGGTTTTGGTAAACTAATACACATTCAGTCTGGTATGAGTGGTATTGGTAAACTAATACACATTCAGTCTGGTATGAGTGGTATTGGTAAACTAATACACATTCAGTCTGGTATGAGTGGTATTGGTAAACTAATACACATTCAGTCTGGTATGAGTGGTATTGGTAAAGTAATACACATTCAGTCTGGTATGAGTGGTATTGGTAAAGTAATAAACATTCAGTCTGGTATGAGTGGTATTGGTAAAGTAATACACATTCAGTCTGGTATGAGTGGTATTGGTAAAGTAATAAACATTCAGTCTGGTATGAGTGGTATTGGTAAACTAATACACATTCAGTCTGGTATGAGTGGTATTGGTAAACTAATACACATTCAGTCTGGTATGAGTGGTATTGGTAAAGTATTAAACATTCAGTCTGGTATGAGTGGTATTGGTAAACTAATACACATTCAGTCTGGTATGAGTGGTATTGGTAAACTAATACACATTCAGTCTGGTATGAGTGGTATTGGTAAAGTAATACACATTTAGTCTGGTATGAGTGATATTGGTAAAGTAATACACATTTAGTCTGGTATGAGTGGTATTGGTAAACTAATACACATTCAGTCTGGTATGAGTGGTATTTGTAAACTAATACACATTCAGTCTGGTATGAGTGGTATTAGTAAACTAATACACATTCAGTCTGGTATGAGTGGTATTGGTAAACTAATACACATTCAGTCTGGTATGAGTGGTATTGGTAAACTAATACACATTCAGTCTGGTATGAGTGGTTTTGGTAAACTAATACACATTCAGTCTGGTATGAGTGGTATTGGTAAACTAATACACATTCAGTCTGGTATGAGTGGTATTGGTAAACTAATACACATTCAGTCTGGTATGAGTGGTATTGGTAAACTAATACACATTCAGTCTGGTATGAGTGGTTTTGGTAAACTAATACACATTCAGGCTGGTATGAGTGGTATTGGTAAACTAATACACATTCAGTCTGGTATGAGTGGTATTGGTAAACTAATACACATTCAGTCTGGTATGAGTGGTTTTGGTAAACTAATACACATTCAGTCTGGTATGAGTGGTTTTGGTAAACTAATACACATTCAGTCTGGTATGAGTGGTATTGGTAAACTAATACACATTCAGTCTGGTATGAGTGGTATTGGTAAACTAATACACATTCAGTCTGGTATGAGTGGTATTGGTAAAGTAATACACATTCAGTCTGGTATGAGTGGTATTGGTAAACTAATACACATTCAGTCTGGTATGAGTGGTATTGGTAAACTAATACACATTCAGTCTGGTATGAGTGGTATTGGTAAACTAATACACATTCAGTCTGGTATGAGTGGTTTTGGTAAACTAATACACATTCAGGCTGGTATGAGTGGTATTGGTAAACTAATACACATTCAGTCTGGTATGAGTGGTATTGGTAAACTAATACACATTCAGTCTGGTATGAGTGGTTTTGGTAAACTAATACACATTCAGTCTGGTATGAGTGGTTTTGGTAAACTAATACACATTCAGTCTGGTATGAGTGGTATTGGTAAACTAATACACATTCAGTCTGGTATGAGTGGTATTGGTAAACTAATACACATTCAGTCTGGTATGAGTGGTATTGGTAAAGTAATACACATTCAGTCTGGTATGAGTGGTATTGGTAAACTAATACACATTCAGTCTGGTATGAGTGGTATTGGTAAACTAATACACATTTAGTCTGGTATGAGTGGTATTGATAAACTAATACACATTCAGTCTGTTATGAGTGGTATTGGTAAAGTAATACACATTCAGTCTGGTATGAGTGGTATTGGTAAAGTAATACACATTTATTCTGGTATGAGTGGTTTTGGTAAACTAATACACATTCAGTCTGGTATGAGTGGTATTGGTAAAGTAATACACATTCAGTCTGGTATGAGTGGTATTGGTAAACTAATACACATTCAGTCTGGTATGAGTGGTATTGGTAAAGTAATACACATTCAGTCTGGTATGAGTGGTATTGGTAAACTAATACACATTCAGTCTGGTATGAGTGGTATTGGTAAACTAATACACATTTAGTCTGGTATGAGTGGTATTGGTAAACTAATACACATTCAGTCTGTTATGAGTGGTATTGGTAAAGTAATACACATTCAGACTGGTATGAGTGGTATTGATAAACTAAATACACATTCAGTCTGATATGAGTGGTATTGGTAAAGTAATAAACATTCAGTCTGGTATGAGTGGTATTGGTAAACTAATACACATTCAGTCTGGTATGAGTGGTATTGGTAAACTAATACACATTCAGTCTGGTATGAGTGGTATTGGTAAAGTAATAAACATTCAGTCTGGTATGAGTGGTATTGGTAAACTAATACACATTCAGTCTGGTATGAGTGGTATTGGTAAACTAATACACATTCAGTCTTATATGAGTGGTATTGGTAAACTAATACACATTCAGTCTGGTATGAGTGGTATTAGTAAACTATTACACATTCAGTCTGGTATAAGTGGTATTGGTAAACTAATACACATTCAGTCTGGTATGAGTGGTTTTGGTAAACTAATACACATTCAGTCTGGTATGAGTGGTTTTGGTAAACTAATACACATTCAGTCTGGTATGAGTGGTATTGGTAAACTAATACACATTCAGTCTGGTATGTGTAGTATTGGTAAACTAATACACATTCAGTCTGGTATGAGTGGTATTGGTAAACTAATACACATTCAGTCTGGTAAGAGTGGTTTTGGTAAACTAATACACATTCAGTCTGGTATGAGTGGTTTTGGTAAACTAATACACATTCAGTCTGGTATGAGTGGTATTGGTAAACTAATACACATTCAGTCTGGTATGAGTGGTATTGGTAAAGTAATAAACATTCAGTCTGGTATGAGTGGTATTGGTAAAGTAATAAACATTCAGTCTGGTATGAGTGGTATTGGTAAACTAATACACATTCAGTCTGGTATGAGTGGTATTGGTGAACTAATACACATTCAGTCTGGTATGAGTGGTATTGGTAAACTAATACACATTCAGTCTGGTATGAGTGGTATTGGTAAAGTAATACACATTCAGTCTGGTATGAGTGGTATTGGTAAAGTAATACACATTCAGTCTGGTATGAGTGGTATTGGTAAAGTAATAAACATTCAGTCTGGTATGAGTGGTATTGGTAAAGTAATACACATTCAGTCTGGTATGAGTGGTATTGGTAAAGTAATAAACATTCAGTCTGGTATGAGTGGTATTGGTAAACTAATACACATTCAGTCTGGTATGAGTGGTATTGGTAAACTAATACACATTCAGTCTGGTATGAGTGGTATTGGTAAAGTATTAAACATTCAGTCTGGTATGAGTGGTATTGGTAAACTAATACACATTCAGTCTGGTATGAGTGGTATTGGTAAAGTAATACACATTCAGTCTGGTATGAGTGGTATTGATAAAGTAATACACATTTAGTCTGGTATGAGTGATATTGGTAAAGTAATACACATTTAGTCTGGTATGAGTGGTATTGGTAAACTAATACACATTCAGTCTGGTATGAGTGGTATTGGTAAACTAATACACATTCAGTCTGGTATGAGTGGTATTAGTAAACTAATACACATTCAGTCTGGTATGAGTGGTATTGGTAAACTAATACACATTCAGTCTGGTATGAGTGGTATTGGTAAACTAATACACATTCAGTCTGGTATGAGTGGTTTTGGTAAACTAATACACATTCAGTCTGGTATGAGTGGTATTGGTAAACTAATACACATTCAGTCTGGTATGAGTGGTATTGGTAAACTAATACACATTCAGTCTGGTATGAGTGGTATTGGTAAAGTAATACACATTCAGTCTGGTATGAGTGGTATTGGTAAAGTAATACACATTCAGTCTGGTATGAGTGGTATTGGTAAAGTAATAAACATTCAGTCTGGTATGAGTGGTATTGGTAAAGTAATACACATTCAGTCTGGTATGAGTGGTATTGGTAAAGTAATAAACATTCAGTCTGGTATGAGTGGTATTGGTAAACTAATACACATTCAGTCTGGTATGAGTGGTATTGGTAAACTAATACACATTCAGTCTGGTATGAGTGGTATTGGTAAAGTATTAAACATTCAGTCTGGTATGAGTGGTATTGGTAAACTAATACACATTCAGTCTGGTATGAGTGGTATTGGTAAACTAATACACATTCAGTCTGGTATGAGTGGTATTGGTAAAGTAATACACATTTAGTCTGGTATGAGTGATATTGGTAAAGTAATACACATTTAGTCTGGTATGAGTGGTATTGGTAAACTAATACACATTCAGTCTGGTATGAGTGGTATTGGTAAACTAATACACATTCAGTCTGGTATGAGTGGTATTAGTAAACTAATACACATTCAGTCTGGTATGAGTGGTATTGGTAAACTAATACACATTCAGTCTGGTATGAGTGGTATTGGTAAACTAATACACATTCAGTCTGGTATGAGTGGTTTTGGTAAACTAATACACATTCAGTCTGGTATGAGTGGTATTGGTAAACTAATACACATTCAGTCTGGTATGAGTGGTATTGGTAAACTAATACACATTCAGTCTGGTATGAGTGGTATTGGTAAAGTATTAAACATTCAGTCTGGTATGAGTGGTATTGGTAAACTAATACACATTCAGTCTGGTATGAGTGGTATTGGTAAACTAATACACATTCAGTCTGGTATGAGTGGTATTGGTAAAGTAATACACATTTAGTCTGGTATGAGTGATATTGGTAAAGTAATACACATTTAGTCTGGTATGAGTGGTATTGGTAAACTAATACACATTCAGTCTGGTATGAGTGGTATTTGTAAACTAATACACATTCAGTCTGGTATGAGTGGTATTAGTAAACTAATACACATTCAGTCTGGTATGAGTGGTATTGGTAAACTAATACACATTCAGTCTGGTATGAGTGGTATTGGTAAACTAATACACATTCAGTCTGGTATGAGTGGTTTTGGTAAACTAATACACATTCAGTCTGGTATGAGTGGTATTGGTAAACTAATACACATTCAGTCTGGTATGAGTGGTATTGGTAAACTAATACACATTCAGTCTGGTATGAGTGGTATTGGTAAACTAATACACATTCAGTCTGGTATGAGTGGTTTTGGTAAACTAATACACATTCAGGCTGGTATGAGTGGTATTGGTAAACTAATACACATTCAGTCTGGTATGAGTGGTATTGGTAAACTAATACACATTCAGTCTGGTATGAGTGGTTTTGGTAAACTAATACACATTCAGTCTGGTATGAGTGGTTTTGGTAAACTAATACACATTCAGTCTGGTATGAGTGGTATTGGTAAACTAATACACATTCAGTCTGGTATGAGTGGTATTGGTAAACTAATACACATTCAGTCTGGTATGAGTGGTATTGGTAAAGTAATACACATTCAGTCTGGTATGAGTGGTATTGGTAAACTAATACACATTCAGTCTGGTATGAGTGGTATTGGTAAACTAATACACATTTAGTCTGGTATGAGTGGTATTGGTAAACTAATACACATTCAGTCTGTTATGAGTGGTATTGGTAAAGTAATACACATTCAGTCTGGTATGAGTGGTATTGGTAAAGTAATACACATTTATTCTGGTATGAGTGGTTTTGGTAAACTAATACACATTCAGTCTGGTATGAGTGGTATTGGTAAAGTAATACACATTCAGTCTGGTATGAGTGGTATTGGTAAACTAATACACATTCAGTCTGGTATGAGTGGTATTGGTAAAGTAATACACATTCAGTCTGGTATGAGTGGTATTGGTAAACTAATACACATTCAGTCTGGTATGAGTGGTATTGGTAAACTAATACACATTTAGTCTGGTATGAGTGGTATTGGTAAACTAATACACATTCAGTCTGTTATGAGTGGTATTGGTAAAGTAATACACATTCAGACTGGTATGAGTGGTATTGATAAACTAAATACACATTCAGTCTGATATGAGTGGTATTGGTAAAGTAATAAACATTCAGTCTGGTATGAGTGGTATTGGTAAACTAATACACATTCAGTCTGGTATGAGTGGTATTGGTAAACTAATACACATTCAGTCTGGTATGAGTGGTATTGGTAAAGTAATAAACATTCAGTCTGGTATGAGTGGTATTGGTAAACTAATACACATTCAGTCTGGTATGAGTGGTATTGGTAAACTAATACACATTCAGTCTTATATGAGTGGTATTGGTAAACTAATACACATTCAGTCTGGTATGAGTGGTATTAGTAAACTAATACACATTCAGTCTGGTATAAGTGGTATTGGTAAACTAATACACATTCAGTCTGGTATGAGTGGTTTTGGTAAACTAATACACATTCAGTCTGGTATGAGTGGTTTTGGTAAACTAATACACATTCAGTCTGGTATGAGTGGTATTGGTAAACTAATACACATTCAGTCTGGTATGTGTAGTATTGGTAAACTAATACACATTCAGTCTGGTATGAGTGGTATTGGTAAACTAATACACATTCAGTCTGGTAAGAGTGGTTTTGGTAAACTAATACACATTCAGTCTGGTATGAGTGGTTTTGGTAAACTAATACACATTCAGTCTGGTATGAGTGGTATTGGTAAACTAATACACATTCAGTCTGGTATGAGTGGTATTGGTAAAGTAATAAACATTCAGTCTGGTATGAGTGGTATTGGTAAAGTAATAAACATTCAGTCTGGTATGAGTGGTATTGGTAAACTAATACACATTCAGTCTGGTATGAGTGGTATTGGTGAACTAATACACATTCAGTCTGGTATGAGTGGTATTGGTAAACTAATACACATTCAGTCTGGTATGAGTGGTATTGGTAAAGTAATACACATTCAGTCTGGTATGAGTGGTATTGGTAAAGTAATACACATTCAGTCTGGTATGAGTGGTATTGGTAAAGTAATAAACATTCAGTCTGGTATGAGTGGTATTGGTAAAGTAATACACATTCAGTCTGGTATGAGTGGTATTGGTAAAGTAATAAACATTCAGTCTGGTATGAGTGGTATTGGTAAACTAATACACATTCAGTCTGGTATGAGTGGTATTGGTAAACTAATACACATTCAGTCTGGTATGAGTGGTATTGGTAAAGTATTAAACATTCAGTCTGGTATGAGTGGTATTGGTAAACTAATACACATTCAGTCTGGTATGAGTGGTATTGGTAAAGTAATACACATTCAGTCTGGTATGAGTGGTATTGATAAAGTAATACACATTTAGTCTGGTATGAGTGATATTGGTAAAGTAATACACATTTAGTCTGGTATGAGTGGTATTGGTAAACTAATACACATTCAGTCTGGTATGAGTGGTATTGGTAAACTAATACACATTCAGTCTGGTATGAGTGGTATTAGTAAACTAATACACATTCAGTCTGGTATGAGTGGTATTGGTAAACTAATACACATTCAGTCTGGTATGAGTGGTATTGGTAAACTAATACACATTCAGTCTGGTATGAGTGGTTTTGGTAAACTAATACACATTCAGTCTGGTATGAGTGGTATTGGTAAACTAATACACATTCAGTCTGGTATGAGTGGTATTGGTAAACTAATACACATTCAGTCTGGTATGAGTGGTATTGGTAAAGTAATACACATTCAGTCTGGTATGAGTGGTATTGGTAAAGTAATACACATTCAGTCTGGTATGAGTGGTATTGGTAAAGTAATAAACATTCAGTCTGGTATGAGTGGTATTGGTAAAGTAATACACATTCAGTCTGGTATGAGTGGTATTGGTAAAGTAATAAACATTCAGTCTGGTATGAGTGGTATTGGTAAACTAATACACATTCAGTCTGGTATGAGTGGTATTGGTAAACTAATACACATTCAGTCTGGTATGAGTGGTATTGGTAAAGTATTAAACATTCAGTCTGGTATGAGTGGTATTGGTAAACTAATACACATTCAGTCTGGTATGAGTGGTATTGGTAAACTAATACACATTCAGTCTGGTATGAGTGGTATTGGTAAAGTAATACACATTTAGTCTGGTATGAGTGATATTGGTAAAGTAATACACATTTAGTCTGGTATGAGTGGTATTGGTAAACTAATACACATTCAGTCTGGTATGAGTGGTATTGGTAAACTAATACACATTCAGTCTGGTATGAGTGGTATTAGTAAACTAATACACATTCAGTCTGGTATGAGTGGTATTGGTAAACTAATACACATTCAGTCTGGTATGAGTGGTATTGGTAAACTAATACACATTCAGTCTGGTATGAGTGGTTTTGGTAAACTAATACACATTCAGTCTGGTATGAGTGGTATTGGTAAACTAATACACATTCAGTCTGGTATGAGTGGTATTGGTAAACTAATACACATTCAGTCTGGTATGAGTGGTATTGGTAAACTAATACACATTCAGTCTGGTATGAGTGGTATTGGTAAACTAATACACATTCAGTCTGGTATGAGTGGTTTTGGTAAACTAATACACATTCAGGCTGGTATGAGTGGTATTGGTAAACTAATACACATTCAGTCTGGTATGAGTGGTATTGGTAAACTAATACACATTCAGTCTGGTATGAGTGGTTTTGGTAAACTAATACACATTCAGTCTGGTATGAGTGGTTTTGGTAAACTAATACACATTCAGTCTGGTATGAGTGGTATTGGTAAACTAATACACATTCAGTCTGGTATGAGTGGTATTGGTAAACTAATACACATTCAGTCTGGTATGAGTGGTATTGGTAAAGTAATACACATTCAGTCTGGTATGAGTGGTATTGGTAAACTAATACACATTCAGTCTGGTATGAGTGGTATTGGTAAACTAATACACATTTAGTCTGGTATGAGTGGTATTGGTAAACTAATACACATTCAGTCTGTTATGAGTGGTATTGGTAAAGTAATACACATTCAGTCTGGTATGAGTGGTATTGGTAAAGTAATACACATTTATTCTGGTATGAGTGGTTTTGGTAAACTAATACACATTCAGTCTGGTATGAGTGGTATTGGTAAAGTAATACACATTCAGTCTGGTATGAGTGGTATTGGTAAACTAATACACATTCAGTCTGGTATGAGTGGTATTGGTAAACTAATACACATTCAGTCTGGTATGAGTGGTATTGGTAAACTAATACACATTCAGTCTGGTATGAGTGGTTTTGGTAAACTAATACACATTCAGTCTGGTATGAGTGGTATTACTAAACTAATACACACTCAGTCTGGTATGAGTAGTATTAGTAAACTAATACACATTCAGTCTGGTATGAGTGGTATTGGTAAACTAATACACATTCAGTCTGGTATGAGTGGTATTGGTAAACTAATACACATTCAGTCTGATATGAGTGGTTTTGGTAAACTAATACACATTCAGTCTGGTATGAGTGGTTTTGGTAAAGTAATACACATTCAGTCTGGTATGAGTGGTATTGGTAAACTAATACACATTCAGTCTGGTATGAGTGGTATTGGTAAACTAATACACATTCAGTCTGGTATGAGTGGTATTGGTAAACTAATACACATTCACTCTGGTATGAGTGGTATTGGTAAACTAATACACATTCAGTCTGGTATGAGTGGTTTTGGTAAACTAATACACATTCAGTCTGGTATGAGTGGTATTGGTAAACTAATACACATTCAGTCTGGTATGAGTGGTATTGGTAAACTAATACACATTCAGTCTGGTATGAGTGGTATTGGTAAAGTAATTCACATTCAGTCTGGTATGAGTGGTATTGGTAAACTAATACACATTCAGTCTGGTATGAGTGGTATTGGTAAACTAATACACATTTAGTCTGGTATGAGTGGTATTGGTAAACTAATACACATTCAGTCTGTTATGAGTGGTATTGGTAAAGTAATACACATTCAGTCTGGTATGAGTGGTATTGGTAAAGTAATACACATTTAGTCTGGTATGAGTGGTTTTGGTAAACTAATACACATTCAGTCTGGTATGAGTGGTATTGGTAAAGTAATACACATTCAGTCTGGTATGAGTGGTATTGGTAAAGTAATAAACATTCAATCTGGTATGAGTGGTATTAGTAAACTAATACACATTCAGTCTGGTATGAGTGGTATTGGTAAAGTAATACACATTCAGTCTGGTATGAGTGGTATTGGTAAACTAATACACATTCAGTCTGGTATGAGTGGTATTACTAAACTAATACACACTCAGTCTGGTATGAGTAGTATTAGTAAACTAATACACATTCAGTCTGGTATGAGTGGTATTGGTAAACTAATACACATTCAGTCTGGTATGAGTGGTATTGGTAAACTAATACACATTCAGTCTGGTATGAGTGGTTTTGGTAAACTAATACACATTCAGTCTGGTATGAGTGGTATTACTAAACTAATACACACTCAGTCTGGTATGAGTAGTATTAGTAAACTAATACACATTCAGTCTGGTATGAGTGGTATTGGTAAACTAATACAAATTCAGTCTGGTATGAGTGGTATTGGTAAACTAATACACATTCAGTCTGGTATGAGTGGTTTTGGTAAACTAATACACATTCAGTCTGGTATGAGTGGGTTTGGTAAACTAATACACATTCAGTCTGGTATGAGTGGTATTGGTAAACTAATACACATTCAGTCTGGTATGAGTGGTATTGGTAAACTAATACACATTCAGTCTGGTATGAGTGGTATTGGTAAACTAATACACATTCACTCTGGTATGAGTGGTATTGGTAAACTAATACACATTCAGTCTGGTATGAGTGGTTTTGGTAAACTAATACACATTCAGTCTGGTATGAGTGGTTTTGGTAAACTAATACACATTCAGTCTGGTATGAGTGGTATTGGTAAACTAATACACATTCAGTCTGGTATGAGTGGTATTGGTAAACTAATACACATTCAGTCTGGTATGAGTGGTATTGGTAAACTAATACACATTCAGTCTGGTATGAGTGGTATTGGTAAACTAATACACATTCAGTCTGGTATGAGTGGTATTGGTAAAGTAATACATATTCAGTCTGGTATGAGTGGTATTACTAAACTAATACACACTCAGTCTGGTATGAGTAGTATTAGTAAACTAATACACATTCACTCTGGTATGAGTGGTATTGGTAAACTAATACACATTCAGTCTGGTATGAGTGGTATTGGTAAAGTAATACACATTCAGTCTGGTATGAGTGGTATTGGTAAAGTAATACACATTCAGTCTGGTATGAGTGGTATTGGTAAAGTAATAAACATTCAGTCTGGTATGAGTGGTATTGGTAAACTAATACACATTCAGTCTGGTATGAGTGGTATTGGTAAACTAATACACATTCAGTCTGGTATGAGTGGTATTGGTAAACTAATACACATTCAGTCTGGTATGAGTGGTATTGGTAAAGTAATAAACATTCAGTCTGGTATGAGTGGTATTGGTAAAGTAATACACATTCAGTCTGGTATGAGTGGTATTGGTAAAGTAATAAACATTCAGTCTGGTATGAGTGGTATTGGTAAACTAATACACATTCAGTCTGGTATGAGTGGTATTGGTAAACTAATACACATTCAGTCTGGTATGAGTGGTATTGGTAAAGTATTAAACATTCAGTCTGGTATGAGTGGTATTGGTAAACTAATACACATTCAGTCTGGTATGAGTGGTATTGGTAAACTAATACACATTCAGTCTGGTATGAGTGGTATTGGTAAAGTAATACACATTTAGTCTGGTATGAGTGGTATTGGTAAAGTAATACACATTTAGTCTGGTATGAGTGGTATTGGTAAACTAATACACATTCAGTCTGGTATGAGTGGTATTAGTAAACTAATACACATTCAGTCTGGTATGAGTGGTATTGGTAAACTAATACACATTCAGTCTGGTATGAGTGGTATTGGTAAACTAATACACATTCAGTCTGGTATGAGTGGTTTTGGTAAACTAATACACATTCAGTCTGGTATGAGTGGTATTGGTAAACTAATACACATTCAGTCTGGTATGAGTGGTATTGGTAAACTATTACACATTCAGTCTGGTATGAGTGGTATTGGTAAACTAATACACATTCAGTCTGGTATGAGTGGTATTGGTAAACTAATACACATTCAGTCTGGTATGAGTGGTTTTGGTAAACTAATACACATTCAGGCTGGTATGAGTGGTATTGGTAAACTAATACACATTCAGTCTGGTATGAGTGGTATTGGTAAACTAATACACATTCAGTCTGGTATGAGTGGTTTTGGTAAACTAATACACATTCAGTCTGGTATGAGTGGTTTTGGTAAACTAATACACATTCAGTCTGGTATGAGTGGTATTGGTAAACTAATACACATTCAGTCTGGTATGAGTGGTATTGGTAAAGTAATACACATTCAGTCTGGTATGAGTGGTATTGGTAAACTAATACACATTCAGTCTGGTATGAGTGGTATTGGTAAACTAATACATATTTAGTCTGATATGAGTGGTATTGGTAAACTAATACACATTCAGTCTGTTATGAGTGGTATTGGTAAAGTAATACACATTCAGTCTGGTATGAGTGGTATTGGTAAAGTAATACACATTTAGTCTGGTATGAGTGGTTTTGGTAAACTAATACACATTCAGTCTGGTATGAGTGGTATTGGTAAAGTAATAAACATTCAGTCTGGTATGAGTGGTATTGGTAAACTAATACACATTCAGTCTGGTATGAGTGGTATTGGTAAACTAATACACATTCAGTCTGGTATGAGTGGTATTGGTAAATTAATACACATTCAGTCTGATATGAGTGGTATTGGTAAAGTAATAAACATTCAGTCTGGTATGAGTGGTATTGGTAAACTAATACACATTCAGTCTGGTATCAGTGGTATTGGTAAACTAATACACATTCAGTCTGATATGAGTGGTATTGGTAAACTAATACACATTCAGTCTGGTATGAGTGGTATTAGTAAACTAATACACATTCAGTCTGGTATGAGTGGTATTGGTAAACTAATACACATTCAGTCTGGTATGAGTGGTATTAGTAAACTAATACACATTCAGTCTGGTATGAGTGGTATTGGTAAACTAATACACATTCAGTCTGGTATGAGGGGTTTTGGTAAACTAATACACATTCAGTCTGGTATGAGTGGTATTAGTAAACTAATACACATTCAGTCTGCTATGAGTGGTATTGGTAAACTAATACACATTCAGTCTGGTATGAGTGGTATTGGTAAACTAATACACATTCAGTCTGGTATGAGGGGTTTTGGTAAACTAATACACATTCAGTCCGGTATGAGTGGTTTTGGTAAACTAATACACATTCAGTCTGGTATGAGTGGTATTGGTAAAGTAATACACATTTAGTCTGGTATGAGTGGTATTGGTAAAGTAATACACATTTAGTCTGGTATGAGTGGCATTGGTAAACTAATACACATTCAGTCTGGTATGAGTGGTATTGGTAAACTAATACACATTCAGTCTGGTATGAGTGGTTTTGGTAAACTAATACACATTCAGTCTGGTATGAGTGGTTTTGGTAAACTAATACACATTCAGTCTGGTATGAGTGGTATTGGTAAACTAATACACATTCAGTCTGGTATGAGTGGTATTGGTAAAGTAATACACATTTAGTCTGGTATAAGTGGTATTGGTAAACTAATACACATTCAGTCTGGTATGAGTGGTATTGGTAAAGTAATACACATTCAGTCTGGTATGAGTGGTATTGGTAAAGTAATACACATTCAGTCTGGTATGAGTGGTATTGGTAAACTAATACACATTCAGTCTGGTATGAGTGGTATTGGTAAACTAATACACATTCAGTCTGGTATGAGTGGTATTAGTAAACTAATACACATTCAGTCTGGTATGAGTGGTATTAGTAAACTAATACACATTCAGTCTGGTATGAGTGGTATTGGTAAACTAATACACATTCAGTCTGGTATGAGTGGTATTGGTAAACTAATACACATTCAGTCTGGTATGAGTGGTATTGGTAAACTAATACACATTCAGTCTGGTATGAGTGGTTTTGGTAAACTAATACACATTCAGTCTGGTATGAGTGGTATTACTAAACTAATACACACTCAGTCTGGTATGAGTAGTATTAGTAAACTAATACACATTCAGTCTGGTATGAGTGGTATTGGTAAACTAATACACATTCAGTCTGGTATGAGTGGTATTGGTAAACTAATACACATTCAGTCTGGTATGAGTGGTTTTGGTAAACTAATACACATTCAGTCTGGTATGAGTGGGTTTGGTAAACTAATACACATTCAGTCTGGTATGAGTGGTATTGGTAAACTAATACACATTCAGTCTGGTATGAGTGGTATTGGTAAACTAATACACATTCAGTCTGGTATGAGTGGTATTGGTAAACTAATACACATTCACTCTGGTATGAGTGGTATTGGTAAACTAATACACATTCAGTCTGGTATGAGTGGTTTTGGTAAACTAATACACATTCAGTCTGGTATGAGTGGTTTTGGTAAACTAATACACATTCAGTCTGGTATGAGTGGTATTGGTAAACTAATACACATTCAGTCTGGTATGAGTGGTATTGGTAAACTAATACACATTCAGTCTGGTATGAGTGGTATTGGTAAACTAATACACATTCAGTCTGGTATGAGTGGTATTGGTAAACTAATACACATTCAGTCTGGTATGAGTGGTATTGGTAAAGTAATACACATTCAGTCTGGTATGAGTGGTATTACTAAACTAATACACACTCAGTCTGGTATGAGTAGTATTAGTAAACTAATACACATTCACTCTGGTATGAGTGGTATTGGTAAAGTAATACACATTCAGTCTGGTATGAGTGGTATTGGTAAAGTAATACACATTCAGTCTGGTATGAGTGGTATTGGTAAAGTAATAAACATTCAGTCTGGTATGAGTGGTATTGGTAAACTAATACACATTCAGTCTGGTATGAGTGGTATTGGTAAACTAATACACATTCAGTCTGGTATGAGTGGTATTGGTAAACTAATACACATTCAGTCTGGTATGAGTGGTATTGGTAAACTAATACACATTCAGTCTGGTATGAGTGGTATTGGTAAAGTATTAAACATTCAGTCTGGTATGAGTGGTATTGGTAAAGTAATACACATTTAGTCTGGTATGAGTGGTATTGGTAAAGTAATACACATTTAGTCTGGAATGAGTGGTATTGGTAAACTAATACACATTCAGTCTGGTATGAGTGGTATTGGTAAACTAATACACATTCAGTCTGGTATGAGTGGTATTAGTAAACTAATACACATTCAGTCTGGTATGAGTGGTATTGGTAAACTAATACACATTCAGTCTGGTATGAGTGGTATTGGTAAACTAATACACATTCAGTCTGGTATGAGTGGTTTTGGTAAACTAATACACATTCAGTCTGGTATGAGTGGTATTGGTAAACTAATACACATTCAGTCTGGTATGAGTGGTATTGGTAAACTAATACACATTCAGTCTGGTATGAGTGGTATTGGTAAACTAATACACATTCAGTCTGGTATGAGTGGTATTGGTAAACTAATACACATTCAGTCTGGTATGAGTGGTTTTGGTAAACTAATACACATTCAGGCTGGTATGAGTGGTATTGGTAAACTAATACACATTCAGTCTGGTATGAGTGGTATTGGTAAACTAATACACATTCAGTCTGGTATGAGTGGTTTTGGTAAACTAATACACATTCAGTCTGGTATGAGTGGTTTTGGTAAACTAATACACATTCAGTCTGGTATGAGTGGTATTGGTAAACTAATACACATTCAGTCTGGTATGAGTGGTATTGGTTAACTAATACACATTCAGTCTGGTATGAGTGGTATTGGTAAAGTAATACACATTCAGTCTGGTATGAGTGGTATTGGTAAACTAATACACATTCAGTCTGGTATGAGTGGTATTGGTAAACTAATACATATTTAGTCTGATATGAGTGGTATTGGTAAACTAATACACATTCAGTCTGTTATGAGTGGTATTGGTAAAGTAATACACATTCAGTCTGGTATGAGTGGTATTGGTAAAGTAATACACATTTAGTCTGGTATGAGTGGTTTTGGTAAACTAATACACATTCAGTCTGGTATGAGTGGTATTGGTAAAGTAATAAACATTCAGTCTGGTATGAGTGGTATTGGTAAACTAATACACATTCAGTCTGGTATGAGTGGTATTGGTAAACTAATACACATTCAGTCTGGTATGAGTGGTATTGGTAAATTAATACACATTCAGTCTGATATGAGTGGTATTGGTAAAGTAATAAACATTCAGTCTGGTATGAGTGGTATTGGTAAACTAATACACATTCAGTCTGGTATCAGTGGTATTGGTAAACTAATACACATTCAGTCTGATATGAGTGGTATTGGTAAACTAATACACATTCAGTCTGGTATGAGTGGTATTAGTAAACTAATACACATTCAGTCTGGTATGAGTGGTATTGGTAAACTAATACACATTCAGTCTGGTATGAGTGGTATTAGTAAACTAATACACATTCAGTCTGGTATGAGTGGTATTGGTAAACTAATACACATTCAGTCTGGTATGAGGGGTTTTGGTAAACTAATACACATTCAGTCTGGTATGAGTGGTATTAGTAAACTAATACACATTCAGTCTGCTATGAGTGGTATTGGTAAACTAATACACATTCAGTCTGGTATGAGTTGTATTGGTAAACTAATACACATTCAGTCTGGTATGAGGGGTTTTGGTAAACTAATACACATTCAGTCTGGTATGAGTGGTTTTGGTAAACTAATACACATTCAGTCTGGTATGAGTGGTATTGGTAAAGTAATACACATTTAGTCTGGTATGAGTGGTATTGGTAAAGTAATACACATTTAGTCTGGTATGAGTGGCATTGGTAAACTAATACACATTCAGTCTGGTATGAGTGGTATTGGTAAACTAATACACATTCAGTCTGGTATGAGTGGTTTTGGTAAACTAATACACATTCAGTCTGGTATGAGTGGTATTAGTAAACTAATACACATTCAGTCTGGTATGAGTGGTATTAGTAAACTAATACACATTCAGTCTGGTATGAGTGGTATTGGTAAACTAATACACATTCAGTCTGGTATGAGTGGTATTGGTAAACTAATACACATTCAGTCTGGTATGAGTGGTATTAGTAAATTAATACATTTTCTGTCTAATATGAGAACATTGTTGTTTCAGGTTTCAAAAAATTTGTTTCTAATAAGTACTATGATTGTGAAGTGTCATTTTTACAAAGTATGGATGGTGATAGTGGACCACATGACTGTACACGTTGCCGGATGGGGTAAGTCTCCACTAGTTCAAAACAATATACAACTTGGGCATACCAGGATATAAAATAAAACCTGATCAAAACTGAACTGTCCACTTGAAGTTATCATGTGAAAAATGAATGCATGTGTTTATCACCATTCTTTCCATATTGTTAAAGCCAAAAATTCTAGTAGTAGATCAGACATTGTTATTTGTGTTTATTTTGTGCTCCCTTTGTAATGTAAATGTAATGGTACTTTGCAAGTTTCTCACAACATCATTTCTGAACCATTTGACCCTTTCTCTCTATTTTTATCACATTCCACTTTGTGGCTAATTATGTCAGTTTAGTTTAGCAAAGAAATAATGTAAAAATACAAATGTGCAATAATGCTAAGTCATCATTTCGGTTGAAAAAATTATTGAAAAGGATTGAAATTGTTCTGGAGGAGATTTAATCTGTGACGCCCAATTTGTTTTGTACCCACATGTTATCCAACATTCTGCAATTGATAATAGGACTACATCAAAAGCTGGTTACACAAACTGTATTACGTCTGGTCTGGGGGGGGGGGGTTTGATGTTGTTGAATTGATGCTTTCTTTTATTTTATCTCTGTAGATGTGCAATATGCCATAGAGCTGGTGATAGAATACAACAGTTACAATTTTCAGATAGCAGTGACATGGATAAAGTATTGCCACAAGAAACAATGGGTAATAATATTTGTAATTCTAATTCAGTTGTGGTCAAATGTTTTTTGTAACTGTTACAAATTTGAAGTAACCTTATAACTACACAAACTGAGATACTGAGAATACCAAATCTCTACGTGAGCCATGACCAGCTCTATCACAAGCCTCATGAGGCCTTGCACTTACATTACCGTGGCCACTGAAGTGTCTGATTTGAATCATAATTTTATTGTGATAGTCTCAATAGATTTTATCACCACTGTCAACTATTGGCACCATCTACCAAATGATTTTGTACAGACTGCTTATCCCTCACATGAAATGTTGATAACAATTTACTAACCTTTCGTTCAAAAACTGAGAAGAATATTTGCAACTGTCTGGTCTGAAATGATGAAATTTAGTGACTATTTTACAAAGAGTGAAAACAAAATTGCATGGTATTTTGACAGGAAAATATTTGAGCCTCAAAAGCTTGATAACATTGTTGTACACTATACAACTCATAAGGGCATCACCATGCTATAGTTTAAAAGATTCTGTCAGTGTTAAGTGTTCTTTCCACACCCTCAGAGCCTGAGGATTTTACTGAGTTTGGCCACTCAAATGTCATGCTTGAACTTTTATGAAACAATAGAGGTTATTGATACATTAATTATTTTTATTGTAAGAAAATTGTATTATTATGTAAATTATTGTCAAGCCTGTAAACACATATCACTGATTTCTGTTTAGGAAGTGGTAATTGGCAGCGAGTAAGTGGTCAATTTATTGGTGTCAATGCATCTATAATGAGCTGTTCATGTGACAAATCACGTGATGGAATGTCACCCTCTGCTCATCTTGCCGATGGATGTATGGATTTGATATTAATACATCATTGTGACCATGTGCAATATCTGAGATATTTACATAGAGTTTCTTCCACAGCTAATCAGGTATGTCAGTTATCACTAGGTAGTGAAGTTTATTTCATTCCTTGAAGTGATACGGTTTGTCTTGCTTGTCACTGGTAGCACCAACCATAAGGTACACTATCCATCCACCATACTGACTCCCAGTTTATGGAGAATACATGTACCTATAATTTGTTGATTATGATGGCAGATATATTATCAAAACAAGTGGTTTGTGTACCTGATTTCTGGCCTAGGTGAATTGGTGCTGCTAGTCATAGTTTAAGATTAATCTTATTTAATACTTCATTGCTATATTATTTAGTGCTGGTTCAATTGATATTAGTTTATACAAACTTTTGTAACACATCTCCTGTTGTAAAACTCCCATGAATAGGGTAATAGTGTGTTAAAATAATAAAAGCATACTTAGGCAGTCATTTGTTGTAAAACTCCCATGGATAGAGTAATAGTGTGTAAAAATAATAAAAGCATACTTAGGCAGTCATTTGTTGTAAAACTCCCATGGATAGAGTAATAGTGTGTAAAAATAATAAAAGCATACTTAGGCAGTCATTTGTTGTAAAACTCCCATGGATAGGGTAATAGTGTGTTAAAATAATAAAAGCATACTTAGGCAGTCATTTGTTGTAAAACTCCCATGAATAGAGTAATAGTGTGTTAAAATAATAAAAAGCATACTTAGGCAGTCATTTGTTGTAAAACTCCCATGGATAGGGTAATAGTGTGTTAAAATAATAAAAGCATACTTAGGCAGTCATTTGTTGTAAAACTCCCATGGATAGGGTAATAGTGTGTTAAAATAATAAAAGCATACTTAGGCAGTCATTTGTTGTAAAACTCCCATGGATAGAGTAATACCGTAAAAACTCGATTAATTCGCGGTCTCTATTAGTTCGCGCACCCATTTTATTTTCGAACGCTAATTTTTAAATGTATCCTTTTAGTTCGCGGCGTTCAAAAACATGTTTAAAATTGTATCCTATTAATTCGCGGGCCAGAATAAAGTGGACAACTCAGAATATGTTGCATGAAGACATTAAAAATATACAGATAATTTTATGTTATCAGTACTTGGTGTCGCCGCAATCGCAGATGATCTCCGTCATCACAGCCTTTCAGTTAGCAAGCAGTTTAGGTTCGGTAAAGATTTGACGTGAAAAAAATCATTCCTCCACGACACTACAGATGTTGGGCAGGATTATTACTTAGTCGATAAATATCCATCGGTCAGCACATCGATTACGAATTTCCGTAATGGAAAGCTTAGTACAGGGCTTTTTCGTCGCTGGTCCACAGGGTTGCATCGACCATGTGCCCGCCATCATTCTATTACGTCATTTAAGTGAACCGCCCTATGGTGCGTAAATTGACATTTTTGATTGGTCGGGCGATTGACCTCGTGTCACATTTTCATTATACCGGATTCGGTAAAAAACACAAGGTTGAGCGGTCATGTACCTTCTACAAATCTAACCTTGCACACATAATCTTGTACTGATGTGTATTTTGTCCAAAAAAGACGTTCCCTTTCATTTAACCCTCAGTTAACTCTTCGTGTCCATGGTATTTGTGAGAGTTAAAAAGATTTTTCGAACAAATGACAAGTAACTATATTGATTTGCGTCAAGCTGGGTGACCCGAATTTAAATTTGTCATTGCCCAGTGCCGCACGTAATTCAAATGCGTGGTTATTAGAGTTCAGTCGAAATGTACGTGAATAATGCGATTGAAGTCCGCTGCCCAGAGTTTATTATATTATAGTAAAATTTTATTTGACGTACATGTATGGTGTGTTTATGTTTGCGTAATTATTATGAATGCAACGCATTATCAAGTCGGTGATATTGAAATATTCACAGACCCAATACCCCGGGTCAGTGCCCTAACAATAGTCGAAAAAAAACTAATTATCATGAAAGCAATACATAACGAAGTACAGAGCCGGTACAATATTGTAAACAAATTTGCGTGATTAGAAAAGCAGTGCACTAAGTAAACGACATTCAAGTTGATATATTCAAGCCAGTACAGAGTTGCATACAAGTTGCGTAATTACAGTACCTTCGGATATAATAACAATTTTACTAGTTTGACGCGCGGGGCACGAAAAAAAAAAGGTTGCTAAGGTAACACGCCAGTTCAGCGTGTGACTTGGGGTCAAAATTCAGTCAACACACACTTGATGTCAGCATCGCCGCGCTGACAAGTTTCGCAAAAAAGTACTTGAAGTTCAATTGCGTCCCAAAATGATGTCGCTGATCACTCAGTTGTCGCAGCGTGTGTTGTGTCATGTCCATGATGCACCCCGTTTCGACTTTGGCTTGCTTTTCCTTCTTAGTGATGCGACCTCTCACCAATGTATTAAAACACTTTGAATTTATACTTTGCATGATTATATTTGGTCAACGCGAAACATTATTTTTTCTAAACATTTTCTGAGACCATTTTTATCAACGCAGGGTTATTTTTGCCGACAAGATGGGCTTCGTAATATCTGCCATAACATCGTCCGGGCGATGCCTAGAAAAATAAAAAAAAAAGGCAGTGCAGCTAGACGGCTCTGTGTACAGAGTGACCTTTGCCATTTCACTGTTTCATTTCAAGTGTAACATGGTGCGTGGTCCTTGATGCAGTGCGTGTTCTCTGCCCGACTATACGCCATGAATGTCGCTAGCCACGAGTCTCAGAGGCACTAAAAAACGTCCTGTAATCGTGTTCATTAGAAAACAAAACAAATCACTAATAAATTTATAAAAACAGCTCCTTTTTGAATCGATCAAAAAGTACTCTTTTAATTCGCGCACCAAAAACCAATAATTTCCATTTTGACCCTATTAATTTGTGCACTTGAAAAAATAATTATTTTTACTACTGCGAATTAATCAAGTTTTTACGGTAGTGTGTAAAAATAATAAAAGCATACTTAGGCAGTCATTTGTTGTAAAACTCCCATGAATAGAGTAATAGTGTGTTAAAATAATAAAAGCATACTTAGGCAGTCATTTGTTGTAAAACTCCCATAGATAGGGTAATAGTGTGTTAAAATAATAAAAGCATACTTAGGCAGTCATTTGTTGTAAAACTCCCATGGATAGGGTAATAGTGTGTTAAAATAATAAAAGCATACTTAGGTAGTCATTTGTTGTAAAACTCCCATGGATAGGGTAATAGTGTGTTAAAATAATAAAAGCATACTTAGGTAGTCATTTGTTGTAAAACTCCCATAGATAGGGTAATAGTGTGTTAAAATAATAAAAGCATACTTAGGTAGTCATTTGTTGTAAAACTCCCATGGATAGGGTAATAGTGTGTTAAAATAATAAAAGCATACTTAGGTAGTCATTTGTTGTAAAACTCCCATGGATAGGGTAATAGTGTGTTAAAATAATAAAAGCATACTTAGGTAGTCATTTATTGTAAAAATCCCATGAATAGAGTGATAGTGTGTTAAAATAATAAAAGCATACTTAGGTAGTCATTTGTTGTAAAACTCCCATGGATAGGGTAATAGTGTGTTAAAATAATAAAAGCATACTTAGGTAGTCATTTGTTGTAAAACTCCCATGGATAGGGTAATAGTGTGTTAAAATAATAAAAGCATACTTACACAAAGTAGGTAGTCATTTGTTGTAAAACTCCCATGGATAGGGTAATAGTGTGTTAAAATAATAAAAGCATACTTAGGCAGTCATTTGTTGTAAAACTCCCATGGATAGGGTAATAGTGTGTTAAAATAATAAAAGCATACTTAGGTAGTCATTTGTTGTAAAACTCCCATGGATAGGGTAATAGTGTGTTAAAATAATAAAAGCATACTTACACAAAGTAGGCAGTCATTTGTTGTAAAACTCCCATAGATAGGGTAATAGTGTGTTAAAATAATAAAAGCATACTTAGGCAGTCATTTGTTGTAAAACTCCCATGGATAGGGTAATAGTGTGTTAAAATAATAAAAGCATACTTAGGCAGTCATTTGTTGTAAAACTCCCATGGATAGGGTAATAGTGTGTTAAAATAATAAAAGCATACTTAGGCAGTCATTTGTTGTAAAACTCCCATGGATAGGGTAATAGTGTGTTAAAATAATAAAAGCATACTTAGGTAGTCATTTGTTGTAAAACTCCCATGGATAGGGTAATAGTGTGTTAAAATAATAAAAGCATACTTAGGCAGTCATTTGTTGTAAAACTCCCATAGATAGGGTAATAGTGTGTTAAAATAATAAAAGCATACTTAGGCAGTCATTTGTTGTAAAACTCCCATGGATAGGGTAATAGTGTGTTAAAATAATAAAAGCATACTTAGGTAGTCATTTATTGTAAAAATCCCATGAATAGAGTGATAGTGTGTTAAAATAATAAAAGCATACTTAGGCAGTCATTTGTTGTAAAACTCCCATAGATAGGGTAATAGTGTGTTAAAATAATAAAAGCATACTTAGGCAGTCATTTGTTGTAAAACTCCCACGGATAGGGTAATAGTGTGTTAAAATAATAAAAGCATACTTAGGTAGTCATTTGTTGTAAAACTCCCATGGATAGGGTAATAGTGTGTTAAAATAATAAAAGCATACTTAGGTAGTCATTTGTTGTAAAACTCCCATGGATAGGGTAATAGTGTGTTAAAATAATAAAAGCATACTTAGGTAGTCATTTGTTGTAAAACTCCCATGGATAGGGTAATAGTGTGTTAAAATAATAAAAGCCTACTTAGGTAGTCATTTGTTGTAAAACTCCCATGGATAGGGTAATAGTGTGTTAAAATAATAAAAGCATACTTAGGCAGTCATTTGTTGTAAAACTCCCATGAATAGAGTAATAGTGTGTTAAAATAATAAAAGCATACTTAGGCAGTCATTTGTTGTAAAACTCCCATAGATAGGGTAATAGTGTGTTAAAATAATAAAAGCATACTTAGGCAGTCATTTGTTGTAAAACTCCCATGAATAGAGTAATAGTGTGTTAAAATAATAAAAGCATACTTAGGCAGTCATTTGTTGTAAAACTCCCATAGATAGGGTAATAGTGTGTTAAAATAATAAAAGCATACTTAGGCAGTCATTTGTTGTAAAACTCCCATGAATAGAGTAATAGTGTGTTAAAATAATAAAAGCATACTTAGGCAGTCATTTGTTGTAAAACTCCCATGGACAGGGTAATAGTGTGTTAAAATAATAAAAGCATACTTAGGCAGTCATTTGTTGTAAAACTCCCATGGATAGGGTAATAGTGTGTTAAAATAATAAAAGCATACTTAGGCAGTCATTTGTTGTAAAACTCCCATAGATAGGGTAATAGTGTGTTAAAATAATAAAAGCATACTTAGGCAGTCATTTGTTGTAAAACTCCCATGGATAGGATAATAGTGTGTTAAAATAATAAAAGCATACTTAGGCAGTCATTTGTTGTAAAACTCCCATGGATAGGGTAATAGTGTGTTAAAATAATAAAAGCATACTTAGGCAGTCATTTGTTGTAAAACTCCCATAGATAGGGTAATAGTGTGTTAAAATAATAAAAGCATACTTAGGCAGTCATTTGTTGTAAAACTCCCATGGATAGGATAATAGTGTGTTAAAATAATAAAAGCATACTTAGGCAGTCATTTGTTGTAAAACTCCCATGGATAGGGTAATAGTGTGTTAAAATAATAAAAGCATACTTAGGCAGTCATTTGTTGTAAAACTCCCATGGATAGGATAATAGTGTGTTAAAATAATAAAAGCATACTTAGGCAGTCATTTGTTGTAAAACTCCCATGGATAGGGTAATAGTGTGTTAAAATAATAAAAGCATACTTAGGCAGTCATTTGTTGTAAAACTCCCATGGATAGGGTAATAGTGTGTTAAAATAATAAAAGCATACTTAGGCAGTCATTTGTTGTAAAACTCCCATGGATAGGGTAATAGTGTGTTAAAATAATAAAAGCATACTTAGGCAGTCATTTGTTGTAAAACTCCCATGGATAGGGTAATAGTGTGTTAAAATAATAAAAGCATACTTAGGTAGTCATTTGTTGTAAAACTCCCATGGATAGGGTAATAGTGTGTTAAAATAATAAAAGCATACTTAGGCAGTCATTTGTTGTAAAACTCCCATGGATAGGGTAATAGTGTGTTAAAATAATAAAAGCATACTTAGGCACTCATTTGTTGTAAAACTCCCATGAATAGAGTAATAGTGTGTTAAAATAATAAAAGCATACTTAGGCAGTCATTTGTTGTAAAACTCCCATAGATAGGGTAATAGTGTGTTAAAATAATAAAAGCATACTTAGGCAGTCATTTGTTGTAAAACTCCCATGGATAGGGTAATAGTGTGTTAAAATAATAAAAGCATACTTAGGCAGTCATTTGTTGTAACACTCCCATGAATAGAGTAATAGTGTGTTAAAATAATAAAAGCATACTTAGGCAGTCATTTGTTGTAAAACTCCCATAGATAGGGTAATAGTGTGTTAAAATAATAAAAGCATACTTAGGTAGTCATTTGTTGTAAAACTCCCATGGATAGGGTAATAGTGTGTTAAAATAATAAAAGCATACTTAGGCAGTCATTTGTTGTAAAACTCCCATAGATAGGGTAATGGTGTTAAAATAATAAAAGCATACTTAGGCAGTCATTTGTTGTAAAACTCCCATAGATAGGGTAATAGTGTGTTAAAATAATAAAAGCATACTTAGGCAGTCATTTGTTGTAAAACTCCCATGGATAGGGTAATAGTGTGTTAAAATAATAAAAGCATACTTAGGCAGTCATTTGTTGTAAAACTCCCATGGATAGGGTAATAGTGTGTTAAAATAATAAAAGCATACTTAGGCAGTCATTTGTTGTAAAACTCCCATAGATAGGGTAATAGTGTGTTAAAATAATAAAAGCATACTTAGGCAGTCATTTGTTGTAAAACTCCCATGGATAGGGTAATAGTGTGTTAAAATAATAAAAGCATACTTAGGTAGTCATTTGTTGTAAAACTCCCACGGATAGGGTAATAGTGTGTTAAAATAATAAAAGCATACTTAGGCAGTCATTTGTTGTAAAACTCCCATGGATAGGGTAATAGTGTGTTAAAATAATAAAAGCATACTTAGGCAGTCATTTGTTGTAAAACTCCCATGAATAGAGTAATAGTGTGTTAAAATAATAAAAGCATACTTAGGCAGTCATTTGTTGTAAAACTCCCATAGATAGGGGAATAGTGTGTTAAAATAATAAAAGCATACTTAGGCAGTCATTTGTTGTAAAACTCCCATGGATAGGGTAATAGTGTGTTAAAATAATAAAAGCATACTTAGGCAGTCATTTGTTGTAAAACTCCCATAGATAGGGTAATAGTGTGTTAAAATAATAAAAGCATACTTAGGTAGTCATTTGTTGTAAAACTCCCATGGATAGGGTAATAGTGTGTTAAAATAATAAAAGCATACTTAGGCAGTCATTTGTTGTAAAACTCCCATAGATAGGGTAATGGTGTTAAAATAATAAAAGCATACTTAGGCAGTCATTTGTTGTAAAACTCCCATAGATAGGGTAATAGTGTGTTAAAATAATAAAAGCATACTTAGGCAGTCATTTGTTGTAAAACTCCCATGGAATGGGTAATAGTGTGTTAAAATAATAAAAGCATACTTAGGCAGTCATTTGTTGTAAAACTCCCATGGATAGGGTAATAGTGTGTTAAAATAATAAAAGCATACTTAGGCAGTCATTTGTTGTAAAACTCCCATAGATAGGGTAATAGTGTGTTAAAATAATAAAAGCATACTTAGGCAGTCATTTGTTGTAAAACTCCCATGGATAGGGTAATAGTGTGTTAAAATAATAAAAGCATACTTAGGCAGTCATTTGTTGTAACACTCCCATGAATAGAGTAATAGTGTGTTAAAATAATAAAAGCATACTTAGGCAGTCATTTGTTGTAAAACTCCCATAGATAGGGTAATAGTGTGTTAAAATAATAAAAGCATACTTAGGTAGTCATTTGTTGTAAAACTCCCATGGATAGGGTAATAGTGTGTTAAAATAATAAAAGCATACTTAGGCAGTCATTTGTTGTAAAACTCCCATAGATAGGGTAATGGTGTTAAAATAATAAAAGCATACTTAGGCAGTCATTTGTTGTAAAACTCCCATAGATAGGGTAATAGTGTGTTAAAATAATAAAAGCATACTTAGGCAGTCATTTGTTGTAAAACTCCCATGGATAGGGTAATAGTGTGTTAAAATAATAAAAGCATACTTAGGCAGTCATTTGTTGTAAAACTCCCATAGATAGGGTAATAGTGTGTTAAAATAATAAAAGCATACTTAGGCAGTCATTTGTTGTAAAACTCCCATAGATAGGGTAATAGTGTGTTAAAATAATAAAAGCATACTTAGGTAGTCATTTGTTGTAAAACTCCCATGGATAGGGTAATAGTGTGTTAAAATAATAAAAGCATACTTAGGTAGTCATTTGTTGTAAAACTTTTTACTACAGCTTCTGCAATGTATGAGGACTGTGATGACATGTGTTGTTTATTGTTTTTATTCACAGTTTAATTTCCCATTTATTAAAGTCTATCATGTAACAAAATTGACATCTGACTGTAAGGCCATTGCTGATTGGCTGTTGAGCTGAAATGACAATTTGTGGTTTCAAATACCAACCTTTAGTAATTTACAATCTCTGGTAATATATAAAGAGACCTGAATTAACAAAGAAGTTAAGTTGTTATTAAAGATACATCAAGGTTTACTCAGATTTATGAATGCAGTTTCTTGAGCATGTACGAGACATAGTTTGGTTGCACTTGTGTACTTTGATATTTTGGACATGGGTCAATGGAAGTTATCAATACAATACTAGATTAAGGGAAATCACTTTATGATGAGTTGTACTCACATAAAGTACATATTAATTCAATTGTTTGCAGATGTTCCTTGTATTATTTTAACATGAGTATTTTATAATTAAATGACGGGGACTGTGACATTCATGTTCTGTTTCTTTCAAAATCAGTTCTCTAAGTATAGTCCTTTCAGAAAGTCTTTTGCAGAGCTATAATGTTTTCTTCAAAAAAGTCAAATAATAATTTTGTTAAAGTCCACATACTTAAATTGTTGTAACTGTACTTGATGACAATGATAACTTCAGTAAGAAGGTAATACAAATAATAAATAAAATAAAATAAAAATGAAATGCATGTCTTTAATTGTTTCAATTGAGAATAGCAAATCATCAAAACAAATTAAATCTAACAATAAATTCATTACTGAATATATACACAGGATAATAAAGCTACAATTATTAAATGATATTACATCAACATTGCCGACAATTATAATCGTAGAGAGTAATTAAAGCGGCGTCACCGAGGCCCAAGCTATCAGACAAAATCCATAATTAATGTGGTCACTGAATTGCCATTAAGGTATTTTGAATGATCTGTACCACAAGGTCAAATGCAGTTGGTTCCATGTATTTACCTGGTTTTGATTTTCAGAATATATAATGAGCCATGTGCTTATGCATATGGCTGCTGAACCAATTGACCAATCAAAATTCTGAAAGTCAAGTGCACCAGTTCACATTACGGACTATCAGAATAGAGCTTTTCAGACCATTCTGTTCAGCGGTTTTCTCAAACTGCTTGATGAAAAAAAGTGATGGAAGAAAGAAGAAGATGAAGAAAGAAAACAGACTAATAATAATAGGGGCCTAGCCCTACGGGCTTAGGCCCATTTTCAATAATAGGGAAGTGGTATGTCTTATAGTACAATAGATTACCAATGCCAAACAATCACCAGGTGACAAGGTGGTAGGTTTCTCAGGTCATCATTTGTTCCTTTTTGAACAAAGTTTGAAAACAAGGACTTATAATTCTGTCTCTGTACATCTGTCTGTTCGTCTAGAGTCAGAACCCTCTGGACCAAATTTGTTCATTTTTTGCATGTTGAACACATGCACATGCAGTGGTTTACAGATTCAATTCAAGATGGCTGACTGGCAGCCATTTTTCTTTTTGAAAATCTGTATTTTGGACATGTTTTTTCGTTTTTGTTCAAATTTAGTACATTCATTATGTATTATGCATGTTAAGATACATGTTCATGACAAAACAAAACATGCATAGATCATTCAGGATAACATTAGCCAGTTTGGTTTGCAAACAAATTTATGAATGGCAAGATTTCATGTAAAACGACTATGGTTGTGAGAAAACTTTAACCAACACTCCAAGATGTAAAAACTTGATATATACATTCATGTTTGTGCTTAATTCTCATCAAATCATTAAGTGCCTTAATTTCCTATCATGATAGAAAGAGTGTCATTAGGTAACACCATAACAGTTAACATAACATAACATATGCTTACAATACTGGTGATATGCATTTTAGTTGAGTTTGGATATAAAAATTGCATAAATATGAGAAATAGCAAATAGAAATATAAAATTTATATAAGATAAGATAAGTCTTTATTACAACCATATTGAAAGGAATTCAATTTAGATCAATACAAATGTAATAAAGGTATAACAAACTATTCTACAAACTAAAACTATACAGATACAGTAAAGAAATATTACTAGTACTTGAAGATAAAAAATTAAAATATTACATTTCCATGAGTTTTTGTTTAACATAATATTGTTTTCTTGTCGTATATGATGTTTTTATGTATTTAATTAATTCTTTTATCAATTGTCTGTTCTCAGCATTTAAAATGTAAACAAGTTTTTTTGTATTATTTGCTTGAACAAAATTTTTTCAGTTTTTCTGTTTAAATTCATCTTTGTTGATGTTTTTTATGTTATGTATATTGTAAATTTGTTGTAATTTCTGAAGTTTTGTAAACCAAGAATCTTTGTATTGATTCTGTTGCTGGTCCATTAATGTATCGTATGCCAAGCTTATTGGACCATTCCTCAAAATATTGAGATAATATTTTATTGCTTGGTATTGTATTTTAGCAATTAAAGGGAGCTACCCAATCTTCATTCTAGTGCCAATGTTGCTGGTCTTGTTATAGACATTTAGTAGGTGTCTACATAACCTGAGGTGGTGTTTTTCTGTTTTTGTTTTGTCCCAGTGTTCCTGATTTATAATAATACCCCAAATTTCTGATGCACATGTAAGAATAGGCATTTGAATACCTCAAATAACTGCAGTTGTAGATTAATGTTTGTTGATCCCCATAATAATGTTTTTGTCATTGCTTCTGATTTCCTAACTTTATCAGCCAGTCTGTCAATTGTACAGTTCAATGACCCATGTTTATTAAATGTATAAAACACCTAAATAAGTAAATGTATCTTTTATCTAATTAAATTATTGCCAAATGTAAATTGTGTGTTTCTAGGTTTTTGCCCAATTTTGGTGAAAATCATTATTTTTGTCTTTTTGGTATTTAATTATTTAGATTAGATATATTAGATTGCAAATTATTAGTCTTCTATCCACTCTCAATTACTGACCATACACTACAAATTTATCAGAAACAATTAACCTGGTCAGATGACCAGTGATTTGCATATCAAAATTGATTGCATATATTGTGCATGTAGCAATACATTTCCATAACAATTAAATTTTTGATGAGATAAAAGACAACAGATTTTCAGCCTATTATTGCCACTTGGACATTAATAATGACTTGTTTTTTACATATTACACACTTTACAACCAATGCTATTCTTGGGAACTTTAATAGCAGGGTAAGTTCCTTAGCTAACTACGACTTGTTGAAAATGACATGGATAATTTAATTTATTCCAGGGTTAAATTTATATACAAGTAAAGAAGACATCATTCCTCGTAATAGTAAAAATAAAATTGTCAATACACAGGGTAGAACTCTTATAGATTTGTGTAAAAATAATGGTATACATTTACTTAATGGTAGATTACCTAGAGATACCAGTGTAAAAATAATGATATACATTTACTTAATGGTAGATTACCTAGAGATACCAGTGTAAAAATAATGATATACATTTACTTAATGGTAGATTACCTAGAGATACCAGTGTAAAAATAATGGTATACATTTACTTAATGGTAGATTACCTGGAGATACCAGTGTAAAAATAATGGTATACATTTACTTAATGGTAGATTACAATGTACCTAGAGATACCAGTGTAAAAATGTGGCTAAATGTGTTGCCTTGAGAGTGGAGAAAGTATTACCCTCCCTTATTTCTGAACTCCAGTCTGCTTTTGTTAAAGGTAGATATATAGGTGACTGTGCACGTATGATAGATGACCTTATGAACTACACAAAAGACAGGAATATACCTGGAATTTTATTTTGCATTGATTTTGAAAAGGCATTTGACTCTTTGGAATGGCAATACATTTTTGCTGTTCTAAAGAAATATAATTTTGGGGAGTCATTTATTAACTGGATTCATTGTTTCTACTCTGATATCTCAAGTTGTGTAATGAACAAAGGCTTTTCAACTGGGTATTTTAACATGAATCGAGGTGTAAGACAAGGTGACCCTTTATCTCCTGCTTTGTTTATTTTAAGTTTGGAACCTTTACTAAATGCTATATCTGAAAATAATAAAATAAATGGTATTCAGATTGGTCCAAATCAAGTGAAATACACTGCTTATGCAGATGATCTCACCACTTTTGTTAGAGACTTGGCTTCTGCTACGGAACTATTTAGCAAATTGGACTGTTTTAGTACTGTATCTGGGCTGAGGGTAAATGCGGATAAAACGGAAGCAATGTGGATAGGTAGCTGGAGACACCGAAAAGACGAACCTTTAAAATTAAAATGGTGTTCAGATTGTGTTAAAATTGTCGGTATATATTTTTCATATAACGATGATCTTGCGACTTCAATGAATTGTGAAAAATATCTTGTGTCAGTTGGAAAGCTTTTAAAATTTTGGGCTTGTCGTAATTTATCTTTACTCGGTAAAATACAAGTTATTAGATCCTTAGCTATTTCCAAATTACTGTATACGTTTAACCTTATTTCCGTTCCTAAATCAGTATTAGTTAAACTCAACTCGATGTTTTATAATTTCCTCTGGAACGGTCCTGATAAGATCGCCAGAAACACTGTGATTGGTAATATGTTAAAGGGGGGTTTGGCTATGCCGGATTTATTGAGCATGTGTGTTGGAGCAAAAGCAAATTGGGTTAAAAAGTTTTTTGATAAAAATTACCATCCATGGAAACAAGTTTTTGATTGGTATCTTAATTCGGTAGGTGGAGCAAATTTGTTGTTCCAGTGTAATTTTAATAGGGAAATGTTACCGATAAACTTGCCACCCTTTTATGAGTCTGTTCTTCATGCATGGTCGTCAGTAAATTTACATAAACCCCCGGAAAATCTTCAAGAAATCGCAAGTGAGATTATTTGGAACAATCAAAATATTATTATTCAAGGAAAATCTATCTTTTATAGGGAATTGTATAACATAGGTATAGTTTATATTACGGATTTATATGATAAGAATGGTAAAATATGTTGTTAGACCCACTCTCCCGGTAAGTGTTCCTAGTGATGGTAAAATTATAGTTATTAGCAAAATGTCTACGAGAATATTTTCCCAAATACTAGTTAAAAGGAAATTTTCCCCCCCGAAAAGCGAAATATACTACCAAAATTTGTTTCCTACTATAACTTTAGACTGGAAAAAATTGTATGCACTTCCGTACAAGGTTACAATAGAATCTAAGTCACGTGCATTTTATTGTAAAATTTTGAGAAATATTCTATATATTAATTTTATTTTATTTAAAATGTCCCCAGCTTATGCATCATCTCCCCTGTGTACTTTTTGTAAAAAAACAGATGAAACTTTACTACATTTATTTGTAGACTGCCAATATTCAAAGGAGCTTTGGGGTAAAGTATTTTATAACTGGGGCAAATTTTTAAATCTAAACAGTCTTCCAGATAAAGATCAATTACTACTTGGGGATGGAAATTTTAGTACTATTACAAATCAGGTTATATTACTTGCTAAACGGGCTATATACACTGCTAGGTGTCAAGATACCTTACCCAGTTTCATAGTATTAAAACATTTAGTATTGAATATTTATAAAATTGAAAAATATATTGCAACTCGTAAAAATATTATGGAGCATCATGTTAACAAATGGAGTGATTTTCCAGTCGAATAGGTCAAATTTTATGTACTTTACCTTACTCTGATAATTTGTTGTATTTGTGATTGTGTTGTACTTTTTGTTCTGTTTCCTTTTCATGTATTGCTAATTGTATAATAATAAAAAAAAAAAGAATAAAAAAAATAAAAAAAAAAATAAAAATAAAAAAACCAGTGGAAAAATAACTTGTTACAGTTGTCTATGCTATTGCATCAACTGAATTAATAGAAAACATAATGACTCAACAACTTGGAACATGACACCAATTGAATAGTTGCATTTGATATTTTGCAAAAAAAAATAATACTAGGTGTGAATGAATTTGGAGAATTTTTATTACTCGTAGATATTCAGAGAAATTTGATTAAATACTGATATCGTATGTGACTTGCCAGACAAAAACAACAAAATTTACATTAATTAACATCAGTAAAAATACTGCAAATTTGGCATTGTCTGTCACAACTTACAAATTACCACTCAGTAAAATAAAACTAATATGAAATAATATTCAGCAAGAGTATGTAGACTTAGAAGTTTAGTGTAACAAACGATAATAGAAAACTAAGAACATATATATAGTTTATATAGACTTGTACACTTTTGAACCATATTTGCCCCATATGTAATATGAAACATAAAATCAAAATGACTTGTTTCAGAATAAGAATTTGAAACAGAGAAGGGTAGACATACCCAACCCAAAACTCCCTTAGAAAACAGAATCTGTAAACACTGTTCCCAGAACAAAGTTGAAAATGAAGAAACAAACAAAAACAAATATTACTGGTATACATGTATAGTAATACAAATATTCCAGATGAATTAAAAAGTGATGTCCAGATATTTAAATATATTATGTGTTCAAGAGAAGACAGCGAAAATAAAATCCAGCGAATATGCTTTTTTTCCTATATTTTACATTCAACTCATTAAAAATCAGTGAAAATAAATTCCATACAAAACACCCAAAAAGTCTTTTCAGTGAAAGTTAATTCCAGCTAAAATAAAGTATTTTACAATATTTTTCCATGTGCTTTTAACATATACCATCGAAATATCATTTGCATTGAGTGTCCATGAATTAATGTAATACAATTCTGTATTTTTCTCCCAGTTTGATTTCCCATTTGTGCAGGTACACAGAGTCAAGGAATTCAAATTGCGTCCCCTTGTGCAAGATATCGGAGCAGAAGAGGATACTATGGATGGAAACAACATCGGATCTGGTGCAATTAGTGGTCGGTTCACACAAGATAAAAAGAAATGCAAACATCACCCTTTACCAAGCATGAGTGTTTGGAATGCCGATGGTGAAATTATACACCATCCTTCTGTTGATGTGAAGTAAGTGCTGGCATTCAATCCCATAATTTGGCATATCACACAGTTTTACATGTTGGATTTCAGGTCAATTGGTAACTCGGATACGCTGAATTGTCAAGTATTTGTGGCTTGTGGCAGTTTCCCTGTAGATTGTAGTTTCACTAAGGATGGTACTGCCCATCTTGGGGACCTTTAATGAAATTGTTTATTGCTACACATGTACATATTTGTGAAATAAAATTGCTTTTTATTCCTTTGAATACCATAATGTTTCCGCAAAAATTTTAAAGAATATTTTTGTACTTTTTTTTCTATAATTTTTGTTGTTAGACCAAATGTACATCATTTCCAATTACACACATGTCTTCACCAAAATCTTTAGTGAAAAATGATGTGGGTTTATTTTATGAAAGTTAATTTGTAAACTTGTAAAGTCTTCTACATGAGATATGTAGTATGTAGGCATGAACTGGAATCGGTAGTTATGGCGTTCATGAAATACTGTCATGTCACTGCACCATGTAGAGTTACCATAGTAATATATCTTATAATGCAAGGCAGGTACAATTAATTATCATCACAATAAAATAATTTATTTAAATAATCGTCACTAGTAATACACAGTGATGAGATGTAAATGTGTGTCTTGGTGAATCTCTCAATCTGACTCTGATCATGTACAATAGAATATCACATATCAGTTCATGTGTGTCTTGGTGAATCTCTCAATCTGACTCTGATCATGTACAATAGAATATCACATATCAGTTCATGTGTGTCTTGGTGAATCTCTCAATCTGACTCTGAACATGTACAATAGATTATCACATATCAGTTCATGTGTGTCTTGGTGAATCTCTCAATCTGACTCTGATCATGTACAATAGATTATCACATATCAGTTCATGTGTGTCTTGGTGAATCTCTCAATCTGACTCTGATCATGTACAATAGATTATCACATATCAGTTCATGTGTGTCTTGGTGAATCTCTCAATCTGACTCTGAACATGTACAATAGATTATCACATATCAGTTCATGTGTGTCTTGGTGAATCTCTCAATCTGACTCTGAACATGTACAATAGATTATCACATATCAGTTCATGTGTGTCTTGGTGAATCTCTCAATCTGACTCTGAACATGTACAATAGATTATCACATATCAGTTCATGTGTGTCTTGGTGAATCTCTCAATCTGACTCTGAACATGTACAATAGATTATCACATATCAGTTCATGTGTGTCTTGGTGAATCTCTCAATCTGACTCTGATCATGTACAATAGATTATCACATATCAGTTCATGTGTGTCTTGGTGAATCTCTCAATCTGACTCTGATCATGTACAATAGATTATCACATATCAGTTCATGTGTGTCTTGGTGAATCTCTCAATCTGACTCTGATCATGTACAATAGATTATCACATATCAGTTCATGTGTGTCTTGGTGAATCTCTCAATCTGACTCTGATCATGTACAATAGATTATCACATATCAGTTCATGTGTGTCTTGGTGAATCTCTCAATCTGACTCTGATCATGTACAATAGATTATCACATATCAGTTCATGTGTGTCTTGGTGAATCTCTCAATCTGACTCTGATCATGTACAATAGATTATCACATATCAGTTCATGTGTGTCTTGGTGAATCTCTCAATCTGACTCTGATCATGTACAATAGATTATCACATATCAGTTCATGTGTGTCTTGGTGAATCTCTCAATCTGACTCTGATCATGTACAATAGATTATCACATATCAGTTCATGTGTGTCTTGGTGAATCTCTCAATCTGACTCTGATCATGTACAATAGATTATCACATATCAGTTCATGTGTGTCTTGGTGAATCTCTCAATCTGACTCTGATCATGTACAATAGATTATCACATATCAGTTCATGTGTGTCTTGGTGAATCTCTCAATCTGACTCTGATCATGTACAATAGATTATCACATATCAGTTCATGTGTGTCTTGGTGAATCTCTCAATCTGACTCTGATCATGTACAATAGATTATCACATATCAGTTCATGTGTGTCTTGGTGAATCTCTCAATCTGACTCTGATCATGTACAATAGATTATCACATATCAGTTCATGTGTGTCTTGGTGAATCTCTCAATCTGACTCTGAACATGTACAATAGATTATCACATATCAGTTCATGTGTGTCTTGGTGAATCTCTCAATCTGACTCTGATCATGTACAATAGATTATCACATATCAGTTCATGTGTGTCTTGGTGAATCTCTCAATCTGACTCTGATCATGTACAATAGATTATCACATATCAGTTCATGTGTGTCTTGGTGAATCTCTCAATCTGACTCTGATCATGTACAATAGATTATCACATATCAGTTCATGTGTGTCTTGGTGAATCTCTCAATCTGACTCTGAACATGTACAATAGATTATCACATATCAGTTCATGTGTGTCTTGGTGAATCTCTCAATCTGACTCTGATCATGTACAATAGATTATCACATATCGGTTCATGTGTGTCTTGGTGAATCTCTCAATCTGACTCTGATCATGTACAATAGATTATCACACATCGGTTCATGTAATTCTTTTTTTTACATTGCAGAGTTCATTGTCAGTTAATACTGCTGTTTGCAAGGGGGATAGAAGACAATGAAGAAGACACAAGAACATCATGTGCATCTTGTAGTAGAAAGTGTTATTAATAGTATTAGCAATAGCTATGTTTGATTTATCTTTTATAAGCTGTCACTTTATTTTTATCAGGATTGGAAATCTATTGTGATTATAAAGTTTTTTATTACATTGTAGAGACTGCATTTGATCACTTAGCACCGAATGATTTTTAAAGGGTGTGTGCTTAGGTGAGCACTCCTCAAAAAATTCATTAGGACAGTAGATTTGACCATAAATATAACAATTATACAAAAGTAAAAAGTGAGAGCTTGACCGGAGATGGTTGCTAAATCAGTCAAATACAGTAACTGTGCATTCACTGCAGAGATTGTAGTGAACTACCCAGGTTGATGTACTCCCCTGGAGGATATTGTAGTGAACTACCCAGGTTGATGTATTCCCCTGGAGGATATTGTAGTGAACTACCCAGGTTGA